>NC_141322.1:22122722-22495222 GCF_037954235.1 Aulostomus chinensis | reverse complement strand
TAGTGGTGTCCTCTTGTGCTCCAGCTACCAGAACAGCAATATAATTCCATCTGACCTTCACTCCTGCTGCCATGATTATCCAGACGCTGTTTACTCCAAGCTAGCACTCGCATCCCTGTGGATTGCTTGCTGGTTCTGTCCTTAACTGCCTGCAGATGAGCTTCTGCAATGAGCTGAGAGCTTGAGTCTCAGAGGTAACAGTTATGGCGGCTGAACTGACAGGGCGGACAGACCTGCAGAGTCGAGTTTTGATGTATTTACTTTGATATCCGGAGCCACCTGAATGTAGCTTGAACTGGGTGGACGCCTTGCTACAGTATACTGAGCTCAATATCTTCATAGGTGAGTTTAAATATATGTACTTAGATATCTTAGAACAGAGGATCAGAGGATTACTCTTTTCTTGGTTCTTCTGCCTCCCAACTGGGAAAACTGGAGTGTGATTGCAAGAAATCTAAAGCCCCAGCATTTCTAAAAACAACTGATCTCAGCAGCCTGCACTCTAGCACTTCTTCCAGCTTTGTAGACAGGGACGCCTTGCTAAGTCTTCCTGTGGTATCCTACCTCCAGGGAGCTCTACCTGAGAGGTGTCCTGCTTTCCATCTCTTCAAAGTCATCTTTCTATTAGAACAGAGCTGGGCCTCCATCTTGCTTCCTGCAGCCAAACTTTCTGGCGGACACACATCTACCACCGTTTCTATACTGTAGGTCCAGGTATACACCCGCTCCCCTGACTGCAAATGGCTGGACCCCAAAGAGCATTCGCTGCTGGGCTTTGTGTCCCCTATTCTAGCCTGGGGCTACTGCTCTAGAATCAGTTGAGACACCGGAAATGCTGTGGTAACCACACCGGCTCTCGCAATGTCAACTGGGACAATATGGCGGTATTTTTAGGCTGTATGGTGATATGCAATGCACTGCATATCTTGATGTTTCTATCTGAACAAGCAACCATATGAGGCTAAAATGGTAAATAGATATACCACACAGCGACTATTTTCAGAACTCTGCAGCCACTCCTACCACTTCAACCTGTGCCTTCTCTGGCCCAACCTGTCCAAAAAACTGCAGCAACACCGGCGTGGGTGGCAATGGCAGGTTGAGTGTGTGTTCAGGGCCAACTGCTGTTCCCTCTCAGCCAGCTTGAGCCTTCTGCAGATGTTTACCTTATAGATACACACTCACAAGTGGGGCGCTGCTACAGTGACGGTGCTGCAGGTGCAACCGTGTTTTATTCCTATATCTCATGTTTTATTCTTAGATAAATCTTCACTTCAAGTGTGCATTACTGATTCTAAATTATTATCAACCACCCACACAGCCAGCTGAGTACACAGAACCGAGCACTGACCTTGTCATATTTCTGGCGACTCAGCAAAGGTGCTAGAAACACATGACAGGAGCCTCCTTCTATGATCAGGCAGGCACCTGCTCGCCAGCTCACGTCCATGGGACACAAAGCTGCACTGTGGGCTTGATGCCTCACTGAGATCCATGCTATTACTAGAAAAACTTGAATCCCACACTCCCTCAGATGTCGTGGGAACAGACAAGATAACACACGACACACACTCTTCTCTGATGATGGGGGATCCCTTATTTGGGCTGGGCGGTGAACTGTATACTGGTTTACACGATGCAATGGGAAAAATGTGTTTAGTGGAATTTGAAATAATGTTTCTACCATGCAGCTGTGGACTGGGAAGTTTAAGAATCACATCAGGCCTGGATTCTACCTGCGTAATATGATTTGAGCCGACAAGAAGAAGTAGAATGAAACTGTCGATACAGTACAGGAGGAGGCTCCCAAACTACCACAAGATGAGCATGAGGAACTTCTCGTTCTTCGGGGGATGATTTAGTCTTTGGGAAGTCAGGATGAAGGTGTGTGTCCTGGTTGCTACATGAGTGCTGACTGGGGTAATAGTGGGATCCTCAGCTACATCTCCTTGGTGAAACTCTTCTCGCTCAAGTAAAAAGATGCAGCTGACGACTCCACATGTGAGGAGGAAGCAGGTAGCAGTTGACGCTGCACCTCAGAAGGAGCAACAACCAGTGTGATGCACTTTTAAAAGGAGTCAGGTGGCTCTTTTGTGTATTCACTGGCACAGCAGTGTGATTAACCTGCAGCTGCATCTGAGGCTTCTCTGCGCCCCTTTCATCCATTAGTTGTAGGAAAATGACTGACAGATGTGTAAGTCAAACCCTGGCGATTTACACTCATGCATATGCATCGGTGCACCTCGAATCCCATCATCGTGATTTAGTGCCCTGCACGGTGGCACTCGAGCAGCAAGGCTGGGTCTCTGTGTCAGTCACTCTCCCTTTTAACTGAGTGATGCAGTATTTTACCGACTGTATACTAACTCATGTCATAACCCCAGATATGAATGTAAACATGTCTCCGTCTGCCAGTCCCCGGCTCCACTCAAAATTAGGATTTGGGGAGTCAAAGCAAAACAGCGGCAGTGATCTATAGAAGCAGAACTGGGTATAAGCATTTCCGGTTCCACATTAGTGCCAGAGATGAAACCAATAGAGATAGCTTAAAGACATATTTCAATACAAATTATTCTTTGTGTATTAAATTGTTTTTCCTCTAAAATCCATTGTTGAGTAACACATCTACTGTACCAACACGTCCCACATCTACCCTTCTGCTCATGAAAAATCTGTCTCTTATTTTACTGAAGCCATCAGTCTTTGTGTTCCTTCACACTTCAGTTGCAAGTGTGCTGTTGTGTTTCTTGGTGTGCTTGGTTTCAAGACTTGTTGTCATGCGTGTACATTCTGTATATCAGACTCGTACTTTAGATCAGAACAGAGGAATTTTCTCCCTTCAACAGACGAATGTGAAAACACCTATTAAGTGTCAAAATTTGCACATACATCATTCTAAACTGTGAAGCTCCAACATTCAAGTGAAGCAATAATATGAACAACACATTAATTAAAAGGGGAGCTTAAGGAAAAATGTTTAATGGTAATCCTGTGTGATTAAAAAAAAAACAACATTTCTGACAGTCTGTAATCTCCCTTGTTTTTTCCAGATGTAAACAGTTTGAGTAACAAATGGACTACAGAGTGAAACTACGCTGATTTTACTGTATCCTGTTTTTAACAAGCCCACGGTTGAAGACACATGGATTTAAATGTTTCCACGATGTGACTGGATCCGGAGGTGATCACCTCACCAACCATGATGGAACCCAGTCTGTTACTGTCTCCACGGGACCTCAACACAAGCAGCTATGACAATAACAGCTGGAGTGGCAACATTAACGGTGACTCACCAGGTGTCAATAACACCCTATCCCTCAATGAGCGACTGCATAACGCCTTACTGGGGGTGTCTCTGGGACTCCTTTCCCTCCTCACCATCATCATGAACCTCCTTGTTCTTTATGCCGTCAAGAGAGAGAAGAGCTTGCACACTGTGGGGAACCTCTACATCGTCAGCCTGTCTGTGGCAGATTTGATTGTAGGAACCACAGTTATGCCTCTTAACTTAGTGTATTTGTTGGAGGATGAATGGAGGCTGGGAGGAGCTGTCTGCAAATTTTGGCTTATTATGGATTATGTGGCAAGCACAGCCTCAATTTTCAGTCTGTTTATTCTCTGTTTGGATCGGTACCGTTCAGTCCGACAGCCGCTGAAGTACCTGAAATATCGAACACGGGGGAAAGCAAGTGTGATGATATGTGGAGCCTGGCTGTTGTCGATGACGTGGATCATTCCTATTCTTGGATGGAGGTCATTTACACATGTGGACCTGAAACCTGAGGAAGAGAATAAGTGTGATACAGATTTCCGCTTTGTCACATGGTTTAAGGTTATAACTGCAGTCTGTAATTTCTATATTCCCTCAGTTTTAATGCTGTGGTTTTACACCCACATCTACATGGCGGTAAGGCAACATCTCAGGGACAGAGAGAGAATTATTCACCCCACAGATTCATTTGGGGAAAACGAAAATGGACAAAACGCTCCGATATCAAAGAACTCCAAATCACCCATAAAGGAAGTCCCAATGAAATGCTCTAAAAAGCAACAGTTGCTTGACCACAACACTCTAGAGCAGACATATTCCCTGGAGGATGCTGAGAAAACTCAAACGGCTCCTTCCAGATCTCATCGAAAAATTGGTGCGCAGTGCCAGCAGACATCATTGCTTGCCATGACAACAAAACAACTTAAAATAGCAAGAAAATCAAAAAGGTGCTCTCTCCCTCGTGAGGAGAAGAGGCCAGACTTCAAGATTCACCTGAATCGACCTTCTGTACCACAGGATGTTATTTGTTCGGAAGGAAATAATGAAAAACAACTTCAGGCATCTTTAAATGAATGTCACGTAACAGTGCCAAACTCAATAAGCGGTGTCTGTGATATCAATCAGGTATCAGATGTGCAGCGCTACACGTCTGTGCTCTACAACAACTATGAACCAAGTCGCCCTCTCCCCTGGAGCGAGGAGGGTGTTGAAGATGCCAAATTGGACCCAGATAATGAAGTAACACTGAGACAAACGTGGCAGAGGTTCATCGAACAATCACGTCAGCGCATCCAAAGCTTGAGGATCCATAAAGAGCACAAGGCAGCCAAGCAGTTGGGCTTCATCATCGCCGCTTTCCTGTTGTGTTGGATACCATACTTCATTGCCTTCATGGTCATGGCGTTCTGCAGGGAGTGCGTGCACCACGACCTGCACATGTTCACCATATGGCTGGGATACATCAACTCTACTCTCAACCCTTTTATATACCCACTCTGCAACAGGAATTTTAAACTAGTTTTCAAAAATATTCTGCGCATTCATTTGTGACAAATTGTGACGTGTAGATAAAAGAAATACTGTATTTTGAGTGTTATCTCTGTTTTCTAGATCCACGATTCAAGACTCACGGAAGAAGCTGATGAAAATATTTGAACTGAATGTTATTTATTTTGTTTGTCATGTTTCTGATAATAAAGTTTGTCCAGGACCAGACAGATTTAAAGTTTAAAAAGAAAAAACAGAAACCCACAAAAACAGGAGCATGCAGCTTAAGATATTTTCATGTGTTTGTGAAGTAACATACAAAAACAAGACAAAAAATATCCTGAAGTTTACAAGCTCTGTCGTATATTTGTGAGCAAATCTGGTTGGTGATGTACTTTTGTCATTTGTCACATCATTTTCACGTAATAAAAAAAAAAAACTGGATATGGAGCATTAGCTGTGGTTTCTGGTTTCCTTCCTGGAGAAACACAACTTGGCTAGACTCCATTAAACTTTTATAGCCCACCAGGGAGGGCAGGTTTGGAATCTGATTGGTTTGTGTAGGTTTTTTTTAAACATAAAAGCTTAATTTCCATTGCCCTTCAAAACATTAAAATCCAAAATTATCAATAGAATTCTGCTGTCCGAGTTTACCGCATTCTTGTTCTGTCATCACTTTACTGTGTTTAGCATAAAACCGATGCGCGTATTGGGAAATATAAACAGAGTTAAAACTCATGAATCTACATTTGGGAGTTTTGAATTGGCAGTTGTATGCCATTAGCCGAGGGGCAAAGATGTTAATCCATAAAGATGTAGAAAAACAACATGAGACTCGTAATGCATTTTATGTTGATCGAATAATTGAAACGGAGACAAAAATGTATCCATTTGGCTCCATCATTGCACATTAAATTGTCTCGTTAGGGAAGGATATAATTAAAGTGCTACTGAGAATGTTTTTAATATTTAACATTGGCAGCATCCAGACATATTGCTGCAAAAGATGTGACCGGTTATTGTTTGTTCACATCATTGACATTTACGTCAAAACTGCGATTTGGGATATCTGAGTTACAACACCGGATCAATGGTTATTATACTTTCAGCTGCCATCTTCAACCCCTGCAAGAATGTCAAGAAACCCACGCTGAGTCTTGTGTACAATGAACACAGACAGGCTGAGTCACTACTTAGCCAAATCAAACAAATCAGAGGGGGGAGGAGAAATGAGCTGGCGGGAGTGATGAGTAAGCGCAGCGAGTGCACCTATGTCGCCGTCATGGATGCAGGCTGATATTGGGTGGTCAAAAACACACAATTCTATTCTATTCAAGCTTATAGGCTTAAGGTACAGAGGACAGCGGACATCAAGTTTAAAATGACACAAAATGACATAAAATTACAATACGTCTTATTATTATATATACTACTATTGTATCATAGTTGCATGTTAATGTTCTACAATGCTGTGCCATTGTGAGTAGCAGCACGTACCACCGAGCCTAATGTCTGTCAACCAGAATATCATGCCACGAGTCATTTCACCAGCAGATGAATTTATACATGAGGTTTTGAGCAGCGACAAACATTTCAATTCCCTCTGGGTCCTCCAAACACTACTCTGATGGCATCATTATACATACTTGAAGTTTCTTCAAGCTTGTTTATATATATATATATATATATATATATATATATATATATATATATATATATATAAATATATATATGATTACAAAAATCTAGTATCTCATGCTGCATTTTAAGGTTTGATGATCCCTGTTATGACTATCACAGCACTGTTCAGTTACTGTTGCCATTATGTTATCATTAAGGTCATATTTATTTTTATTTATTATTAATATTAATTTAATTAATCGACTCAATATGGTACCTGAAAGGACCCTCATACTGTGTTTTCATAGTGGTCACCAGGATCCACCTCATGTTGGCTGTAACCATGGGAGCAGTCCAACAGTTGACCCGGATAAACCTTGTACATACACTTGGAAAGGAAGCTCTTAATTCTTCAACTGCACACTGAGATTTGCCAAAAACAGAGAGAATAGAGTCAAAAGCGTACATGAATAGAGACCTGAAATATCGTCTATAAATCAAGTCAGAGAATTGAATCTAGTAAAAGTACAGTGATTGTCAGGGTTGCAGACCTGTGTGTGAGTAAACAGGAACAAAACATAGGCAACTGTCATGAGAAACCAAAATCAGAATGTGTTTTGATATCATACAACACTGTTGTTGTCTGACCGTGTTGTAGCATATAGTTGCAGAGCATAGTGGCCATAGGGGCTCAAGCCTTTACCTCTTTTGCCCGCTACGGTTGAAGTGCTTCTCTGGGTAATGTGAATAATGGCATTCATTATCTCCTCTAGGAATTGCCTCTGGAAGTTGCACTTTCCTGATCTTCTTATTGAAAGGAAGTGCATTCTCAACTATGTGGGGTTATTCTGTGTGCGTTTTGAGCTGTAAACTAAATACATCACAATAATCAAGTGACAATGATCAATTTTTCCACTGGACTGAAATGGTTCAATACGCCATCTACTGTTTTAAATCAGCCTTGAACCTGGCAGGTGGATGGCAACACGGAGTTTTCTGTTTTAGACCTGCCAGGAGTATGAAAAAAAAAGTGAATTTATGTGGTTTTTAACCACTTATTTATCACTGTGTAAAGTTGATTTATGCTTGATAATTAGTTAGTTCTCTACAGCACAATTATCATCCTATTTCACCATAAAAATGCCTTAATATATCATGGGAGGCAGGAGTAGACTTTACCAGGTGACTCTGCCTTTTACTTAATGAAAGATACAAAAGTTGAGGCTGAAAATATTTCAATGTGTAAAACTTGTCAAATTAGTCCCGTTGTCTAGTGTGAGTTTGGTTTTAAGAAAACATTTAAATTCTGCTATGAAATTTGAAGCAGAACAAGAGCAGCTCAGATGATGCAGGTGTTATATTTACCACATTCAGTGTATCAGTGTCATATGTCAGCATGTTAACATTTTAATACCTTGTGTGTGTGTGGGTCTGTGCGTGTCTGTTTCGATTACCTCTAAAATAGTGGGTGTCACAAGTCTCTGCCACCTTTATTTTGGGGGTCCTGAGCTTTTTCATCAGCATGTCGCTGTGTGACGTCCTAGAAGAAAAAAAAATATACTAATTAATCACATTTTTGTTTTAAACGCAATTTGTGACAGCGATGGACAACTTTCATTCTCTTGGTGTAAAACCTTTTTCTGTTTCATTGCTCAAAAGTAAACCGAAAAAATATATACTATGAAAGGTGAACAAAAAAAAAAAAAAAAGTTTCTTTTTTCAGCAGTGTAATTTGCAGACGGACCCTAAATCCGAGCCGTCAGTGTCGTTGCTCAGTGTTCGGATGGATCCAGTTTCTGAATGTACGCCGATCGTTCTTGTATCAATGAGCTCACAGCTTCTCCCAGAATTACCGATATTCTCCTGTTTTGCCACATAATATTTCAATTGTGACTTGATCCACTGGAACGGAAGTGAATAATTAAAAGAAGTTGACTCGGAATCCAGTTGCCGGGTACCTTGTATCCACTTTTTCGCTCCGAAATGAAAAGGAACGGCGCCTACAGGTTTTTGTCAGTTTTCTCATGCTTCGTCGTTTGTGTAGTCTTGGTTTTATTTTGGTTCTTTATATTTTACTCGATGATGCTTGCACCGTAAGGACATTTATTGTGTGGTAACAGCTAAGCTAAACACCTGACTCCGTGGACTGGTTACCCACAGTGCATTGCTTTTGTTGACGCGTCACGTGGTCACATGATCAGCTGGATGAGGAAGTACAGATTTCTGGTGAGTGAAAATATTTTTTCCGTCGTAGAAACGTTTGTGCGGCTTGTTCAACTTTATATGTTTGATATGCTTTAAGACTAATGTCGTCATGATGTCTGCTGTCCTGCTCCTCTGACAAAGTGTCTTCCTGTTGCCGGTTATGACAAAAAAGAAATCAATCTTATAACACAAGACTGACAGGACTGTAGATCTGTTTTACATTTAAATTATCAGCAACATCGCCCATATAAGAAATGTATTTATTTATTATTGCTTATCAGGTGTTTTAGCTGTTGATAAACCTATCGCATGGAAGAATTTTTGAATCATTATGTGAATAATTGAGTGAAAACTGATCACCACAGCTCACTAGGTCTGCCTCCAATGTCCAAAAATCAACAGATATGCGTTTTATTATATAAGTATAAAAAGGGCACTGAGCTCTCAATTTTGAGATTTAACAATCAGGCTTGAAAAAGTTTATGGTTTAAATCACAAATCAGTGCAGCTTTATGTCATTGTGATCGAAAGTTTTAAATTTTTGTGTGATTTGTAATTTGTCAGTCAAAGATACCAAAGAAATGTCTCACAAATCTTTATTTCTCAGATTAAAGTCACACAATTCATTGTCCTCATTATGAATTTTCACCATTGGGATACAGTTGAATCATATGACATTGTGAACCCGTTAAACATCTTTTGGAGTCATTTTGTTATTTAGTGTTTTGTAATGGTTTTCTTCTTTCATTTGTTTTTGTTGTTAGTTGTAACACATGATGAAGGATTTAACTATCTAAAATTTCAGAGAATATAATTCGGCAGTGCCAGTCTGCAAGTGAAGTTGTTATGGCGTCCGACACCCGTGAAGCGGCGTCCTCGACACCTGACCTGAAGCTGCAGTTTGCTCCCTTCAGCAGTGCTCTGGAGGCCGGGTTCTGGCATCAGCTCACCCAGAAGAAACTTAACGACTACAGGTTGGATGAGAGTCCCAAATGTATCAAAGGATACTACTACAATGGTGAGTAGCGAGAGCAGATGGTCTGAAACTCTCATTAGTAACCTGCTGTACACAGCTGCTGTTTTTTCCATTTATATATTTATATATATATATATATATATATATATATATATATATATATATATATATATATGTGTGTATGTATATATATATATATATTTGTGTGTGTGTGTATATATGTGTGTATGTATATATATATATGTGTGTGTGTGTGTGTGTGTATATATATGTGTGTGTGTGTGTGTATGTATATATATATGTGTATATATATGTATATATATGTATGTATATATATGTATATGTATGTATATATGTGTATATATACACATATATACATATATATACATACATACATATATATACATATATATACACATATATATATACATACACACACACATATATATACACACACACACACACACACACATATATATATATATATACATACACACATATATACACACACACACACACACATATATATATATATATATATATATATATATATATATATATATATATATATATATATATATATATATATATATATATATATATATATGACGGCTTGAGCTGCAAACAGCAATACAGATACATAGTTCAATCACCTGTATCCTCATTTCTGTCCTACAAGGTGACCCAGTTGGTTTACCTACCCGTCTAACGTTGGAGTTCAGTGCATTTGATTTGTAAGTATGATGCTCCATGTTTCTTTGTCATGATTAAGTCTTTAAAACACTAATACAAATGCAAGCTAAAGGCACCAGTATTGGTATCTGATGTCACTTTGGTTTACAGGCTCCCAATGTGAGAGTTGTGATGACTTCTTTCTCAATATTTTCAACAGGGCTTGTGGAGGGAAGTTGTCTGATCAGTTAGGAGATGAAGATTTGTGTCTGTTTCCTCTTCCTGTCATTTGGAAGATAAAAACTGTTCTAACTCTGAGAAACAAATACTGAGAAATATTTGTCCTGAGAACAAAACAATCCACATACTTATTAATATTTTTCAGTTGTTTGAACTAATTTCTTAATGGCCTTCGTCATTCGCAGCATGAGTTGTTCCCTTGTGATGCACATGCACATTTATTACCTCTTGAGTAAATGTGCAGTAAAAATGCTGTCCACTTTGTTCACTCGGATAACATGGAGTCAGTGAATCGCTGTCTCTAACTGTGTTCCTGTGACAGAGACGGTTTGACTCCGGCCAGGTGTTGTCCAGCTCTTGGAAAGCTGTATAACACCAACACACTCGATGCTTTTAAGACCACCGATAAGAAGGCTCTGCTGGAGAGAGAGGCCAAGGAGGTAAATCAATAAATCAATGAAGAGTGTTCTAGCACATGTACGTTTACTGTATGGATTACGAGACCTTTCCACAGGTCACTGAGTTGCACTGTCTAAGATGTGTTGCTGTTTTTAATTGCCTGTTTTGGAGATATGGGAGGCCATACATTCTGGGGCTGCGCTTAAGGACCCATCCATCCTGTGTAGATTCATTCTTCTGACCTTTGCTGTAAGTACCAGTAGTATCTTGTGAATATGACATAACAAGATCGTACAATTAACTTTATTTATCCTTTCTACTGCCTTCGCTTAGGATTTGAAGAAGTACCATTTCTACTACTGGTTCTGCTTCCCTGCTCTCTGCTTCCCTGAGGGAATAAAGATTGTCCAGCAGCCATCTGTATTAGAAAAGGTTTTCTCATCAAAACAGGTTAGCTTTGCACCGGAGTTGCTATTTTTTCATGTTACTGTTTGTACTGATAGTGATTGAATGAAATAAATTAAGTTTGCAAGAAAGTGATTCATTTGCATTAATTATTGATGAAACAGCATATTAGATAAACACCATGCGCATGTAGATTTAGCTTTGAAATTGAGAGCTGGGAGTGTTCAGCAGCGATACGGCTTGGCTGCGTCTAGTTGGCAGCTAAAAATGAAAATAAAAACAAAAGTGTCATTGAACTCTACATTTATTCACACGTACCAAAATCCATTTAAACTGAAACATTTAAATGCTTTTCGAGGCCAAAATTGGTATATGGGACTAATTCAGGATCATTAATTACGAAGCATGTATTTAATTACATTTATTTTTGACTTGACTTGAACTTTTCCCTGCTGAGACCAACATCTGTGTTTCTATTCACTATAATGTTCCTTATAGCAAATCCATGCTTTCATTGTAACATTATTTTCTGTTTCATTATGCTTCATTAAAACTCAGGTGCTAGAAGTACGTCAAGGTATTATAAGTTATTTATGATTGCCCTTTGGTGCTCTGAAAATATAGCGAACCATGCTAATTAGATCTGCCCACTGTAGGTTAACACTTTCCTGCACTGAACAGGGCAGAGCATGAATTCTTTCTGATCTCTCATTATTTCTGTCTTAGATTGCGGCCTTGCAGGACGCCTATGATGGACTGTGCACGGAAAGAGGAACCACCGCAGTTCCATACTTCCTAATGAAGTACACAGACGACAGCGTTCAGATGGCTCGGTTAGAGGAGTGGGGCGCATTCTTCACTAACACAAAGAAGGTACTTCTGCAAATGGCATGTGTATTTTTTTTTAAAAGACAAAGAATCAAATGTATTCACAATGATGTCAATATGATCAATCCGTGCTTCTCAGGTTACTGTGGGGGTCTACGATCCCTGCACTCTGTCTCAACATCCAGGCTGGCCTTTGAGAAATCTTCTGGTCCTCTTAGCTCACCAATGGTAAAAACGACTCAAACGTGCTTTTATGAATTTCGCGATGTAGTCTTGTGTTGTCAGTGGTTTCTGTAGTGCTGTAGCGGCGTTGTGCAATGCTTTTTGCCGCGGATTTGTGAGTTAAAAAGACAAGAAGTGTGTGCTGGCTGCTGTAAGAGTTCAGCAAAAGGGGATAAACTTGAGATTTATTACACCTCTTTGTAGGATCCATCTCTGACATGCAAACACATGGCAGTTTTTTCTAGGTGTGCGTGTCTGCAGAACTATAAATCTTTTTGCAATACAAAGTCCGTTCTTTGACAGCAACATCCACTTGGAATCAAAAACAATGTGATTCGCATTTGGCTGTGGAGGTCACGGTGACCTTGTAAAACATGTTTTTGGCCCACAAAATGTTAATGTCTGAAGCGAAGACATTTTATATCCAAAAGGTCAAACTTCCCTGGATTTGTTTGTTGTGTCTACTAATTAAAGCAATGTTATTATGTTGACACTCCTGGAAGAGAAGCCCAGTGAGGCTAAAGGAGATTATTTTTATTTAAAAAAAAAAAAAAAAGTGACCTCATAATGTCCTGAAAAAACACTTTTCTGGCCAATAGTGCCAGAGGCGAACCACCATGAGATAGGAATAGTAAAAACATCTCTATCAAGATGAAGCTCATTCTCAGCCCCTGTGAATAGTCTTTTAAAACCAGCTGACAGTAAATCAAGGATGAAGCAGAAGCTGGATAGAATCACACACCAATCACAGTGTGCGTTCACTAAGTTGTGATGTCATACGAGTATCTGTGATAACCATAGTTGCCATAACTGTAACAAATAAGGGTGGGAGAAATCAGGAATGCAAGATATCACAATACTTCCTGTTGCAATACAAATACTTCCCGTTTTGTCAAGTTGTTTTTTTGTATGTGTGCGTTCAAGAGGCTCCTTTTTTTTTTTAAACTGACATCACAATGCAGTATACAAACACATAATTCCTGCTTTTTATGGGTATTTCATTTTCTCCACTATCGCAGAATCACCGTATTGTGATACTACTGTGAGCAAAGAATTGCGATTGTGTCATAGCGAGAGTTACCATCTCCATACGCTGGTTTAATGTTGCACTGGAAGGAATATGTCATTTTTTTTGGTTTGGAAAAAAAAAACGATTCCCAAGTGTAAAAGTCTGAACTTGTTGATTTTCTCAGCTTGGAACTGATTAAATGAATGAAAAGCTGAAACTCATTTCATAATTAATACATTTGAATTATTCGTTAAAACATTCTTGGAAGCTTGAAGGGCTACAATAGCCACTGGAATCAGCTCAATGTTTTTATTCGTGGAGAGGTTAGTCATCCACGGCGTTTGTCTTAATAATTTCAAATGATCATTATTACAGAGGTATTTTTTTTTATTGCATGACTATTTATGTTCAAACACCGCTGCCTATATCAACAGACTTTCGCCTGTATGCATTTTTGTCCAATACAAACCTCATCAATCTTGTGTGTTACTACTCTGTCTCTGACTGTTAAACATAAACTGTTGATTCTGGCTCGGATGGGCTTAGATGGATTTACAATGTAGCCACGATGTCTCATTTGTTTAGTTGTTTCACTGGAGTTTGATTGTGTAACCTGCAGTCAGTCAGGACCTTATTAGGGGAAATGTGTTGGTACGTGAATTTGAATTTTTGTCGGATTGTTGGTGGCATATTAAAAAGAGGAAGTTGAGATACATTTCATTGAAATATGATGATGTAATCATGCTGTAATTACCGTCCGTATCATTTTAGCCTCTCATCTGGAATTTGTGGTATTTATTGTTAATGTTTGACATTCTGTTGTCTTTATCTGTGCGTGTCAGGGGCTCTAAGATGGACACAGTGGAGGTTCTGTGTTTCAGGGACAGAACTCTGCAGGGGAGTCGCTCCATTCAGCACAGTGTTGTCTTTCAGGTCAAACTACCTGTACTTCCCCTCAATACGGGTAATCTCCATATCTTTTTTATTTGTGTGTGTGTGTGTGTGTGTGTGTGTGTGTGTGTGTGTGTGTGTGTGTGTGTGTGTGTGTGTGTGTGTGTAAGCATGAATTATCTTGTGCAAATATTGGTCTCTCTACTTGTTTGAATCAATTCATCTGAATTTGTTGGGATATTGTTTGCACTGATGTGATTATTCAGTCCTGGTTTACTTTTCCTAGCTTTTCTTTTTTTGCAGTCTCACTCTGTGTCACCTTTATTTTACCTGTTGAATGAGGGATGAAAGTCATTTCAATCATAATTGCAGGATAGGAAGCTCTATAATCTGTGATGAGTTCACATGACGTGTCAGTTTATGTTAGTCTGCTCCCTCTCTTAATCCTCAATTTAATTTAATCCGGTATGTATTCACGCAACAAAAATGGATCCGGCCCTTCTGTTTGGTTTGGAATGCTCAAATTTGGTATTGTTATAAAAGGAATTGGCTAATCTGCCTCAGCCTGGTTTTTCAGATCCACCACACGTAGCTGTCCCACTTAAAAATCCGAATGACCATCATGGTCAGAAGACAGACATTAATATTCTATTCATCAACATTTCTGTGAATATGATATATATAATATAACTCCAACATTTTATCAAAACTCAAACTCATTTTATCAAAAATGGTTCTCCATTAGTATTTATTATTATTTCCTCTGCCACAGAGACAATGTTTTTTGTCTCTTAAATACCAATGAAAAAAAATTTTTTTTTTTTTTAGCATAACCTAGTGGACGGATAGAGCATGGGCCTTCCCATTTAGCTCTAGCTTTTGTTAAATTTTAGAACTTTTTGACAGAATGTTCAGAGGCTCAGTGAGTGAGGGGTTGAGTGTGTGAAACCATTTTTAGAACATCCGTAGGTGTAAAATTGTTCCAACATTTCAGTGATAATACTCACTTCCAACTACTCGCTGTACTCCAATGTGAAGGAGTACTTTGAGTAAAGAGCAATGCAGCTGGTCTCCATGCTTTAGATGAGATGTTTAAATCTACATCGAAAGAGCTGGTTTCTTAATACTAATATCAAATAAAATTTAAAAAGCTCATTTCCACTCACCCTTTCATAGCTTTTTAATGGCAATAGTTTGTCTCTGTGTGACTTCAGTGTAAACTCTTGACAGTGAAATACCCACAAGAACAGTGCTATTGACTCTGGAACAACATGTTACTGTTGCGTTGCACGAATGTTGTGACGATTATTCGATACAGTTCACGTGTCTTTTCTTAGGATGTCCAAAGAGTGTGGGCTGGGAGAAGAACCCAAAAGGGGCCATGGGACCCAGGATGGTCAACCTCAGTGAATGCATGGACCCAAAAAGGTAACTCTTGACAGACGCGTGCAGGTTAGGGCCCTCTGAGTTCCTTATCATTTTTTCGTCTTTACTTTTCTGAAGTATTTCTCAAATGAATGAATTCAGTTTCAAACCTGAAATGAAATCAGTCAATATTACTAAACTGTTTCCTGGGCAGCACAGTGTTACGTCCAAACATCTCAGAGGAAGCAAATATAAATTGTCCGTAAAATTTATATTATTCCCGCCATCCAAACACATAGTGAAGTGTATAAAGAATGAAGGAGGTCTGCAACAGTCTTTCCTCCTCCCTCTGAGGCTGGTTGAGAGCCGAGGGGCTGCTCCTGGAGCCAGTAGCTGTGTCTGCAACAGTTTTATGCATTTTCAGATTCCTAAATGGTTGAGCAACACACAGACAGCTCTCTTTTAACCCTGGCTCAGAATTTGCCAACAAACCAGTTGGAAGTACCAGTTTTCTGAATTCCTAGTTTCATTAATTCTTCAATTGTACATGATTTGTTGTGTCCACCACAGCCTTGTGTGTGTGTGTGTGTGTGTGTGTGTGTGTGTGTGTGTGTGTGTGTGCGTGTGCGTGTGTGTGTTGTGTGGGTGGGTGAGGAAACAGCAGAATTACTGCAGACACTGCTGTAGAGACTTATGTTTTCAGTTTTCTGGGAAATCCTGATGTTTGAATTTTTTTGTTTTGTAAAAGGGATCCTTTTTTGTTTTCCCACATTATGTAAATCTAGAGGCCTTGTTGGCTGTCAAGGTTGCTGCACAAATTCAAAGACAGATTCAACCGTGTTACGTCATGTTCAGATTAACTGGCGTTATTTAGCTGGGTCCATTTTTTTTTTTGCATCAAGGCTTGCAGAGTCGTCGGTGGACCTAAACCTGAAGCTAATGAGATGGAGGCTGGTTCCTTCCTTGGACCTGGACAAGGTGGTCAACACCAAGTGTCTTCTGCTGGGGGCTGGGACTCTCGGCTGCAACGTAGCCAGGACACTTATGGTGAGAATGATCGCGCTGAGGTATACTGGGATTGGGTTAGGCCTTCTTCGCATGGTCGAGGGTTTTGGACTAATGTCATTAAAAAAGACTTTCCTCCACTGTGTCCAGGGATGGGGGGTGAGACACATCACATTCGTAGACAATGCAAAGATCTCGTACTCCAATCCGGTTCGACAGCCTCTCTACGAGTTTGAGGACTGTCTTGGAGGAGGGAAGTCCAAAGCTACTGCAGCTGTTGACCGACTCACTAAGATCTTTCCTGGTGTGGTGAGTGCCATGTGAAAAAAGGCAGGGCTCGTATTGTCTAATATGGAATCAGTCTCCCTGTATGTGAGGATAGCCTCCTTGCTTGCTTCTGAGAACTCAGTAACAAGTTATCGTATTTCCTTGCTTTGAATATTGAGTCTTTATCTCATCTATAAATGCTGTCAAACGTTCTAACACTCTATTAATCAGAATTCTGCTCCCGCTCTTGCTCTGTTGTTTCACCGGTGGTGTCTGAGATGCGACGGCCAAATCATGCAGAAAAATGAAGAGTCATGTTTCTTGCATATTAATGCCAGTGGTTTCATTATTAGTTTAATTAATGAGTGGGTTCACTTCAGTTATGGTTTGCTTTTTTAATAATGACAAAGCAGCCAAACACTCACAACAGGACCTTGTTTTGGTGTGAGAGTGTTCCCAGGAGTTTATCCATCTCTTAGGAAGCCATTTACGTGCATTTATCCACCAAATAGACTGAATGCATCTTTCTGATGCTGGTCATGGTGTGCATCTGTGTGCTGATGCGTGCGTGTTTAATTATGAAAGCAGGTGCTGTCGCTTCATAATAGGATGATTTACTGCATCACTGGGATTCACTGAGGTCAGGAAAGCTGAAAAAGTTCAAACTGAATGACAAGTTTGCTGTTGTCTCTATTTGTTACCGCAACTTCTTTTTTTTTTTTTTAAATAAAATGTGGTTAGAATTTATACCGTCTCGTTCAATGGATGGTGACTATTTTTTGCCAGCTCTAAGAAATTAAACTGACCTTTTTCATGATAAAAGCTGAATAGCTGCATCTCCAAGCACAATGTGATGAAGGAAGCATGTATCTTGGCCAGTATTTTAGTTATTTTCCTAGTTTTCTATTGTAGTGCCTCCCAACCAAGGCAAAGATGTCAGAGAACGCATGAGACTCTGAGTGCTGTGACGTCGTAACAATCAGAGTTGTACGTGAAATCACAACAGCGTACTGATCAGGTGAAAGAGCACACATTGTCAGTCGACAACAGTATTACACAGCGTTGTCTTCACCTCGTGTAAAGCAACACAATACAGAGTGTGTGTTCTTTCTTGCAGTGTCATGTGCCTTTGAATAAAAGTTGTGTGGTTACTGCTTTGAGTTCTGTGTGTGTGTGTGTGTGTGTGTGTGTGTGTGTGTGTGTGTGTGTGTGTGTGTGTCTGAGAATAGAGGTTTAACACTTGATATTTGAAGCTGAGCAATGATAATATGTGGCGTGCCATCCGTCTGGACTTCTTTGTTTGTGTATCCTTTTCACCAGCTGCTCTC
This sequence comes from Aulostomus chinensis, assembly GCF_037954235.1. Lineage (NCBI taxonomy): Eukaryota > Metazoa > Chordata > Actinopteri > Syngnathiformes > Aulostomidae > Aulostomus > Aulostomus chinensis. Next base: position 22,477,031 of record NC_141322.1, on the reverse strand, counting down.
ACTGTCCTGCTTGTTTTCCTACAAACACAGAAGCATCAGGTGTCCGGCTGAAACATGAAAAGGAATATGAACGCTGAAGTGCATTAATTGAACCCAGAGGACAGGGGTCATACTGAAAATGTCAGAAGCAGATTTCTTATTTTGTCTGTGGACGAATCCTGTCAACTGCCATTCACCGCAAAATTTGTAGTGGCTCTCAGTGAATTTTGTCAACAGAGGTGGTTGAAGAGCTCCTCGGGGCATTATTGAGTTGACATGAAGTGATCTTTTGCTTTTCCTCTTTGCTGCTGGTTGAGGTTGTTTATTGTGGTAATTGTGAAATGATGATCATCTCTGCAGCCTGAAATCACCGACTGATAGCTTAGCAACACTTGCGTCACTGAAAATTAAATCCAAGACGTGGATAACAGCTCCATCTCTGGAAATGTGATCGAATCAGAGGAAGTGGCATTTCTTCTTGTCAAGATCTTGCCAATACCTCATCCCTGCCCGTTTCTGCCATGGCGACTCCAAAATAACTGTTGATGTTTCCATTTGCCTGCTGAAATCCTGCAGACAGTCACAGAAATGCATGTTTGGCAAGGGGCGATAACAAACATGAAGTCACTGAACCCTCAGGACCCTGCTTTATCCACTCTCCTTTACATTAGCATATTTGTTGTGACTTAGACATTCAAGGTTGTTTTGTAGAATATGAATCGGCTCATATTATTGATTTGTATCGAAAAGCCAAATCATCGCACACCTCAGGCCGACGGGATTCCAGAGATTGCACGGCACATTTGTTCATCTGTTACACTCTCGCTGATTCATCTCGACTGTTTAACAATCAGCAGCTAACTGGCTGAAAGGTCTTGTTCAGCCTTAAGTGTCTGGCTTTGGTAATAAAAAATTCCTGTACTGCAGCACTTTCACATAAAAAATTATGACAGAGCACAGTGCCAGGTTTTGAGCATGTGCAGGATATTTTTTTCAAAAAAGTACTCCACTTAAAAGCGAGATGGCTGCATCTGAAAGGAACGCAGCAGCACTGAGCCGTTGTGATCCACCTAACATAAAAGATGGGTTGTGCAGTCGAGACATTCCAGCATACCATGAGCTTTATTGTGGAATTCAAAATAAATAGCCAGATGACTCACGTACACCTGCATATATTCTTCTATGCAAAATTACAATTAACAATGGGTTCATTTACAAAGGAATAATGAGAAATTACAACCAAAATAAAACATTTGCTGGTAATATAATGTACCACATGAAATGAACTTCACTTTTGTAAATGGAGAGTAGCCATCAACCCCCAGTGTTTGGTACCCACGGCTTAGCTTATCAGCAGGGTCTGTTTATATTTCCTCAGCCTCTTCTCTTCTATCTCTGTCCATCTCCTTATCTTTTTCCGTTCTCTTTGCAGAACGCGGAGGGCTACAATATGAGTATTCCCATGCCTGGCCACCCTGTGAATTTCTCTGAAGCCACTCTGTCCCAGGCACAGAAGGACGTGGAGCAGCTGGAGAAGCTGGTTTCAGAGCATGATGTGGTCTTCTTACTGATGGATACAAGAGAGAGCCGCTGGCTGCCCACCGTGATAGCCGCCAGCAAGAGGAAGGTACAGTGAGCAGCCACATTGGTCACTGACAAGCAGGGTTTGGGTGGCATTGAATTAAAATGGGACATTTTGGGGGGGGGGGGGGGGTGTTCCACAAAGTTATCAAACATTATCATGATTCTTGTCTTTAGATAATTTTATTCTTTTCTCAGGAAATATTACACAGACCCTGGCAGAAGTCTGCACTTTCTTAAGTGCCCCTCTGCTTCCACATGGTCTCACTTTCTCACACACACACACACACACACACACTCATGCACACACGCGCACACACACACACCGTGACTGGGTTGCCCTGACAGCACAGGATGGTCGCAGGATGATTTCCTGACACACACGTGTGGTTTCTGCTGTGATTCCTCCAGAAAATTTACTGATGAGAGGAAATAGAAGCAATGAGAAACCTTGCCAATGCTGGCAAAATGTTTTTTTTTTTCGTCTAATAAAGGATTTAATGTGTGCTTGTTGTTAATAACACGTGTATAAGTTAAAATGTTTCAAATCTTTACCAGAAAGGTCCGCTGTACCAATTCAAGGCGTTATAAAATGATGCAGAATTTTTTTTTTTTTTTTTTTTTTTGCTGTAATTCTGGCCAAGAAGGTTTCTTTTTAAAAGATTTCCTCTTGTCTCACTGTCTAGCTGGTGGTGAATGCTGCTCTAGGCTTTGACACGTTTGTAGTGATGCGCCACGGCCTGAAGAAACCTCCGGTCAGTCAAAATGTTTCTCCCGGCGCAGACTCCTCCCCTTCCTGTTCGTCTGCTTCCTCTTCATCCACTACACCTGCTGGAAGTGCAGCCTCCGTCCCAGGATCCTCTCTGTTCTCCAACATTCCTGGTCACAAGCTGGGCTGTTACTTCTGCAATGATGTCGTGGCACCAGGAGATGTAAGAACCACACACTGAACATGCAGCTAATTCAAATGGAATGACTCAGTAGTCCCTCCTACACGTCCATGTGTCACCAGGAGGTCTGTCATTAGTACAAGAAGGTGCTAACTGTTCGCTAAATCCCTTTGAAACCTGCTCAAAGTTAAATAAAATCATCTCTGGGCATCCAAAAGATGTTTACTGCATAATGTTGTTTTTGCTGTAACCAGTCGACCAGGGACCGGACCCTGGATCAGCAGTGCACCGTCAGCAGACCAGGTTTGGCCATGATTGCTGGAGCCCTGGCTGTGGAGATGATGGTGTCTATACTGCAGCACAGTGAAGGGTAAACCTAGTTACTTAATAAAGTTAAGCAGTGATCAGGTAAAGGTGTTACTGTGTATTAATTGTGTTTCGAGTCCAGGTCATTAGTCAATACTTTACCTGATGCAGTAACTCTTCAAGAAGAAATAGATGTTGCTTTATGCCAAGCATCCAAGATCCAAGATGATCTATTGCTCAATTGAAGATGGGCGAGGTAATATAGAGTCAATTAAAGAAAGTGTTTAATTTGGTCTCAAAACTGAAGGAGGTCAATTGAACTTTTTTTATCACCTTTGCAACAATTAATTAACTTTTGGCATTTAAATTGTGTCTAATTTCTTTTATTGTACTATTTACCTGATAGCAGTTGATCAATGTCTTATACTCAAATATACATAGAGTCCATATTGATATATACTGCATGTGTACCCCTTATTTCTTACTGTAGGCTAAAGTTTGACCAGGTCAAAAGGCTTCATGTGATCCCCCCTTGATTACGCCTGACGAGGCCAGTAGGGGCCCTTAGTACTTTAATGGGTATTTTAATGTTTAACATTCAATTCGTAAGAATAAATTGTACCTTTTGAGGTTGGTGCTCTCAAACCTTCAGGGCTTTTTTCCCTAATTTTTTTGTACTTTTTGATAAAGTAGCACTGCAGCTAAAGTACTTTGTCCTTGAATGAATTCAACACTTTCAGCTTGCAAACATCTAACGCAGCGATGTAGTTTGCCTCACTTGAAAATCTCTCGCTCTATACATTGGCTCCAGTGTTCTTTTTTTTTTCTTTGAACAATTGATAGATATGTTTTCATGCTTATTAAGTGTGTTTGTGTGTGTGTATCATGTCTTTGCGGGAACTGCGTTTGTCTTTTTGAAAGTCATAGTGAATTGGTTGCTTGCTGGGCCTGATAAGAAGACAGCCGTTTTCTCTCGGCGTGTTTTGAGATGTTATAAGCCGTCACACAGCTGCTCTGCCTGTCTTGGATAAAAAAAAAGAAAGCTTAGAAAGTAAAGACGAGAGGAAGAATTTCTTTTTATGCCCGCTATCATCGTGTAACTCCTTAATTATACTAAGAACTTCCTGTTGTGCATCGATCCTGCGTTTCTATGCTTGCTCCTTTTCTCTGTAACCCAAGTTGGAAATGATGTTGCAACTCCTTGACAGATATTTCTCATTTTGCAAAACTGTTCTGAGACCAGTGTGAAATGTGTTATTTCCAGAAAATACAGTCAATTGTAAATGATTTTGTAATATTTTTAGATTTAATGTTATGCAAGAGACTTCTCGTCTCATGTGAAACACACTTGTTCCTCAGGATTTATACTGAGTAGGTGTCTTTTTCTCTCCCCATCCAGGGGCTATGCAGTGGCCAGCAGCAGTGATGACAGGATGAACGAACCTCCCACGTCTCTGGGTCTCGTGCCGCATCAGGTCAGACACCGAACGTTCGCTTCCTCCGTTCACCTCCACGTGGTCATCCACGCACTCTATTGTAGTGCACCTGTTTGTGAAATATTTAAAGTTTCAGTGTGTTGACTTACGAATGGATTATGAAAATGCAATCTAGTACTCTAATAACTAGGTGTTCCTCTCTGTACAATCACTTGAAATTAATGAATGACGTTTTCATCACTTAATGTTTAATGGGGTCCTCCACAACAGAACCCACCATTTTACCTCTACAACGATAGTCCAGACTTTCATGTTTTCCAGCTTGTGTCAGCTCATCCTCTATCATACCCGTTTGAATTTATTTAAAACTTACTGAAGCTGCAGCGAGTGAGTGGGGAGTTATCTGCTCCGCGAAAAAAGCTCTCAGTAGATTGTAGACGTCTGCCAGAAGCATATTTAGTCTTTTCAATCATAATTAATTATTTTATTTGCTTATTTTGATTATGTTGAATTAATATGTTTTATTGTCATAAAGAAAAGGGTTGAAGGCAGAGATATTTTTTTATCACCTGAATGGGAATCGTGAGGCACCGAGAGATTCAGTCAGATCCAATCTCTTAACCTTTGAGCAAAGCTGGGTTTTGTGTCGTTGTGTTCCCTGATCTTTTCAGGTTAATATATCACACTTATCTACTGCATAAACAGGCCATTTTTATGAAAAATATCATCTTTCCTGTGAGGGAGATAATAAAAGGTCAGACAAATATGCACATGCTGAATACGTCCATGGATTTGACTTCTCTTTCAGCTGTTCTGTATAAGAATGTGGCTCATTTTCCACTGAACAATAATGTAAGTTGAATCAAGTTCATTTCCATAATATCAAACATATTTGAAACATAAGAAGTATTTTTCAGTCAACAGTGGAAGAATAAATGATCTGTAAATATCCACCCATCCATTTTCTTCTGCTTATCCTGTTGGGTGAGAGGCGGGGTTTCACCCTGGACGGGTCACCAGTCCATCACAGGGCCAACACATACAGACAGACAACCATTCACACTCACAGTCACACCTACAGTCAATTTAGAGTATCAATCAGCCTCGTCCCCTCTTGATGTCTTTGGACTGTGGAGGAAGCTGGAGTACCAGAGAGAACCCACACAGGAACAGGGAGAACATGCAGACTCACACAGAAAGACTCCTGGCTGGGACTCAAACCCAGAACCTTCTTGCTGTGAGGCGACAGTGCTGACCACTGCACCACCGTGCCGCCTTGTAAATATCCAAACTGTGCATTTGCCCTCCCTGATCGTTGTCACGTATCAGCATTCCCATTTACGCCATCATCACCGTCAGTATTCAGCAACACAGTTTTCTGAATTTTTGTATTTCAAAAGCAGCAATCCAGAGAAAACTAGTGTGCAAATGTCCCATCTTGTATTGTATGGAGAGAGTGTGGTGAGAGAACAGAGTAGTGAACAGATTGAAAGTGCCGGCAGGTTGTGAATGTGTGTGTGTGTGTGTGTGTGTGTGTCCACTGCTTTCATGTATTTTGGCTAGAATTCCTGCTCCTCTATTTATAGCGGGTAAAATAACTATTGAACACGTCACCATTTTTCCCAGTGAATATATTTCAAGTGGTGCTATTGACTAAAATTTTCACCAGATGTCGGTAACAACCCATGCAACCCACACGTGCACAGAAATCAAACCTTAGATGTCCATAAATTAACTTATGTGTAATAAAATGGAATGACTCTGGAAAAAAGTATTGAACACACTTAGTTGAATTTATTTAATACTTACAGCCTCAAGACGCCTCCTGCATGGAGGAATGAGTTGCATGCATTGCTCAGGTGTGATTCTGGCCCATTCTTCCACACAAACAGTCTTCAGATCTTGAAGGACCCTCCTCTATGAAATCTGTAGTTCTTTCCTTTTTGGTGATTGGTGGATCTTTCTGGCAGCTTTGTTTTCTTTCTCTGAAACCGGGTGAGTTTCCTTGGATGTGTGTTTGGGATCATTGTCTTGCTAAAATGTCTACCTTTGTTTTGTCTTCATCGTCCTGGTAGATGGCAGCAGATTTTTATCAAGAATGTCTCGGTACATTTTTCCATTCATCCTTCCTTCAGAGGTTTGCCAGCACCGTGTGCTGAAAAACAGCCCCACACCATGAGTTCCCACCTCCACACTTCACCGTGGGTTTGGTGTTTTTGGGGTGATGTGCAGTGCCATTTGACCTCCTAAAATGGTGTGTATCATGGCATCCAAAGAGTTCAGTTCTGGTCTCATCTGACCAGACTATGTTCTCCCAGGATTTCACAGGCTCGTCTAAATATTGAGCAGCAAACTTTAAACAAGCTTCAACATGATCTTTCTTCAGCAATGGAGTTTGGCGTGGTGAGTGTGCATACAGGCCATGGCTGTTGAGTGCATTACTTATTGTCTTCTCTGAAACAATTGTACCTGCTGATTCCAGGTCTTTCAGAAGCTCTCCACAAGCGGTCCTTGGCTCTTGGACAACTCTTCTGATAATTCTTTTAACTCCTCTTTCAGAAATCTTGCGAGGAGCACCTGGTCATGGCTGGTTTATTATACTTCCAGATTATGGCCCCAGCAGTGCTGGACGTTCACTGGAACATTCAGGAGTTAGAAGTCCTTCTGTAACCAATGCCATCTGTATGTTTTGCAACAATAAGTTTGCGAAGGTCTTGACAGCTCTTTGCTTTTACCCATTATGAGATGTTTCTTTTGTGATACCTTGGTAATGAGACACCTTTTTATAGCCCTTCAGTTGGAACTGAACCAGAACCTAATTTACACTGACAAGGGAAAGGATTGCTTTCTAATTACTGATAGATTTCACCTGGTGTCTTGGCTTTCTGTGCCTTTTTGCACCTCCATGTCTTCATGCGTTCACTACTTTAACCCTGTGTCATTCCATTTTTAAACACATAATTTAATTTATTGGCATCTAAGGTTTGATTTCTTTGCACGTGTGGGTTTCATGGGTTGTTACCAACATCTGGTGAAATTTTCACGTCACTAGCACCTTTAGAAATATATTTGCTGAGAAAAATGGTGGCGTGCTCAATACTTACTTTACATGCTGTATCTCTGTTTATACACGGTCATGCAGCTGAGTAGCTTGAAGCTGCATCTTTTCCCTGATGCAACAGTGGCAACTTGTGGGGAAGTTCAGAAACTACATGATATCTTATTTATCAAAGAGACAGGAAGTGATAGGAAGCGGAAGGAAAATGCTCACCGTCTTGAGTGATTGGCCGTGGAATGAGTTGTACAGTCTTTTGATACAGTTCAACCTAAAATTATGTGAGTATCCATCACATCAGAGCTTCTCCATTACCCCACCGTCCCACGTCCCCCGTCCCCCATCCCGTCCCCCCGTTCTCATATATAAAGTCCATGTGTGCCAGAGCTGGCAGCTGCTCTGCAACACAACTCTGGAACTCTCTGCTGCCTCACATCTGTTAGCTGTGCTCCATCAAACAATTCAAATCTCACCTCAAACCACTTCAGCTCGTTCAATATAAGCCTTTTATTCGCTTGATTTATTTTGTTGTGATGTATTGTACGATGTCCTTTGGTGCTTCAAAAGGCACCTATAAATAAAAAGAATTACTTTTGGCAGTATTGAACCTCTGTCCTTAAAACTCCCAGAGCAGTGTTTTTCCTGACCGTATCAATACTCCACTCCACTCCACCCAAATATACAAACACTCCTATTCTTTGCTCTTATACTCAATTTCAAACATTAAAAGTGACGTAGAGCAGTTGAAAGCTTCCTTCTAGAGTGATTTTCATAGAAACAGGTCCACATCTTACGATACAATATATATATATATATATATATATATTCAATGAAAACCTGTAATTGTCTCTGACAACAGTGAGCATACAAACTGAGACGCAGATCAATGCTCTTAATAACAGCCGTTTCCATATAGGTCCAGCGTATAGCCGCTCTCGCTCGCCCGCGCTCACCCTGACTCACTTGGCCACTTATCTTTTTTCACTTAATATAAATTTGCCATTTTTACTGAAACAACGGGCACAATGACATATAAAAGATAAGAGCCAATGAATTCTTTAAAAAAAAAAAGTGCTCCATCATTCGACCCTCTGCTCTGTTCTGCGCGGTACTTTAGTGATAGTCATAGTTTACTTGATCTTTTTCAGGTTTACAAATAGCAGGTGTGTGTGTGTGTGTGTGTGTGTGTGTGTGTGTGTGTGTGTGTGTGTGTGTGTGTGTGTGTGTGTGTGTGTGTGTGTGAATAAGAATAACCCTGGTTGAATGAAGGTGCTGTTGAGCGGAGCTAAGACCCATATTGTCCGGCCAAGAACTGAAAGCTCTTAACGTCCACTCACATGCTGTTCTTTACACAATAACTGCTCCCAGATGTTCAATATATTTGTCATTTTCACTGACATATCATTGAGTCAGGAAGTAATTTCATACTTGTGTATACATGACAACAAAATGTGTGAAGCTTTTATTGAGACACAGGTGGATGTGTGAGTGTAGCGGTGTGTGTGCATGGGGTGTGTAATTAAACAATCGGTGTAATCACTACTCATAAATACAAGTCAGGATTTGAACAGTGACGCATGTTGGAAACACTGAGTGTTGTTGCCTCTGTGACACCAGGGGGAGCTCTTAGAGTGTTTTTAAACAGAAAAAAAGTAAAGTCAGATTCAATGTTGAATGCACTGGGGTTTTGTTTTTTTGTTTTAGTTTATTTCCCTTATTAATGAACGTCTAAAACTTCTGTTCCCTCACAAGTGACAGTCTAAAAGGTGGCTTAATCAGTCTATACACACAAAAAAAGGCATAAACATGAATTAAATGTGCTTGTCGTTGTAATTCTGCTCCTGTGTTCCTCCTCAGCCAAGTCCTTAACATGTCCATCTCCTCTCCACAGATTCGAGGCTTTCTCTCAAGGTTCGACAATGTCCTCCCCGCCAGCTTGGCCTTTGACAAATGTACTGCCTGCTCACCGATTGTAAGTGCAACAAATTACAACCAAGCAGTTAAAATGCTGTGTGTTTATATATCCAGTGTAGTAGCAAAGCTGTGTTTTGACAGCAAACATGGATCGACGGAATCTGGCTGTAATTAACTTATCAGATCAGTTACTATGTTGCACACATGTTTTGAAACACAAAATGTAGCCCTAGCAGAAATGTAGGGGGATTCCCATCTTTCCCATTTCTACATTGTTAAGTGAGTAGAGCTGTGTTGAAATGTTGCTCCTTGAGGAATACTGAGGACGTGCACACACAGAGAGAGAGAGAGAGAGAGAGAGAGAAAAAGTTGAAAAACCATATGGTAACAATCAGGCAGCAGTTGCTCATTGATGTCAGTGACTGTCGTATGAGGAGAATTAGCTCCCACCACTGCTGTGTGTGTAATGACGGGCTGTTGAAGGGTCCATATATCCTAAATCAGAGAAGTGTGGTGGGAGAGAAAAATACCTTTTACCAGGTTTTCTTTGGTCCAAAGCCCACTGGCCAGTCAGGACTCAGAGAGGCAGCATCTTGAGATTAGGGGTAAGATCAAGGGAAGGATGAGAAAACCTTAACTCAGAAAGGGAGAGAGAGAGAAGGAACAGGGGGAGGGTAAAAATAGAGGAAGAGAAAGGCTGTTGTGATGAGTGGAAGGCTGGTTCCCTCTCTTTCTCCCCTTGATTTCAATGCAGTCTTTGTGTCTATAAAGAGCTCATAAAGCCACAGATCTATCACTTTCATGTGAAGACAGAGAGAGAGGGAGAAGGGGGGAGGGGGGAGGGAACTGTCCAGCTTGTACACTAAAAGTTTAAAGTTTCTCCACCTACGCTGCTCCTAAAAAAAATAAACAAAAGCATGAAGGTGTCTTATTTCTGCCTGTGTGACTGATGAGATTATTTGGCCTGTGCGTGGGGCTCGTTGGGTTTGAACTGAATAAATGAGCCTGCGTCGTCCTGAGCAAGTCAGGAGAGACGGTCCCTCGCTAAGAGAGGGGCGAGGGTTATGAAGTGCAGTCGGTGAATATGTTTTGATTCATTTAAATCCCTCCCACACATTTTCCTTTTCTGTTTTGCATTTGCATTCGCCTTCCACACTTTTCTTCCCAGCCAAGTTCAGACCCCCCCCAAAACACACACCATCTTCCAGCTTTTCTCCTCTCTACAGTTTTACCTTTTCTGCTGCTCCCTCTCTTTTGTGTCTCTCTGTCCATCTATCAGCCTGTTCACTGAAATGTGTTTGTGTCTATCTTTGTCTTCTGTGTGTGTGTGTGTGTGTGTGTGTGTGTGTGTGTGTGTGAGCGAGCGAGAGAGAGCTGGATTGCATTGCATGTGTGTCTGTGTGCTGCAGTCAGCTGTGTGCTGCCAGGTCACCATGGAAACAAAACAATTCAGCCCCTGTCTGGGCTGGAGACGTTCCTGTAGAGTTGGGGCTTTTTCACAAGTGTGTGTGTGTGTGTGTGTGTGTGTGTGTGTGTGTGTGTGTGTGTGCGCGTGTGTGTGTGTGTGTGTGCGTCGGTGTCTGTCTGTCTGTTTCCTAACTCTTTTTTTGTGGCTGCCAGCCAATAAAACTACACACCAGAGAGTAAAACACAGCTGACGTGGCTTCGTCTAAAATGGTGCCAGGCACCTCTTACTACAACTTCTTATACTAACACTACCAAATATGTAACCGCTATTAATAGAGATGCTGGTTTTTCTTTAATTACTCACAAAATAATCATGATAAACAAAATTGATTATCCTCATGTCAGAGATTGTTACACACATAAAAGATTAAATCCTCTCAAACTAAAAAACAATTACAGTGATTTATACTGTGTATAATAGTGCTGTTGATTGTGTCGACAAAAACAGGGTCTATTTCTCAGCTTGTACCTGGCAAACTACTTCACCACACACTAGATATTCAATTATCAGTCGTTAACTATTTACAGCGTTAACTCCTCTTGTATTCTTCCATCTTCCTATTAGCTATTCCGCTGCTAGTGATGTGATTTGTTCTAGGATTCAAACGGTTCTAGATGATCATGGTTTGTTAATAACTGATACATATGATCTGTTTTATTCCTGGTGACTTTCCGGAATAGTGTCTCCTCCGGTTCCTTTTTAGAAGCGTTGAATTCCGTATTTTCGGCTTTTAGCCCCTGTACCGCCCACCCATGTCTGAAGAGTTCAAGGATGCTCCACACCTACGCATTGTTGATCCGTAAACAACCTCTAAAAGAAGAAACTACGACTGTCAAACAAATTAAGAGAGTAGAAAGGAGTGGGGCTTCTGATGGAAGGAAGCTGTTAAGACAAATGTTTGTGAATGAGTGCGTGTGTGTGTATACAGTGTTTATGTAGCACACCATAGAATCCAGCTGTTGACTGTATTTAAAGCTTGGCTTAATAGGTGCTATCTGTCAACAGTGTGTCATGGCTGCTGAAGATGTCATCAGAAGAAACACCGGTTAAATGCGATGGAATATTAAGTGGAAACCCTCAATGAGAGCGAGCTAACCAGGAAGTGTCACCAGTTAGGTACTACGTTAGCGCGAAGCTGTAACTAGCATTAGCCAGGATTGTTAGCCATGCTGACAATAAACTTCAATATCCAACTCCTCCAACTTTGTTATCTACAGTCACTTTTGATCATGCGTGTCTCTGTGAGATCCCGAGTCCTCGGAATGACCACGCTGAGTTTGAGTATCAATACCAAGTGTGACAGCCTGCGTCTGGACTGAAGCGTCTAGTCTGTGCCTTCATACGATTAAAATACTTCTGTGGTCTCCCAATTTTTAAAAATTGGTCAAATCAAGGTTTGAAAATCCTCTCGTCTGCAACAGTGTCTCTGTGTGACTGGCTCTGAGTCACTTTATTAACTTTATCACAAGATCATCACAGTTATCAAGTTGCTGTCTGTGTCGGTTGTTGTTATATTTCAACAAAGTCTGATTTACCCGCTGGCGTCTCATGTAATAGATCCCATGGATGGAAGTGGAGAATCAAAGAAATAAAAGAAAAGAGAAGTTGAAAAGATGGACGAGGGACACGACGGTGTGTATTGTGTGTGGTGTGTCTGGCTCCTGGACTAGACGCCAGGTCTGCAAACGCACAAATGCGCGCAAGCAGTAATGGACACATTGTGTGTTGATGTCTGAGGTAGAGGTAACCGTACACCTGCAGAGGAGGATCTGTGGGTGTCTGTGAATGTTGGGCCAAGCCTCGGAGGGTATTCAGTAGGGCAGGATGTGTGTCTGTGTAGGAAAGAAGGTGTGGGTATTTGAAGTACTACTTTAATCTCTGAGACAGGTTATTCTAAGAGACCACTCAAAAATATTTATTTTGTCTTGCTAAAAGATAATCTGGTTTGAGGAGAAGCTGCCCTTTTACCACCTTGTGAGGTTTTTGATTTCACTTAATCTGTCTTCTTGTTCTGTGAGTCATTACCATGATCTGCTCTCCCCTTAAAGTCTACATATTCGATTCAAAGACATATTTAGCATTCAAGGCTGTGAGAAAAAAGAAAAAAAAACTTTCAGAAACATCTTGGAAAACTTTTTTTAACCAGTGTTTCTTCTGACGACATCTTCTGACTTTTGGTCAGAGACGGAATAAAGTATCTTTGAAACATTCATGGTATAACTTACAACTGTGACCTTTTTTTTCCCCCTTCTTGTTTTACATCCAGGTCTTGGATCACTATGAGAAGGAAGGTTTCAACTTCCTGTCCAAGGTTTTTAATTCCTCACACTCCTTCCTAGAAGACCTGACAGGACTGACTCTGCTGCACCAGGAGACACAGGCTGCTGAGGTAAATCACACACCTTACACACCAGTCCCTCCAGAAAATTGTCCAAACTGTGATTGCATAAATGAATGAAAAATCAGCCAAGGGCTTGAATATCTTCAAAATGCGCACACTTCCATGGCAAAAAGTTGGTGATTTCACCGTAAAAAGCTGGAAAATGTCGCATTTTTTTGATGATGCGGGAGCTGCCCTTTTCGAGGAGGTGATGTCAACTCTGCGACGGTAGGTGACACGTCATCACCTTGTGCTCGCATTCCTGCGTGCAAAAGCACCTTCAGACATGGAGAAGCTTGGTTGCAGAGCGAGCCGCTCCCCCAGCTGAGGGAATGAAGTCTCAGGGTCAGTGCAACCTTCACTGAGCAGCCTCACTCATCATCTTACAAGAGCTCCATTCAGCCTGAACTACACTGCAACACCAAAGCCAACATTTCAGTTATACTTACTCTGGAGGCCATTTTTATTTTAGTGTGGATGGATTATGAAATATATATTTGGAGATACCAAATTTGAATTCAAAGGCAATTCTAATTATACTGTCGCTATAGCAACACAAAGTGTATGTTCTTGGAACGACGTGGGGTATTATGTTCCAGCAAGCATCCAGAAAAGTCAGTGGTGGAATATGGGTGGTTTTCCTCAAGACTCCCCTCTGACATGAGCCAGAGGGAGTGGAGGGAGAGAGAGAAAATAAAGCGTGTGTTTGTGTGTGTGTGTGTGTGTGTGTGTGCGTGTGCGTGTGTGTGTGTGTGTGTTCGTGCGTGCGGGTGCGTGGGTGGGTGGTGGGGGTTGGGTCTGGTCCTGCAGAACTGTGGGAAAATCCCACGTACTTCCTCTCCAACTCCTACTCATAACATACAGATGGAGGAGGGAAGATTGGGGAGTAAGAGTGAGGGAGGGAAGGGAGAGGAAGAGGAGGGGAAAAAAGGAGCATAGATAAATGAAACAGTGGAGGGAGACTTTTTTTTTTTTTAAATGTATGAAAGACAAAAGTTGACCGGATTGTGAGAAGAAAGAACCAGTAATGAAGACTATAATTAGGTTTTGTTTCTCTCCATCCCCTAATTTCTCTCAGCCTCACTCTCTCTTTGTCCCCGTCTCTTGCTATCAATCATTACCTCATTATTCTCTCCATTTCTTGTGCATCTCTTTTCTCCATGTTCACCCTCCTCCCCTGACGATGCATGTTGAAGAGTCTGGCATTAGTCTCCTTCTCTTCAATCAGACGATGGAGAGATTGTTTTGATTGCTCAGACCACCAGCGCCAGAAGTCTTAGTGCCTGTTTCCTGTACACAGATTAGCCGTTCTCAAAACTACTGCACTTGGAGGACGTCCCTTCAAGTTTTTGTTTTTTTTTAATGCCAATTCCAGGAAGGGACAGAAATTCTCCTCGCATCGTGAAAGCATATTATTACTTATCTCATGCAGGAACCCACTAGAAAAAGGCCTGTGGCTCCTTTTCAGGTTCGGACCCATATTTTGAGAAGTGCTGGCCTGAAATAATGATAATTGTGGTTGTAAAAAATTACGGGTTTACGTATGAGTCATCGCTGAATGAAGGTTATCACTCACTGTCGCTTCTGTAATTGCTCATTGCCTCGTGAAAATTTCTGTCACGTCAGGAAAGGTTTTCATGCTCCTTTATCCTTGACAGAGTTATTCACCCTTTTTCCTGTTTTATTGGCGAAGTTAGATACATTTATGATGGTCTGTGTGTGTCAGGCTATGATAGAATATCAGAGTGACTGATAAGATTAGCCTTAAATTGGAAAAGGTTGGGTTTTATTATGAATTTAAATGACCTCATTTGCATATAAAGTTAGTCATTCCTACAATGTTCTCTTCTGCCTTTGAATCTTGGCAGTGAATTCATTGTAGGCCGTGTGCATCTGTGTGTGTCTTGTGTGCGTCTGTGTGTGTGTGTGTGTGTGTGTGTGTGTGTGTGTGTGTGTGTGTGTGTGTGTAAAACCATTCTAAACTATAATCTACGTCACCAGATAGCTGTAGTATGTACTTATAGCCTATTTTGGGCGAATTTGTAACCTGAGAACCACTTTTTATGCGGTCACCACATGGTTTTTGGGGGAGTTCAAGCTTGGTTAAAGTTTAGACTGACTGAACATTGTGTGTGTGTGTGTGTGTGTGTGTGTGTGTGTGTGTGTGTGTGTGTGTGTGTGTGTGTGTGTGTGTGTGTATTTCTGCACTGCTCTGTGTGAATGGCTTCTTTGTGTGATCAGCTCTATTGTGATTATGGTAGGAGCATGGTAGGGTGGAAAATGGACTGGGAATCTGGCGCCTGCACTATTAGGTTCATGTTTTGGAAAGCTCGTTGAATGTTAATTTCAACGTATGTCACGTTCTTCGTAAAGAAAAAACAAATCAGTTTTGCCCAGACGATTCTAAACAGTTATGAGCTGACTGTATTTTTTTCTGTATTTCGATCCGGTCCTTCTTTTCTCTCCAGTGTGTTCAGCATGACCACTTTGAGTTCATATAACATACCTCAACTGTTAGACTGGGAAGAGCGATTTGTTCTAAATAAAACTGAACGAAATACTAAAATACACGTAAGCAGGTTAGTCCGAAAACATTCTACTAACTTGATCTGGTCAAAGTCAGCCTAACGTAACCAAGATGCAGCTGATCCATTTATTGAGGCTTTATATGCTTCTGTGGGCCCCACATTGGTCTGGACGTCCTGTCCGTGTTCTGTGGGTCCTGCTGTGGTGGATCAGCTCACAGTCGAGGAGGCATCATCATGGTGGCCTTTAGGGTTTAAAAAAAGAGAGAGAGAGAGAGAGAGACGTTCTTTGATATGAGATTACAAAGACTTGAGGTCATGTGATGTGGTCTCTTAGAGTAGGTGTAAACATATTTGCCCGTAGATGTAAATCTCTTCACAAGTCAGGTGTTGGTTTAAATATCTCTAATTATACTGTTTCTTTTTTTCTTTTTTTTTCAAATAAAAAAGCAGAATTTTAAAGAGCAGAACGTTCGTTGGAATGCGTTCCATTTGGAAGGTAAATGGGTGTTTTGGCAGCTTGGAAATGGCACTTTAAAGTCTGGACGAATTGGTGAAGGTGCATCAAGAATAGTAAATGAAACGACCGTCTGTAATTTTCTCCTTAGCTGATTAATATTCCACCAACCAACCCAGTTGGAGAGGAACCGATCCGGTCAGATGAAGCATGTCGATCCATTCAGGTCATCTCCCAATGGGGGTTTAATGTTTGTCACTGTTTGTTTGAAAGGGCTGTTCAAACTGTGCTAAGTATTGTAACAACTGTTACAGCAGGCAACTGTGTCATAGTGCAGCTACGTGTTAGCCTATCAGAACAGGGAGCTGTGTTCTGGATGACTCTCCCTCCTGAAGCCAACTTCACTGTTGTGGGTTGGGTCGGAGAAAACAACAAACGCTTTTTTGGACATTCAGAAAGGAAATGAGTGTCTGTACAAGATGTTGTCCTCTCCTCTGACTCCCACCCACTGTCTCTGGTTTGGCAGAAAAAAAAAAGTCATATGGAGTGAGCGCGTGCATATATACAGAACATCCTTAGAGGGACATACAGGGATCAGTCTAATCCTTATTATGTAAAAGGACAGGGGGCACAGCCGAGGGTTTCTCTCTCTCTCTCTCTCTCTCTCTCTCTCTCTCTCTCTCTCTCTCTCTCTACGCGCACACACACGCACACTCAAACAGACTCACAACAATGCAAACAATATAAAGCCTACAGATCCAGTGCTACTCTGTTTTTTGGTGCAAATGTACTACACTGGTTTGTCAGTATAGGAAGCGGAGTCACACTGAGACATACGTCAGATTATAATCTGTAATTTGTAGTTTGTGTTTTTGTAGTCGCCCAGTTTGAACTGGAAGCTAAGTCATAATCAGATCAGGTTTTGTTTTTGAGGTTTTCTCTCTCTCTCTCTCTCTGTTGGAAGTTAAATAAAATCAAACTGAATTTAGAATAGATAATTTAATTATCAGCCAACTGAGACTGTTATGTATGTTATCATGGCCGCGTGTTTCAGAGCTACTGTACTTGCTCCTACACAATAAGCTCATGATTATTTGTCATACTTGATGTATTCCCATCATGGTTTGCAGTGAGTGGTGGCATTTGTGTTCCCGCTCTCATTAATCTGCCGCGGCGGATGTGTGACCCTTTTAGAATAAAGGGTCTCTCTGAACGCTCCACTCCCTTCCCACCTACTACAACTGGCCGTGCCAGTAAGTCACAAGATGACACGTCTGCCTCGACCTTTCAGAAGACCGGGTCAACTTGACAAACACAAGTCCTTTTTTGGTTTGATCGTCTGACATGAATTCACATCTCATTTGAATACGGCCGCTGCCTCTTGTTTTTAATCAGTTGTGTTTATCACACACTTGCATTAAAGGCATCCCTGAAGTTCTTTTTTCCAAAATATTGGCTTAAAAATATTTATTTTTTCATTCAGAAATAATGAGATTTGTATTTTTAAAAAAAAAAAAAGCTCTCAATCTCAGTGCTCGTGAGATATGTGGCATCTGGCGTGTGAGAAGGAAGAGAGAGCAGTGAGTAAAAATGTCACGACTACAAGGATGAGACGTGCATCTCTGGTGGCTTTTTACTGCACGTTTCAGTGTTGCTCGAGTGAAGTTCATCCTGCTGCTGTCAACTTCTTTAGTCAAAGGTTCAATTCATAGCTCATCTCAACAAGCTAGGGCTTCCTATCTCACACCTGACCAACAAGGATCAGCGGATTACCAGAAAGTTGGAAGGTCTGCCTCGATTTTAAGAAACAAAGAAAAAGCTAGTTCATTTAGCACGAGCCGAGCACCAAGTTCTCAATGAACATACCGTCGCTCAGCAGTGGTCACAAGTTGTTGTAAGTGATGGAAAAATAAGTTTCTTCCGTAAGTGGTCCAGTCCAGACCACCGCCCCTCTTTACAGTGAAATATATTGGAACTCACAGCATCTCCGGTATGATTCCAGTTTCCTGGCAGGTGTAGAGGGGTGCGGGCCACACCTGGCTTGATGAGGAGAAAACTAGCTTTCATCCATGAGATATTAAATTCTGCTGTTACCTTCAGCGTAGTGGAAGTGAAGTAACATGCAGTCTTGGTTTTCATTCAAGTGACCGTGGCGCTCATTCAGATGTGAGACTGACGTGTTAAAAAGTCATCAGATTAATGTAATTGTCGTGTTCAGGTCTTAAACAACACACCCTTATTTGATATGTGTTTGTTACAGAATGGCTTTTGTTATACAATCTGGAGGGTGTGACCTGTGTTGCTATAATGTCATCCCCCTCACTGGCAGGATTTTGCAATGAACGTCACGGAAAAAAAACAACAATTTAACTTCCTACGTAAGAGTTGGGAAACACTTCCACGCACCCTAGATATCCAGGGGATGTGTGACAGAGTCGTGTGTGTGTGTGTGTGTGTTGCACAAGAACACTTCAACAACGTAGATTGTGAGTATTTTATTATTTGGATTTAGGTACTCGATCCGCCTTTGACTTGATTAAATTTCAGTCTTGACACTTTAATCTATGGATTGATTCCAGTACACAGGGGCAATGTTTGCCCAGATGTTTGGTTTAAGTTGTTCAATAGCAGCCTGTGAACCATCCAACGCCACTAATCATCAGCTTGAGTCATACTAATGTCCCAGTGGAGCAGAAGAAACCATGCCACACACACTCAGCTCCGCTCTGGTCACAGCTTGTCTACGTAAAACAGCGCACTGACGATAAAGTTGATTTAGTTATGTTGGCCCGTCACCAATCAGCTTAGACACGTATGAGTTGGAGCATGCACACAAACGTGCACACACACACACACACACACACTCATACATCCATACATACATACATACACACACACACACACACACTCACACATATATACACACACATACATACATACACAAACACATGGAAACTGAGGCTCTCTCTGCTCTTAGTCACATGCTCTTTTCTTCCTTTCTCTCTCGCTCTCTCTTGCCCCCACATAAACACACAGACACAAACACACATACACAAGCGTCAGAGGACCATGTATGTCAGAGCTTTATCCAAACACAGCTACGGTTGCTACATGCTACAATTATTACCAGATGGACTTTTGGGGGAAAGCGTATTAGGGCTGCTTTTTCATTAGTACACCCTCCCAGGGATGGAGAGATGGAGAAACAGAGAGAGAAAAAACTGTGCGGGAAGGATCTCAGAACATGTACTTAGTTTTTAATTTCAAATGAAGCACATTGGTTATTTGTTATCAGCGTATTTTGATGGGTATTATGAAGTGTAGGAATAAAAAATGTCAATAGAAACAGAAAAATTATGAAAAAATACCTCATTAGCAAATGTTTTTATGCTGGTTTGAATAAACTATCTTTTTCTTGTACACTGCTTTTAGAACTCTATGTAATGTTCACTATACTACCAACCTCCCACAAAACAGGCATTTTGGAAAGCAATCTAGCTGTTGTGCCACTTCTTTTCTTAATATTCCATTGATAGTTCAGTGAAAACACAACTAATATGTTGCGGTGGGGGCATTACAGTGGTGCAGTGGTCAGCACTGTCGCCTCAGCAAGAAGGTTCCGGGTTTGAGCCCCATCTTGGGCACGGGATCTTCCTGTGTGGAGTCTCCTTGTTCTCCCTGTTCCTGTGTGGGTTCTCTCTGGTACTCCAGCTTCCTCCCACAGTCCAAAGACATCAAGAGGGGACGAGGCTGATCGATACTCTAAATTGGCTGTAGGTGTGACTGTGAGTGTGAATGGTTGTCTGTCTATGTGTGTTGGCCTTGTAATGGACCGGCGACCTGTCCAGGGGGAACCCCGCCTCTCGGCCAAAGGCTGCTGGGATAGGCTCCAGCCCCCCCACGACCGTTAACAGGATAAGTGGAAGAAAATGGATGGATGGATGGATTTTAAGTGATAATGTTTTCTTTTGCGCCATTGCTTTTTCTGATGTTTTTTTCAGCGTTACTATGGTTTTACTTTGGTACAACACTTCTTATAATCAGTACTAATTACTCCATCATTCCAGGAATATTCATTTGTGAATTGTTTGAGACACTGCAGACATATAAAACACCTAATAGCAAGAGTTATCCACAACGCTAATGTGTACATACGCAGACATGCATGTATGCTAGTGACATCTAGTAGTTGTGGTATGCATGTGTGTATTTATGTATCAAATGTATGTGAAGTATGCCTGCATGACAATCTTTGGCACTACTTATTTTAAGTATGTGCTTGACTTGCAGGGATGCATGTCAGCTATGTACAGACACATCACAGCCCTTTATACTTCCTTTCTTTACATAGTTTCAATCTCTTCCTTTGCGTCTCGATGTCTCGCTCTCTGACACACAGACACACACACACACACATTCAACCCTATACATAGTCTAAATCTCCCTAGTCCTCTACAGGCTAATTTAGAAGCTTTATGTCAGTTGGTGGCTTGACTTGTAACCTGGCTCGCTAACCTTTTTTACCCTCTTGAAGGTTACCGTCCCTCGTGCATATATTTGTTACTACAGATGCCAAAGTAGACGCATGTATTTCTGTAGGTGTCAATCAGCCAATCGGTGAGACCAGTGCAGATCTTTACTAGCAGTCTGTGGAAAAAGCTGCACCAGGTTGTGTCTCTGTTTCTACTACACACGCATAAATCTTGTCTTGTTAGAGATGAATGAGGGACGCACAAGCATGTAAAATTAATACATCACGCATAAAAGAAATGAATCAGTCCGAATGTATTTGTGTGGCAGGTTCCATTGAAACGCAGTGTAACACTAGCTTTTATACTGTCTATATGTATTTTTAGTTAACAGTGAAAAATTAAGGATGAAAAATATGTAATGAAATAATATGGTAATTAACTAATCATGATATGGAGAAGGGGTGGGATTCAACAAGTTTATATTTCCTCCTCCTGCTCCTTTCTTGAAATGACAAGTTTGACAATCTTGTATACTGTTGCGCTTTTTATTTTGTGATAAAAACATTTTTTGTGCATGACCTGTTTTTCTTTCATTTAAAAGGAAGAGAACAAACCAGAGGGTTTAAAAAAAGAGTAAATACAATAAAATGGAAGGAGAGAATTTGTATTTGAGTGATTAAAAATTAGAAACAAGAAGTAGATGATTCAAAGGGAAAAAACAAAATACAGGTGTATGGAATAGGGGGAGTTGGGAAGAGGCAGACTTCTCTGCATTCTATTGCTCCTGTTTAATAACTTTTAGCCCCCAACCTATATTTCCTGTCACTGAGCAACTCATTTCCCTCATTACATAAATATATGGTATATGGTATATATACATTTATTCTCCAGATACATACTCAGATCTATTCACACGTATTATTTAGTCGCATTTTCATCAGCATACTGTATGTGTTTTTCCTCCTATTTAATGTTAATACCTGATATTTTTCCTTCCATACAATAATAAGATGGAGGAAGTGTGAAGAATAGCAGCTGGTAAGGCAGAAATGTCTTGGGTGAGGACACTACTGTGGTGGGCTGTGTATTATTAATACATTTACACACAGGGGTTGGTGCCGGTGAGGAGGAGGAGTTGGAGGTAGAGGTGTGTGGGTGGGGTGGGGTGAGGGGGGGGGGGGGGGGGTATGCCTGGCACCCACGACAGCTGTCCCATGTCTTGAGCCTAAAGGAACTCATACAGAATTACCAATCATCAATCATAGGGGAGTTATTTTCATTCGTCATAAATAGGCCCCATGAAGGCATCTTTTCCCTCACATAAGAAATCTTACAGTGACCCAGCTCCTATACATGGCTTCTCCTCGCTGGCGCCACTCAGTCCACTGATACCTTCTTCTTCTGGCCTGCTGGCAGCTGGCATGCTTGCACGAGCACACAGACAGATGACTGGTATGAGCGCTAGTCTGGTCACCCCTCTTTAGCGCCGACTCTTCTTCGCCTGTTTGTGATGACTATTTCTGTGTCTGTGCCAGCATTGCACTTTTTTGCACCCACCCAATCTCAGTCACCTGCAGTTCAGCTGCAGAGGGGAATCAGGTCAGGCAGCTATCCAGCTTCATAGGAAGCATTGCTTAACACAGAAACTGGAATAATAGCCAGAATTATACTGCATTTAACCACAAATTTCTTGAATTGATTCTTTCATTTTGGACAAAGCTCCCTTTGATTTCTTTCTCTAAAGATTTGTAACCGAGATACAATCAGGTGACATCACATTTTCACCTGACTGTCGTTTCCTGTAATTCTGTTGTCTGTGTGAACACAGACTAATTGCTGATCACCAAGGATATTGTTTTCAAAGGTCGCCCTAAAACAGGTCTAAAACACAGTCATCGGACAGAAACGCACACAAAGACCTAAACTACTATAATTCAGTCAGGAATTCTACAAGACAAAAACGTCACCAAGCTTTGCTGTTCGAAGAAAACTTGATGATGCTGAATTTGAAGAATGTTTATGATGGTGTGCCACATGCTGCCCTCCGTATTCTGGTCAGAGTTGATGAATCAGTTCATTGAGACCTCAGGAAGTAAATGTTATCAGAGCGTCAAACACGTCGTTTCCTGCTCCATTGTTTGACCTATGTGTGCTTGATGGATCAGTGTGCGGAGCATGCAAATGAATGATGGCCTGCAGTTTGACGTCTGCATGAATTCATATGAAGTTAGAGAAGTTATATCTCCCAACTTTGGACGTACTTTGAGATCTCAGCTTAGCTAAAGTGACCACAGCTGTTTTATGTTCAAATAGCTTTTTATATATTTAAAAGAAATCCGTTTATCTGGGTTTCATTTGGATTATTCCTGTCTGTGAGTTGAAATAAGAATAATCTCACCTGACACATCTAGACATGGACTCTGAAAGACCTCTGAAGGTGTCCTTTGGTATCTGGCACCCGAAACCACAACCTGCCTGGTCCACAGTAATCTGGTTGGAAATCTGCTGTGTGTGCGTTCCCAAAAGTGGGTTTAGCAATCAAAACACACACACACAGACACACACACACATCTGGCCACAATGCCAGTTCTTATCTTTTTTCGCCCCCAGTGCCGTCCTGTTCAGCACATGGACTGCAGTGATAGCATCAAGCCTTGGGTCAAGATAATTACACGTGTATACACACACACACACAAACACAGTATACACTCTGTGTGTGTGTGTGTGTGTGTGTGTGTGTGTGTGTGTGTGTGTGTGTGTGTGTGTGTGTGTGAGACACACGAAGACGCACATGTGAGAGTGCGCTCATGTCCCAGTCGTCCCCTGAAGCACCTCAGTTTCATTCAGATTAGCTCAGTAAAGCAGGCCGTCCTGGACTACATGTAGCAACACTGAAATATGAACAGCAACCATATAGATAAAAGAAGCACCAAGATGCTGCGCCTTAATAAAAATGATGGATCCAATTGGGAAAGCGTAAAAATGTAATAAAACCAACATTATCATTCAGTAACATCAGTGTTGAGCCTGCTGATCCTCCATGTTTGCATCTGATCGATGTGCTTTTGACATACAAAATCATCAGTCACACTCACTATCGAGCTCTCCGGCCCAGACTCAGCATTGAGTTGCTCCAAAAGATGTTAATAATTGATTTGAAGAGTGAATAAGTGTGTATAATGGAGAACTGGCTGTCTTGTGTTCTTCACATCAGACAAAAAGATCTGCCTGATCTGTGGTTTATGAGGCGCTTTGCCCAGTCTGTGTGTGCCAGGACTTGCTGCCTCATAAAAATGGGTTAGTCTGAAAGTCAGCTGTCAGCCTCTTGAAGTACTGAGGTCTTTTTAAACAACACGCTGAACGAACAAACCTATAATCGTTTCATAATTTCTTCCTGTCACTCGTGAACGATGCGTGTTCAGTGTGTGTGCTTGTGTGTGTGTGTGTGTGTGTGTGTGTGCATGTGTGCGCGCCTGTGCCCTCGGGGCCCTACTAGTGTTTGATTGCTCATCTGACCACACAGCAGTTGGCTTTGACTCACACTTCTAATTAAACCAGGGGCAGGTCTCAACTGGCAACACGCACACACAAACACACACACACACACTCACACTGAAGTTGATCTGTTATTGCCATTTGGTTAGTTGCACGCTCAAAACACTTCATCAAAGTTTGTGCTGGTTGCACGCTAATGCCTGACCTGAGGCGATGGTAGCTGATTTAAACGGAGGCTTCGCACTTAAAAAGATTTTATTTTTACTCTAATTAGGTTTTGAAAAAAATAAGTTAAATGCTGTATGAATCAAAATAGCAAAAATACTTGTTAAACTATTCTACTATTTATTTATTTATTTTTTTAATTTGCACACACAAAAAAATCAAACTTTAAAAGTAAAAGCACTGTTATGAAACAGTTGTGCGACTTGAGGAAATGTGCTGATAACCTTCTGGAGTGTACAGGAAATGTGTCAGAGGGAAAGAGTCAGAAGGAAAGGAGGGGATGGGAACTGATGGATTAAGTGTGAGAGAGTACGGACAAGCAGAGCGAGGCGGGCGGAACACGACACACTTTTAAGAAAGAAATATTTAGAATATGAGGTTTGTCAGTGTTTTAAGATCAGTTCCTAAAAAGAGAGGGACTATCTCAAGGAAAAGCTTGCTCATCGTGAAGAGAGAAAAAAAGAGAGCAAATCGGCTAAATATTTAAAGCTAAGTGTCCTGAAAAAGCAGGGCAAGTGGATGTCTCAGGGGAAACAACAGGACTCAGCTGTTGCTCCACAGGCCACCACACCCAGCCGAGAGTCTCTCTGTCTCTCTGTCTCTCTCTCGCTCTCTCTCTCGCTCTCTCACTTTGTTGTTGTAGCTGGCCTTTATAACTCAGAGAAAAGCGGGAGAAGGGGAGGGGGTGGTGGCAACAGCCTCATTGACAAAAAAAAGGAAAAAAGTAGGGAAGAGGAGCAAATGTCCAGTCTTTATTTGAAGGGAAAAATTGAGATCCCGCATCACAACCTAGTCGTCTTTTCTCTTGTTATGAGATTTGTCTCGGCGTGTTGTGCTATCTGGACTGAGAGTTGTGAGGGCCGGAGCTTTGTTTGATTACCCTGAGACTCGGGAGTTTATGAAAACACAGGCAAGGGACACGACCTCAGCTGGGACCTGCACACTAACTCTGTTCCCACCAGAGCTCCCCTAAAACATGTCTCCTCCTTCAACCTGCGTCAGACCACTCTCACTCTCAGACATGTCATCCTTCCCTTTCCCTCTGATACGACCGCTCTGTGCCTCTCAGGCCTCAGCACCCCCCCCCCGCGCGCGCGCGCATCAAGCATCACCTGACACACTACCTCTACCAGGCTGCACAGTGCAAAAAGGAGATGCTCATGTCGATAAAAATGTTGAATAGTTCAGAACCACACAGTACTCCTCAAACACAGCCCACAAGCCGAACATACACCAGCTTTCTTCCTTTGTTTTTTGTCTTTTGTTTCACCTCCCCCCCCCCCCCCCAACCTGTAAATATTCACCCTCCCTGATCTGAAAATCAGAGAGGAGCAGAAGTTTACCTCCCTGGACTGAGGATCCTGCAGCTTTTCTTTCCACCATCACCTGTGGCGTCAGTGAGCGACCTCGGTGATTTTATGCAGGTGATAGTCACAGATACCGAAGAAAAGCAGTACACCATTCAGCGCGTCACAGTTGGTAGATTTGCAGTTACCTAATTGTAATCCATAAAACACAGAGCGTAATTTTAAAACGTGTAAAATTACTGATCAGTAAGCTTTTAGCATCCGTTAATAAATAGATAAATAAGCTGAATAAATAAATGTGTCACTTTTTTAGGTATTGATGAATTTTACCTCACACATTAAGAAGTGAATCCTCTTGTTTCTTTGCTTGGACTTTGAATCCAATCACCCCACGTTTGGTGTGGACACATTCTATAGTTAGTGAGGAAGGCTTGAAGAAGACAGAGGTCGCAGCTCACACACTCAGTGTGTGTGAACGTCTGGAGTGCCCCTGCTGTGAGATCAGACACTCTTTATAATTCATTATGTCATAATTAATAGCTTTTGTACTGACTGTGGGTGTATGAGTCACCTTTTAATCTAATCCAACAGACAGGACATGTGGTGAGAAGGAAGGTTAGTTTAGAAGGTGTCCCTCCTCTTCCTGTCTCCACCCGTCTCCTCTTCCTCTTCCTGTCCCCAGTCCCAGTGAATAGAACATGTGCCCGGGTCGTGTTTCCGTCACTTCAGAGAACATTACATTGACTTACATTTGTTTCCTGGACTAAATGACCTACGCTAATCACTACTTGCTCAAGCTATCTCCATCTTGAAACAAGCCTTCACCCCACCCTGAAAGTCCCCACAATGGGACTGTGCGAACAGATTTATGTCCCACAACATGAGTAATCCCTGGGACAGAGACACACATGCAGCCCGTGGGCCTGGAACAGCCGGGAGGGTGAATGAACACATAATGATCATTTGGTGGTGGTGTGTTTTATTGATACAGCACATTGTTTTTCAAAACACGCAGTGTCTTGTGGACTAAACAAACTTCACCCGACCCTCTATTGGTGTGAGCGTGGGAAAATAATGATGAGAGTTTCATTTTTGGGTGAACTATCAGTTTAAAAAGTGCTTTTGTTTCCTAAAAATAAAGCATTGTGGTATGAAGGAATTATTTTTTCTAATAAATTCATAATAACTAATAATAAATTCACAATGAAAACCCAAGTCAGTTTATCATCTCATCCAAATTTTTTAGCTTGCTTCTTCGTATTTGGTGTACAAAGTACAACGTGCACGAACACCAAGGATCGACCTGAAAAATATCTCACGAACAACGAATCGTTGCTATTATAACCCTCGTATCCACTTCATTATCTCCCGTGCGTGTGTTTGTGCTCGTCTGTGTCTGTTTCCGTCACCGGTTGTGATGAGTCTGGTCCCTGTGGGTTTCAGGAATCTGTTTCTAGTTTTGTGGAGCTATTTCTACACATCTACATCGTCAAACCAGTGTCACACAGTCCCGCAGCGTCTGGAAGTGTTTTAACTGCCAAGCAGTGTTAGCCAGAGCTCTTCTTATTTTGTGGAATTGAATGTGACAGGACTTTATTAAGGAATTATGAGTCCTTCAGTAGTATTTCTGCTGCTGGATGGATCAGGAGAGCCTGCAGTTATTAGTCAGCTGGAGATGAGCAGATATGAAACAGCAATGTTTATATATTATTGGTATCTTTTATTATTCGGGATGAGAAGAGGCACATTTATACTTGAATTTACTGGCAAAACTCAAGTTTTTAGGCAGTGTTGATTGGAGTTTCTTTTGACAAATCCAAACACTTCCTGTCATCTGTGACTAACCACGACCTCCGTCTGAAGATGATGTGTTCTTCCTCTTTCTCATCGACTTTTGTTGCAGCTCTGCGTTCATGTTCTGCATTTATCTCCCATCATGTCTTAGTTTTGTTAACTTCCTGCGCCTGCTGTGCCTTCCAGCCACCAGGAATCTGACCAGTTCCTTGAACCGCAGTGCCCATGAGTATTCATTAATATTAATACTGCTGCAAATGTGCCATAAGAAGCTCAAATGATTTCTTCATCAGCAGACAAGACAGCACTGTGTTACATTGTTAGCCGCTAAGCCAAGCACGCTGAGAAGAGACCACCATTGTGCTGGCCCGTCTCCTACACTCAGAGGACTTTTAGACCTTTGCGCCCCCCCCCCCCCCCCCCCCCCCCTTTGCGGTGGAACAACCGTACTTCATTTTCCCACCATATAGTGCAGGAAAGTCTGAGGGGAATTCAGGAATGTTAGCGGGAATGCAGCGTGCTACAGCAGCAGTTGGTGTTGTGTCGGGGGCCACATGAGGTGAGTTTGCCTGACTGGAGTGGGTTACTGGAAAAAAGAGACAGTCGAAATAGCGTCACTCTAAATGATTTGGAGTTTTATTGGAACAGGATACACTGTCTTCCCAAACCACTCTAACCAATTTTATATTCATCACGCGTATACATAGTGCAGGAGCTGTAATAGATGAACAATGGTGGACTCCTGAATAATGACTGACTACAGATAGAATTGTTACCAGCCTATTATACAACCCACAAACGCAAAGAAGCTGCTCTCTTATTTTCTTCTCTGTGTATCAGACTTGATTGACGTTTAAGATTTAATCGTATCGCTTGCAAACTTATTGCCGGCAACTGTTTGCAGCTGAGTTGAATCCAGGGCTGAGAGTAAGAAATAATGATATTCAGAAGCCATTTGTTTCAGCATTGCTATGATGATATCTACTTATAGAAAAATAATGATTGAAAATCCTATATATGATCCGTCATATTGGTCCTGCGTTATTATGAGACGTGCGAATCAAATATCGCGAGTCTGGATATGAAAACCTCTATGATATCACAATTTGATGATGGTCCAGTTAGATGGATGGATGTTGCAGCATTACAATGGCATTGATTGCCCAGTGCCAGGCCAGAGATGGTGGCCGCAGGGATGTTTGCTATGATGTGACGACGTGCAGAGCCACGTGACCCCGCCAGGCCATCTTCATCTCGGACAGGAACCTGCAGCGCCTCAGTCCTGCTGACAGGTGTCATTCCTGTCTGAGTGTTGCAGCTTGACAACCATCCACGTACGCCTGACCACAGCCTCTAGTTTTATCAGCATTATCTTCGCTCACCGTTCATTTGGATTGACCCAGGATACTTCGATATTTAAAAAAAAAACTGTTTTTGTCAGTCTCATGAGAACTTGTCTCAGGTTCCAGGTTCTTTCCTCAGCAGACCCTCAGGTGGTTATAGGCCTCATCACACCTTTACACCTCAAAGTGCCCTTTCACAGCTAAATAGTCCTTCACACCAGAATCAGAATTCTCAGAAAACTACCCTGAACCCACAGTGTGTGTGTGTGTGTGTGTGTGTGTGTGTGTTGTGTGTGTTAGACGTTGGTAACGTGGATGAGTGGACCTGTTAGGGTTGACTCTATTTTAGTATCATGGAGACAGCGCACACACACACACACACACACACACACACACACACATGCGCGCACCAAAAACACACACCTCTGCTGTTATTGTTTTGCGGCTTTGGTTATATCCAGAGGAGTGTGTTTTCTAGGTATTCTGACTTTTCATGATGAGTGTCGTGTGGTTTGCCAGGGAAGAGAGACAGAACGGAGGGGGGGGGGGGCAGAGGAGGAGAATGTGCCCAATGTACATTGATTTACTTATTCATTTATTGACAGTTGTAGTGTTTGTGTGTCTTCCTCCATCCTCTTGATTGACAACCTGCCCTGGGGGGGTCTCGAGAGGGGCGGGAGGGGAATCCCCCCTTCATTAACACGAATCACCAATCCATCCCCCTGGTCACAAGATGTCACATCATTTATGGAGGGAACAAAAACTGGAGTGATGTTTGAAATAATTCTGCTGCTGCTTTGAGAGACTGTTTGATTGTTGGGGTTCACGGGGGCTCAGGGGGGTTCAGTGGGCCGATGATGGACGACTGGAAAGACTTGAGAAACTCACTTGAAAATCTGTTCTCATACACGATTTGTACGCATCTGTAGCGTCTGACAGCTCTGGAACTTCCTCCAAACACATGAGTCCGTAGCTTCATATGTGACCTTTAAAAGCCCATTTCACATTGTCAAGTGTGACAAAGCGCCTGAGCGGAAAGTTTAAAAAAAACAACCTAGATTTGAAAGCAAAACGTTCATAATGGCAGCCTCTGGAAGATTAAACTTTCTAATCTGCAACTATATTTTTAATCACATAATGGTAAAGTTTTGCTTGCAAATTAAAAAGCTTGGCTTTCAGTTCAGCTTTTTTTTGTTTGTTTTCCATTTGAAAAAGTTTCGCTTCCCTGTAAGCTAATCAGCGTATCTGCTCGCACCTGAAGGAAGAGACGATAAAGTGGTAAGAAGGAAGTATGTTCGCTGGCTTCAGTGGTTTCTGCTTTTTGCACAAACGTGTAAATGTGAGATGGAAGCTTCTTCTTTTTTTTCCAGAATGAATTAAAATTTTGCTCAAATGTCGCACACGAGAGAAGTACCGGCTGTTTGAGGTTCTAGCTCTCACCTCACTCTCCCTCACAGCTGGCCGAGGTGACTTGTTTAGTTTTTCCTTCTCTTGTTTTTTCTCACTCGCTCAGCCTCCACTTGTTCTCGTCTGCTATCAGCTCAGCTTTACTCACACTGCCAACAAAACTACACCATGTTGCTTCGTTTAGTCGCTCCAAACCATTTCAACCCCCCCCCCCCCCTTTTTAAACCACATCTCAATTAGATGGAAACACAGCAACGGTCCCTTACAATTTCTAGGCTTTCACATGAACTCTCCAAGGATCACAGAAATGAAGCGTACGTGCAGTTAGACGGAGTTTCCTAACATCGCCGCTCCACCGGCAGCACAAAGTCACTGTTGTATCCAGCATCCATAAACCACATCACTCTGTGTGGCCAGCTAATTGCATATTAGATGGAGCCAGTCTCCATGATGAAAGCTCGACTTTGTGCTTTGGTGTCAGTTCTAATATGTAAAGCAGATGTGTGTTTAACAGTGAAAAGAAAAAAACAAAACAAAACAACCCATCGGTGGTTGTGTAGCGCTGCCTCCTACGGTGGCTTTGGAGGTTGTTGGATTCCCACTGGGGCCACCCGCACTTCCAGTGTGTTCCGGTAAGTAGCCTCGCTATTTTTTTATCAGCTTGTGTTACGAGCAACAACCCTGAGAGGTTCAGGAATCAGTGACGTTAGTGGTTCACTACACCTGTGATGGTACTTTAGCAGCAGTAGCGATGTGACACAAGCCTCCTTGGGGGGGGGGGGGGGGGTTGAATTTGTTGGGGAACCGTAATCAGCAGCAGCAGGGAGTTGGCTGCAGGTCCGCTAACCTCAGCTTCCAGCTAGAAGCCCGTCTATCTGATCAGATCACAGCCTTGTTCCAGCAGCAGGCCCTGGGATTGTACTTGTCCTATCAGCCGCCCAGATGATTACAACACAAACACATTCACACAATAATTACATGCAGCTTATTGATGCACTTGATGAAACATCCAGAAAGCCTTTTTTTGAACCTGTACTGACTCAAGGTGCTGATATGATAAGGCTGCTTCATATTTAAAGACGCCGTGTTGATTGTACTTCTGCCAATCCCTTTGAGGTGCTGACATGGTGTGTGTGTGTGTGTGTGTGTGTGTGTGTGTGTGTGTGTGTGTGTGTGTGTGTGCGCACAATGGTGGTGTGAATAAACCTCGACCTGCACTCGTCAGTCACTTTTATTGTTGGTGAATCGGTTATTTTTCCGATTCATTATTTTGGGTTTGAGAGCTCTAAGCACAGAGCTGAGAGTCCTCTTGCTTACCGCTGGCTA
Organism: Aulostomus chinensis; assembly: GCF_037954235.1. Taxonomy (NCBI): domain Eukaryota; kingdom Metazoa; phylum Chordata; class Actinopteri; order Syngnathiformes; family Aulostomidae; genus Aulostomus; species Aulostomus chinensis. The sequence goes on along the minus strand of NC_141322.1, from coordinate 22,445,671 downwards.
ATGTCGTGTACTTCTGTCATGAGGACTCCATTTGGACTTGCTCATGCGGCCATGTGTGTTTTATGCCAGATGAAGCAGTTTTGTTTTTTTAATGGCAGCCTTGGCATCAGCAGCTCGCGTAGCATTGACTTGAGTCTGGTCAAGCTGACTGAATTTCCCGCTGCTACCATCAGGCTTTTGTCTGCGGTCCCGGGTCACTGGGACCACGCAATGGTTCACCTGCTCTGATTGACACTCACACCAACACAAAACCTGGATTAACACCATCATTTGTTACACAATTCATGCACCGTCATTCTAAAAACAGACTTAAGACAACTGGTGGGTTTACACTGTACCTAACAACCCAAGATGCTACACTTGATGCTTTTGATTGACACCTGTCATGACTTCCTAGTACTTTGACTGCCTTTGTGACAGGATGGCACACAAAAATCCAGCAAGGCAGTTCTTCCTCTGCTCACAACAGAAACAGGATCGATCAGCAGTTTTATTGGGTTTAGAAATCCTGCGATGGAAAAACAACGAACAGATCTGATCAATAGATTTTTTTTATTACTGTATTACAGCCATGCGGTTGCCACGTGGCTACGGTTGCTAGGATACAATTGCACAGTCGCCTGAAGACTGCCATTTGCAGCTTCGAAATATGTATAAAACCTGTGAATTCGCGTAGTGTAAAAGGTGAGAAGGCTGCTCGAACAACTGATGGTCTCTCTCGTGGAAGTGAATCGGCGTTGTTGCGCTGAAGCGCGTCGTGTGTCGGCTGTTTCGAACCAAACTGATTAATCGTCTAATTGTTTCAAGGCTTCCTGAGGTAATTGAGGCTTTCCATTTCCACTACACTGGTTTACTTTCAGGTTGGCTCTATTTGTTCCCAGTGAAGTGAATAAAGCTCCTTAATGGTTCTGAGCTTAGAAATCATTAATAAAATACCTGGACTCGACAGAAATCTGCTTATTTATTGCAGCAACAAACATCCCAAATATTCAGCTGCTCTTGAAAGACTCTAGTAAAGTTGTTGGCTTCATTTTGTCACAGCTATTCCCGTTACATAAGATCACCTCCTTTCTCTCTACCCCCCTCCCCCTCTCTTTCATTTTGTACAAAAGATTCCTCCAAACACACACACACACACACACACACACACACACACACACACACACACACACACACACACACACAGCATCAGTGCGGCATGGCAGCCATCCAGAGAGGGGCTCCAGTGTCGCTGCGTTTCAAAGAGCTCTTTGCTCGCTGTCCTTTTGATGCTCGCTCCCCAGCAGCAGTGGAGCAGAAATGCCGAGCGTCCGGCTTTGATATGAATTTGTCCCTGATTCTCCACACTGCAGCTCCGCAGCTCTCCAAACACACTCTCTGGTTTTGTTTTGTTTTTTAAACGCCTCCTGAAGGTACACTGATGAAAGCTGTACGGATGGAACCGAGCAGCATCAGCCAGTTCAGGTCGCCACGCTGCAGAACCGAGCAGCCGACCCTCTCTCAGGGCTCCGTAGCTCTTCAGCCAGCACGTCTGACTTGAGCCGCATAAATCTTGTCCCCCGCATACTTTACTGTTAGTTTCTCCTGTAAAAAAAAAAAAAAAAAGCTAAATGACAAACCTTTTATAAAACTTTCAGAGAAAACATAGCTTTGCTAGCTGAAGTCCTTTGGGGGTCTAACATGGTTTTATCGGTCATAATGTGTGACGTCGAATGCTGGAGTCAGTTCATTTTCATCTCTTAAAAGTTCAACATGTTGGAAAACTTGGTTTTTAATTTCCCTTCTCAGAGGATTTATGATAAATCCATGCTATGTTGCATCGTGTTCATGGAATTTAGATTATTTAATCCCGGCCAACATCTTTCCTTGCTGCTGCTGCATCAGGTGCCTCGTGGCCTCTGGAACTCTCCGTATGCGCACCGGTTTAGAAAAGCTGGCACCGTCAAGGTGATGACAAGACTTTGGGAAGCTAGATAAAGTTGTCCAAGAAGTAGTTACAGACTGAAACCCCCCCCCCCCCCCCCCCCAACAACAGTAGCGGCTTTTGTCGGATGTAAAGATGAAACACACGAGCAACACAGCGGCATGACAGGAGACTTTCCTGTTTTTGACGGAACCACTCTGGCCGATGTTGCCGCAGTTTCCAGTCTTCAGGATAAAGTGAGTTTATGGGAACTTGGATCTTGAGAAGTTCTAGCATTTATCCACTAACAAGAGGAAGGTTGGTGTTTGGCCTCACTGATGGATCCCGCACAGACGCTGCGTAGAGCCATGTGCCGTAGCTGGGGAGTGAGGATGCATTTGTCAGGAAAAAAAGATGATTATCGTTGAAGGAGAAACGTTCACCAGGGTAAGTTTGCGTTGTTCTTCTTCGTCAGCTTGTATCGGCCATGTTGCAAGCTGTCGGGAGACAAAAGTCACAATTTGCGGATATTCTGAAGGTCAGCAGGTCGGTCATGTGAGTGCGCTACATCAGAGCTGATGAGAAAAAAAGAGGGTGATTCTTTTTCTTTTTTTGTTGAAAAAGGTAGAAAAAATGCTTAGGGAGTGTAAAAACTTGTTTGTTGAGTGTGGAGTTTTTAAACATTTCCATCAAATGCAGAGCCATTGTCCCGTGTAGGTACCAGACGCCAAGAGACGTTGAGATCGTGCCTGTGTGTCAACCCAGTGATGAGAGGGTGGTGTGTGTGTGTGTGTGTGTGTGTGTGTGTGTGTGTGTGTGTGTGTGTGTTTTGGAGTCATCTCTGCCTCCACAGTTGGTTTCCTGCCTCAGAAACAAGAACTGTGATGACAAGTGTGTATAGTATATGTGTGTATATATATCTATATATATAGATAGATAGATAGATGGATAGATGATAGATATATATATATAGATAGATAGATATATAGATATAGATAGATAGATAGATATATAGATATAGATAGATAGATAGATAGATAGATATATAGATAGTGTATATAGTCTCTCTCTCTCTCTCTCTCTCTCTCTCTCTCTCTCTCTCTCTCCTTTGTGCTCCAAACGTCTCTCACACACACACACACGCTCACACTCTCACACACACACAGCATGTAAATGTCCAGTTTTAAAAAGATCATCACATCCAACCCCTAACATTACGTTCAGTTCGCTCTTCGTAGTTTATTTGGTATCTGGTTTGGTTCTCTAATTTTACTTTGTCTTTTAAAAAAATCCTTCACTAAGAGAGTCTATTAGTCTCAGCCTGGCTGGGTTTTAGGTTTTCTCTCTGGAATCCACTTTTCACCTCAGTAATGCTCCAGCACTTTCTAAAGAATGCAGCATGTGTGTGTTAGAAGTGTTTGTGTGTGTGTGTGTGTGTGTGTGTGTGTGTGTGTGTGTGTGTAAAACATTCCAGACAGTGTTAGAGGTATGTGAATTACGTCTTACTGAGAGAGAATGTGAAGAATCTGCTGCCATGTGAGAGCTGCTGTTGTTTACTTACACAGCACTGCAAAGGAGGCTTTTTGTGTGTGTGTGTGTGTGTGTGTGTGTGTGTGTGTGTGTGTGTGTGTGTGTGTGTGTGTGTGTGCTGTCGCTTCCTGGTACTGACCGTCTCGGTGGTGATTGTGAGTAATTATTTTCTAAGCTGTTATATAATTGCTAAATGAAAACTGACTGTATTTTCTGCTAAAGAACATTTAGTTGTGACTTTCACATCTTGTGTTTGGACACAAATCTGTTAATCTTTCTCTTCCAATTTGTTTGTTGTTTTTTTTTTAATTGAATCAAACATTCATGTCTGTGACAGACGAGTATAAACGGTTGTTGTTTGTGCACATTTATCACAACTGGAGCTCTTAGTACTGGGATTGTACTTCTCTATGTACTTTGGTTTGCACTACGTCACCCTCTCCATAAAAGAGGCAGATTTTTCCCATATGCCTCCAATGAATAGATAAATGATGAATTCAAGTGAAATAATTGGGGAAAAAATTGATTCAATAGATTGGGATCCAAAAGATTATGATGTATGATGTATGCAGTTCAGTGGATGGACGGTACTTCAAATATTTGTTGCTGGAGTTCTGCGCTCAGAAAATCTCATTTTTATCATTTCTACTTCTTACTAAAAACAAAAGCCTCCACACTTGAGGAGTCATTCGTCCAAGAGTTGTTGGGGGTGTTTGTAAATGATAGCACCTACATAACGAAGTGGAACTAAATCAGATTATCCATTGTACCTTTAACCCTTTGTTGCCTCCATGTGACTCCAGCTGACATGGGTGCCATTCAGTCGTGTCAAAGCCAGGAAACTGAAAACAGCAATTTTTAGACCTGGATACGTTTTGGCTAGAAGGAGAACAAAATTTAAAAGTAGGAAGATCTGGGTTAAAAAAAAAATAAACCTCAGGTATATCTGCATATTAGATAAAAAAAAAAAGGAAAAACATCTGAAAATTCGAGCGAATATATTCGATCATCTTTTTGTGTGGATGGTCATTAAAAAAAACAACTTGGTGTCGAATCTGTTGGAGAGAAACAGTGATTCGTTTATTGGTGCAGCATTACTGATTTCTACTGAAAGCAGTTTCTCTATTTGTCCTCGAAAAACATTCTTCTTCGTCGTATTTTTTTGTTTAATTCTGTTGAGCTACAGAGATGTGTTAGTGATGTTCAGCAAAAGCAATTACTTTTCTTGTGTCCTTTCTGTTTTGTTTCGTTTCAGATTTGGGACATGAGCGACGACGAGAGCATCTGAGGGGCCAGACGATCGTCCCTCAAAGGACTGGATAGTCGAATCCATTATTCTTGTATTTGTTTTAATCCAGGAATCTCACGAGTACACAAATGAAAAGCCAAACTCTCAAGCTTTTCAAATTCCTGAGAGTTTTGTCAAACCTCATCGTATTCAAATAGAAGCCGCAGTAATGGCTGTTACTGCTACGATATTCAGCGAATGTTTTACCGTTGCCCGAAGAAACAGGATCAGAACTTGACCGGGGGCCCACATGTACATGTTGTGTATGAAGTCATATTTAATGAGGCAGGGTTTTGCTTCTCCGGTCAGTTAAGGATTGTCAATCCGTCATGTTCACTTGACCGTCCTACAGCAGGACAGCAGCACGCCACGCCTGCCTACCTAGTCAGCGTACGGTAGAGACATGATGAAAAGACAAACACACTCCTTTCTCCTGCTCGTCTGTTTACTGGAGATCTGAAAACAGTTTTTCTTTCTTTATAAGGTGTGAAAACAAATGTCTCTGTTGTGTGTTTGAGTTCAGGTGCATGACTCTATTTGTCTTTTTTTTTTTTTACTTTGAAATGCTAATGTGTTGGATATTTTCCGTCTGTAATGAAGTGTTCATCTGGAGATTATGGTGAAGAAGCAAAGACTTTGCACATTTGCAAGCTAAACTTCCAAATTCTTGACTTATTCTTCGGTTTTATATCTATTCTCAGAACTGTTGGATGCACTAAACCTCTTGCGTAACAAAAAGAACTATAATAAAAAGTCTTAATTCTCTTTATATGATAAGTTTTTTTTCTTGAAGGTGTTCGTGATCATGACATAAGTACGTGTGTACCAATCGGATTCATCCAAAAAAGTCGACCTAACCATCTCTGTCTATACTGGAAACCATCACACACCGAACCAGTAACAGAACAGAAGCCCACGGTGGTTTAAAAGCACTTTATTGTTCATGAAGGCTACTTTACGTACAAAAAAGGTGGCCTGCCAAAACCTTTTTAGTAGGAAACACAGAGCCACAAATTGACTGTTTTCTTGATACATTTTTTTAACAGTTCAAAGTATTACTACCACTAAGTACATGCTACTTCCACTTCAAAAAGGACCTGGAAAATGTGGTGCAGAGTAACTCCCCTTTGATTCATCTGCATCGTTTCATATTTGCTTGATTAGAGACATAAAACGGCCTCCACAGATGGGAACTGGAACATCAATACGAGGGTCGACCTCCCAAAAAGCTCCTTTAATACTCCGATCATCTCGGCTTCGCTGGCTGGCAACAAAGCAGAGGAATTAAACGCGTTTCGTTTACGTTGAGTTCAGCTTTTGTTTTGTTGATCTTGACAACTTGAACCAATTTGTCAGATGCTCTCACATGAACTGATAATTGAGTTGGAGCTCAGTTTCCATCTGCAGACCAAAAACAGTTCAAATGCACAAGTTGATGGGGATGATTGGACCAGCAGGGCACGCTGGGCTAGTGGCAACATCTGTCTCGTTAATGCAAAACTTTAGTAACGTCATCTCAGAGGTCACATGATTAAAGTTAAATAATGGCAGAAGAGTGGAGACCAATGGAAGTAGCGATTGTCACCGACAGACCAGTGGCTTATTGTGGTTTCATATGTTACTGTGTTCCTGCACTTGAACCCTTACTCTAACAAGAAACACTATCAACAAAAAAGATCAACTTTTTTTTTTTTTTACAAAAAAGAAAAATGCAATGATTACAATATAGGGACAGGGAAAAAAAAACAACAATTAAATAGCTACATATCATTAACAAATTAATTGTTCTTCAAAAAATACCTACGATTTTTTTCTCTGTACATTCGTTACGCACAGCGTAATGATGGTCTTATAGTTACCTATTATAAAAAAGTATTTTTTTATTAAGTGATTTTCCTACAGTGTGTAGGGAGTGTGTGCTGAAGCAAAAAGAACCTTCTACCTACAGGGTGGTAGTGAAATGATCACGAGAAAAATCATAGAAAAACAAAATCCACTGGACACCAAATCCTCTTGACCTCGTTTTTGTTGTTGTGTTTTCCAGCCTGTAGCTGGATCTTTCCAAACTGAATCAGGGTTCGAGGAGGGGAGGCATCGCTGCGAGACCTTCAGTGGTAGCTGAGGGTCTCCTGACTTGCAGGCCGGGCTTACAGAAGCTCAGCTCCTGAAGGCTCAGCCCCTACCCTGAACCTGCTGCCGAGTACCACCATCAAAACCCCTCTGACCCCCCCCCCCCCCCCGCCTCTCTCTCACTCACTCACTCACTCACTCACACACACATTTTCACACACACCTTTAGACTTATAGGGTACTTTCTGGATCTGATTCAAATGTATCTGCAGATTGTTTTTTTCCCATCAGTTCTGGTTCTGGGCTCTGAGAGCTGTGGAATGTGTGGACATTCTAGGACACGGACAACGTTTCATTCAGAGATCGCTAGTGTATGTAAACTAAACACTGAGACGAGATCATTCTGCTACAACCCCCATGCTCGCTCTCAATGTCCTCAGAAATGATTACTGTCGTATTATTGATTTATGGCCAAATATCTTAAGGAGAAGATAAAAACAAAGATGACACTAAGTGACTGGGCCGTGGGCAGGGTACTCGGGGACAGTTGATCCTGGCTGGTTATTAGCTCTGTCTGTTGCTAAGGAGATTAGTGAGTGTATACGAGTCTTGTACAAAGTTCCCTACAGGAGGAATGTATGCCATGGTGGGGGCAGGCTCTTAAACAAAGTTTACACTCATGATATCACACTGCAGCAGTCTAGCTTCACTGCAGCAACTACACAATGTTGCTGAGAAAACAAAGCATTGAAATACAAAAACATCTGGACACCAAGTCAGGTCACTAAATGGTTGAGAGTTGTGACACTGATTATGCCATAATTGAACAATTATTTTGCCATATTTTCCCCCAATTGTATTTTGAAAAATGTTCACTTTTTCATCACGAGCTCTCATCCTAAAATCAGACCTTGTTTTCCAAAAGAATCCCAGCAGTCCTACATCAGACTTGACTAGTACTTCTATACAAGTGGTGGTGTTAGAAAAAATACTGGAAAACAAGGACCTGCTGACTAGATAGTGCCGACTTGGTGTCTCAGCTCAGTCATGCTGGAGGTTGTAGCATCCTGTACCACTGATGGATCAACATCTTAAACCCTTTACATGCTGCAAATCCCCAAAACAGACTCAAACACAGACATCAGTAGCTATGCTGAGGTGGTTTAGCGAAGCGCAGCTCTCTCATGGTTAGACAGAGCCTGTCCGGAGGCTGTCCCACTCTAGATGTTTGTTACCATGCTGATATTAATGGAACACACAAATACAAAGTTGTAATAATTACAATAACAATAGTAATATGGAGTACAACTGACCCAGCAGTGAGTGTATACTGTCTACGTCTGTTACTGACAATGAAGAAAGTAACTACTAATGTTTGATTGAAAAGGCTAATAGTAGTTAAGGTTTGAAATGCTTAAAAACACTAATAGATACCAGCTATTAAAAAAACAAAAACAAAACAAAAACATGCATCTGTAAAAGCATTAGTTTACCCTTCAGACCTCTTAAAAATCTACCAAACCACAGTGTGTAGGAAGGAAGGGAGGGAGGGGGAGAGAGGGAGGATATAGGATGTACACCAAGATTCATCACTACACCCATGTTTACAAGACACAGGTGTGTTTGAAAAGATCTTCTCTCCTCTGTTCTGAATGCTGTTGTTTTTAACTGAACCACAAAGTAACATACAGCATCTGTCCGTTCATCAGGCAGAAGTTGATCAAAGTCTGACCTTCAACACACAACCGACTGCACACAACAGATCTAATCATTCCATTGCATCTTGTCAAATGAGTCCTTTGGCATGATTTGCACACGTAACCATGTTTTTGTTGAGGCATGGAAGTATCATTCTTGGCCTCTTCTTGAACAAAAGAAATGTGGGTGAAGCTGCTCACAATCCAGAGCTGCTGCGTCGAGCAAATTTAAGGCTTCAGGTTTGTATTCGTTCACATCGAAATGTCCGCATAACAAAACGGTGAACGGGGAAATTAAATCTGGCTTTTAGATCCTTCAAATTCCTGCTTGTACTTGTAACACTGGTTTCACACCAAAGTCAGCACTGTGGTTTCAAGAAGGTTTTTTTGGTAACATTCACCTAAGAGCATTTCACTGACTACCATTGTACAACAAAGGAAAGGAAGCCTGGGAATCCCAACTTGGGGAGTGAGCCGCAGCCATGTGATTGCTACTCCCTCAGGCCAGGGTTCTACAGCACAGAACTGTCTCTTTTCCATGTTCCCTGTTCCTTGGGAAATGGTAGAATGCTACCATGCAATGTGATGAACCATACTAAACTGCCTCTGGTCTAATTTCAAGCTTGCGTGATTAGCCACCGCCGCTAAAATGCACTCAAATGAACTGGGTAACCTGTCTTCACTGCAGCACCTGATGTGGTGTGAAACCATCCTAGGGTAAACTTGTGTGCGGCTGCGATTTCATCATTATTTTCAAAAGGTCTCAATTATTGTCGTAGGTTTTGTTTATTTGCTAGCTGCATGAATCAAGAACCATAAATCAAACAGATCTAGTAGCTGGACTTGTGGTATCCAGGGTCCATATGGTCATACTAGATGTCTACAGTTTTAACAGCTTCAACTCCAGCGGTGCTTTCTAGTTTCTTAGAGCTTTATAAACAGGTAGGAACAGGGCTTGTCTTTTGCAAGGATGAAATAATGCCAAGGCAGATTTTCAACAAGTTAACGGAAGACGTTAAAAGATCAGATCAGTAGGAGTCGGCTGAATCATAGTGTGTTCTTTGCAACATCATCCTTTACCCTCTACTGTAGTAGTGCAAATCAGACCAAGTCAGTCACTGGAGGTGGGAGTGGGGGTGGGTTATTAAATGATGGCTTTTAGTTGTTTTGTTTTGGAGGTGGGCGTAAACACATCAATGTCTGAGGTTTCTTTGGTAGCACAGTCTGGTGTTGTGTGATGATTTTCTCACTTCTATCTTTACTTCCAAATATTGGGCATCTCATAATGCAGACAACAAACACAAACTACTGTTAAAGAAAAGAAAATTAATAATTAAAACGCCGCCTTTCCTCTCTTTCTTTTATGTACATATAACTACAGACACTTGCTCAGCTCCAAGCTCGACGTGCAGGAGATGATGAAGAACAGGAAGGAGCAGCTCCATGCTCCAGTCAAGTCCCCAAAAAGTTGAAAGCTCACCACATTACCAACTCTTGTCTGGGCTTTAGCGTAGCAACAGGACAGACAGAGGAAAACAAAAACAACCCTTTTGTTATTGCTTGACTGCTCCTCTATCAGTGCATAGAGAGATGAGAGCAGGAGAGAAGGTTTCGGATGTTTGTAGCAGACCAGCAGGCAGGCGTTCCCTCTGGGATGCTGGTGTCAGAGCTGGGATTGACAGGGATAGCAGGGTTGGGGGAGGGGGGGGGGGGGGACATGGACAAATCCATCTTACGTCCCACCCTCTTCAAGAGACCACAGAGGGAGAGTGGTTGTGATTGCTCATGTGACTGTCGGGGGAGGAGTTTGGGCTGCTGCCGGATGATGAGGGGCTCCCCTTGTTTTTGATCTGCAGCCAGGTCTCGCCCAGCGCCTTGGCGAAGTGGTCATCCACCGATCCAGTGATGGACACTGAGTTGGTGGCAGCGGGCTCGGGCTCTTTGTAGTTCTTCCCCAGGCTGCGACGGAAATGCTCCTCGATCACCGGATCACAAGCTGTATTGGCTAGAGGGTAGACGAGACAAAAATGTTTGTAGGTCATAAAATGCAGTTGTTGTTTTTTTTGCTCTTAAATCCAATTTTAGCTTTCACTGTTAACCTCAATGAGATCATAGGGATTTCAGGATCATAAAAAGTAAAATCATCAACCCACAAAAACACAACTGACACAGAGAGAACAAATAAAGCAGACCTAACTGGACTTTCTAAGTTGAGATAAAAGATAAAAGTTACATCAGTGAGTGTGGATGTGGAGAGAGTGAGCTGCTGAGATTTCTCTGGAGGGAGATTTTCCTGCAGGGGAGGTTTCCCACAGTGCCAATGGATTTGTTTCTAAAATTATATCCACTTTCAGGAAATATAGCCCTGAGTATCCATTAGTGGTGATGATACGGATGGCCACAGTAAACTCACAGGTCAGTCTCTGATCTGTCACGGGTGTGTGTGAGTGAGTGAGTGAGTATGTGTGTGTGTGTGTGTACTCACTGTTGATCCTCCTGTAGTTGTTAGTGAGGCCTGAGCAGCCATTGTGAGACACTGGACAGTGAGACAGGTTGCAGTTGCGGTTATTTGCTGGAGCGCAAGTGATCACTGATGGACGATTCTAAAAGACAAAGACACACATTCAGAATGGGTGTAAACACTCTCTCACACAGCTGTAATTTTGTTTTTGAATTTATACAGTTTAAGCTGAATCCTTGAACCTATACGCATATCAGTCATCAGAGAAGCCGTTTCAGGTGGATTTCCGTTGGCAGGCTGTTTTTTTGGAACTCTTCAAACATATTTTAAATAATTTTTAACCACTGTGGATCATCCTGTTTTTTTTGTTGTCCACCAGTTCTGCTCTCTGTCCCTATCCACTGAGCTTGAGTGTGTGTAGAAGAAACTATTTGCAAGCACGTTTACAAGTACAGCAGTCCCTGTTGACACGGACTTCAGAAAGTATAAACAAGTGCGCTACGATTCTGTGGAGTCTGCAGCAGTATGTGTGTGTAGAGATCTGACTTGAGAGGAAGTGGGAAGCAGTAAAGACGAAAGACCAGGTCACTGGGGTCATAAAACATTCTCAGTTTACTAGCCAATAGAAATGTACACTTTGAACTATCAAACAAACTGATACTGAGTCAATGTCATTACCTGCTGGCGTTCCATGGCGCTGACCGTGTGTGGCACTGTGGCCATAGCTGCTGTTCCACTGCGTGCAGATTCCACCATGTTGGCTTTGGTGAGTGCCAGTGGCTGGTCCATGCCTGCTAAGCTGGCCAGGTGGTGACGGTGGTGGTGGGCGTGGCTGTACAGGTGGTTGCCATGCACTCCCAGAGTGCTGGGAACCACTACATGCTCAATTGGGCTCCGGCTCTGGTCTTTCGAGACAGGAGAGCTGCGGTAATCTCCATTAGGTTTCCTAGGAAACAGCAAGACCAAGGTAGATTTAGAGAGGAACATTAATTTTCATTCATGCTGGGAGTCTGGATTTTATGAGTGTGAAGTCTGTTTTATAAAACTAAGAACAGTGATGAACATATCGTGGAATATCCATCCCTCTGGAATATTTTTCAATTAAATTTAAGAGACATTACATAATATTTAATAAATTGATGTACAAAATTGTGAAATTTGGCCAGATAGATTATACATTCATCACAAATGCCAGAGTTGCAAAGACACTAAATGCTCATGTCTGGTTGAATACGTTAAGGCTCTTAATTTTTCCTGGGCAACCCAAGGTTTTATTAGAAAATGAATATTTCGAATATCACAAAGCTGTATATTTTTACCAACATGAAAACAATTCAAAAGTTAAATGAACTATAACAACTCTGAGGGTGAGTAATGAGGTCAATGCTGGCCGATGGAGGGGAGAGACAGAAAATGGAGGGAGAACAAAAAGAACAATGAGGAGATGAATAAAGAGGTAAAGGGGCTCCAAATGAGTGAATGCAATGAGGGAGAAAAAGAGGGAAGATAGACAAAAGGACGATTTCTAAATGGAGCTTTGTGCCACTGTACTCTGTAGGATCAGCATAGGCTATTAATACTACACACACACTTCTCAGCTCGCAGTACCTCTGTTAAGACTCGTTCTGCTATTAAATATAGAGGAAGAAAACACTGTTAGCTTTATCGAACATGGATCCACTCCAGGCTGGCTCCTGCTCACAGGGGCGTATGACCCCATGGGTCAACGCTCTGAAGTGATTTCCTCAATAGAGAAAAACTGCTTTATCTTTCTAGTGAGCCTGCTGTACACACTGCCTTCGGATAAAAACTCCTGCAGTACTACCATTGCAAAACATGGGCTCTTACCCAGAGTCTACAAAAATTTTTCAGCAGCACAACATGTTTTTTTTTGTTTTACAAGTTTTACATTACTGTAGACTTTTCTGTCATTGTTTTTTGTTTTTCATTTCTAATATACAACATCCAAACTGATTACAATCATAACCTTGAGTTGACTACTAAAAGTTTTGAAAAAGTGGATCGGCAACTTACTTACCATATAAACGAGAATTACTTCCACCACAAAGAAGTCTTTCAGTCCTCTCCAACCTGTGAGCTCATATTTTATTCATTGAAAAAGCTGCGATAAGCAACTAGAGTTTAACAAAAGTTAAGTCTAGTGCTCAGTTCTGATAATGACAGTGGTGGACCTGTAGTGAAGTGACTTGCCTAATACTACACACACACACACACACACACACACACACACACACACAAGCGCTTGCAGTTTAACAGGTACCAATTATTTTGTTCAGTGTGTCGAGTGTGTTCAACTGTGTATTACACCCTTCCTGCAGCTCAACTTCCCTCCTACAATATGAGGCCCAGTTAGAGGGAGCAAGAGTCACTGTACTCGCCTCGTGCTATCTCTGCTTTTCTTTCCCACAAGTACACACACACACACACACACACACACACACACACACACACACACACTCATAAAATAACACACAAGTGAAAATGAAGTTCTACACAAACATTGGTTGACAGCCCACAACATAAAATTCCCTCTTTATTCAGGCCTACACACACACACAGAATGGAGGGATTTTCCCGACCATGTTGTAAAGTTTGAATGTGTCAACAGAAGACACACAAAAGTGAAAATGCAGCAACAACCCCTCAAGGTTTGTTTGGATGCAAAACAAGTCCAAGTAAAATGGTTGTAGATCCATGTGACCAGGCAACCTGACTGCTGGGTTAAGCATCTGGAGCCCACAGCAACATCCAGCACAAATAAATAGCCCCCCCCCCCCCCCCCCCCCCGAACTAAGAGAAGAACAGAAAGAGCTGAGGAGAGGGGGGGGCTGCATGTGAATGGTCTAGGCCTCTACGATAAGAAAGAGTGAGGTCGGTAGTTTCCTTCGTTTGTGCCGAGCGCTTACATTAGCAAAGAGCCTCTTTTTTTCTGGCTTTGTCTTTCTTTTCTTTCACCACCGGCTGCAAACTTCCTGAGGGTTAAAGAGGGAGAGACTTGGCAGAGGTCCTATAAACCCTGGCTGATGGCTCACCAACAACCTTTCATGTTTTCCCAGTGCCATAAGTGTTCCCTCTTATTCTTTAGGCTAAATGCAGAGTTAATATAACAAGCAAATCTGATAATGTCCGAATATGTGCAGGTGATGTATTCTACATAAACAACAGCTACAAACCAAGCTGATGCTGAATAATTCTGTTATCTTCAAATACTTCATCAACAACTCCTCCTCCTAGCTACGAGGCAAACAGATAAAGCTGGCCACCTTCCTCCCTCACAGCAGCTGGGTCCTGAGTTAGCTTGTGGAAGTTGTTCCAAACTTTAGCCATTGCCAAAAGCAGGCATGCCCATATCCTCACACAAGAGGGGCTATTGCAGAAGCCAGAGAAGGGGATCAACAAATGGGACCAATGAATGGCGTGGCTGTCAAATCCTATGCCGCCCCCGCCTTACCCTCGCCTGATTGCCCACCAAACCCCAGACCTTATTTCATGCCAGGGATCAGGCATTCAACACCCACCCAGTGCCTTTGTCTCTCTTACTCACCTTTCAATTATCATTAGGATTGCAGTTGGGAAATGAGGGAAAGGATTGAAAGGTCAGACAGTGAGGGATTCAGCATGAGACATGAGCATGGGTGGCGGTGGTGGTGGTGAGGCGAGAGAGGGTCGCCAGGTCAGGGGCTAGGGTGGAGTACATGCTAAAAGTGATGATACACTGAACATAAGGAAAATGTGTGAGGTGTAGAAATTAGGGGAAAAGGTGTTAAGGTTGCAACCTGGAGTATTTTCACATTCAAAGCTCACAATCTACTTTGAATCAAACAATACATGAACTGCAGGAGTGCATAGGGGTGTACTGGGGGCACTGGGTTTAATTATTCTAGCAATTTAAGAAAAAGTATTTAACTACAAAAAGACCAAGCAGGTTGATACTGCCTTCGTTTTCACAAGACGCTTCTCATTTATGTTTAGATTTCAACGCAAAATATTAGGGATACATTGATATATTGGCAGAATATTGGTATTGGAAAAAACAAAAAATCAGCATCAGCTATTGGCCAAATTACTAGCTCACAGGCCGAGATGACAGCTGCTCTGACAGATGTTGACAAATGTGACCAAAAACATGACTTCTTGGGAGTTGAGTAATTACAAAATTAAACTCTTTACATCCTAAAAGAGGTCAAACTGAATGAATGTTACTGAGTCTTTATAATTTGCAGGTCACATCAATATGTTTGAATTGAAGCCTGATGATGTGGGAAAGGTTTTATATTATTATTATTTTATATTATAGACTTGTTGACATGAGAACAATGTGACATCAGAATGAAGATGAAATATGGAGCAGAAATGGATGCGATTCTATTTTATAACACTCTGGGTTATGTACGGCCTGGCATTAGTGGTAGTCACAGTGGTAGGCGCTCCCTTAATTAAGTCCAACCCTCAATACATGAATGACATAGTCGTATATCTTGAACAATATAACACCACACTGATCTGTCATTTAAAGCCTTTTCCATAAGCCTACACAGGACACCCAGTCTTCAAGTCAACCTCAAGTTAGATCCTGACGGCGAACATGTGTTTAAAGACTGCTCTGAGATTGTATTCTTCCTCAACATGAAACTATAATTTTGTACAATGAAAAACTAAATAAAACAAATATGGAGGATGAATAGAAAATATGATTTAGTTTGCCAACAACAATACCATAAAGTTGGAGACATTTAGTTACAATTGTGTCTTGTGAGTAGGGTTGGGAGGACAAATACATAGACCAAATTTTGACTCCAAAAACTCAAGGGAAGTAGTTTGTGGTGTCTCCAGATGTCCATGCAAACATTTTTTTTGAGGAACAGCCTTAAAAACACTTGTGCAAATACATAATAACTTTTTGTTGGCTGATGGATGATGGTTGGAAATTTTAATCACTACAAATCAAACAATAAAAACAAGTAGAAAGAAGAAGAACCAGGGTGTAGATAAATGCTAAAAAAAGACAAAAGCCAAGGGGGATGATGAATACTCAACCACAGGCTGCAACCATGCTGAAGCTCTATACAAACCCACAAATATCTGGTATACATCAAATTATCGTCATCCCAACCAACATCGACTCCAAAACATGACCACAAAAAGCAGAGTGAAGTTGCGTTCTGTCACGTTGTCATATTATGTTTTATTTCTACATCAAGCCTCACATATTACTGCACCTTCTTTGCAGATTTTCACTCATGCAGCAGAAATACTAATCGAAATCAAGAAAATATTTAGTTTACTTACTGTAGAGAAAGAAAATCCTTTATTATCAAAGGTCTGACAGATATGAGTACAGCGACAACAAGAAGGTATAGAAAAGAACACGTGACTATACACACAAACAGACAAGAGCCCCTTATGCTCACTCTCATGATACTCGCACACAGTATCAATAGCCTAATGTAAAACTGAGGGTAACCATGATTTTGCCTTGATATGGCAGGAATATTGTGCTGGTATTGCGCTCCAGAGCATCTGGAAAAGGAAAAAGAACATTTGCTTCAAGTAACACTGTCTCCCATGACTCGTACATCCCAAATACTTCAGATTTTAGGAGATTTTGACCTAGTATGTGTGTTACCGGTTAATTTTTCACAGTTTTGACAAATTCCTAACTTCAAAGTCTACAAACTTTGACTGAAAAATTTAACAGCTAAGCAGAGGGACTTTTATTTTGGAAGATCTACAACTGCAGAGAGGCAGGCAGGCAGGCAAGCAGGCAGCAGCAAGATTACTGCCTGCAGGCACCCATGGACAGGATAAGGCTTCTTTGTTTGAGACTCCTCCTCCTCCTCCTCCTCAGAGAGAAGGAGCCCACTCACTACACACAGATGATCACAAATGAGCAAGAACACACGCATGTATGGAGAGCACAAGCAGCAAGTTCATTCCTGCACAAACACATGCAGACTTGGTAGAAATACATAAATCGTCTTCACTGTTGAGACATTGTTTCCAAACCTGTTTCTGTGCTGCTGTTTTAGTTGAATTAAATTGTCAACTTCTCTGAGAACATGGGAAACCCCTTTAATATTCCAAATATAAAAACTCACACACCAGGCAAGTCACAGGTCCACACATTTGGCATTTATGATGACTGATTCCAGTGACATGGGATCTCACAGAAAGTCAAACCTTACTGCAGAAGAACAGACAAACATGGAGGAGAAATATTGCCGTCAGCTGGTCGCACACTTGTATACACCTGGTTAGTTTTTTGGTAAGCCTGCTCTTGTTGATTTCTACTCAACATTTCATTGCTCTTCCTTTCACACAAGAGAATTTAAAGTTAGAAATATCTAACATGACTATTAGAAATCGAGAAGACTCTGATTTGTGTCTGTAAACCACTAGGGCATAATTTGGGCAGATAATTAGTCCAGACCAGCCATGAACAGCCCAGAGATTGTTGGAAGGAGCGAATCTGATCCAAAATATGCCAATTATCCTCCTGTGTGGGATTCCACTTAGCTGGTTACCACCTGGAATAAAACTGACTGACTTCCAGTGTGGGGCTGGCATCACACACCTTAAGAAAACACATCCAGAAACTAAATAAAAAAGCTATTGAAAAGGAGATCAAAACACTTATGATGCTATATGTACAATACTGTGTATTTGCACTGCTTAAAATTAGTTTGTTCAAAGTCTTTTTTTTCTCTCATCCCTCTTGCCTTCTACTTGTTGAGACTGGACAATAAAGGAAAGCTGACCTTCCCTCTTTATGCTCCCACCCCGAGTCTGAGGTGTCAGGTGTCCTTCTGTGTCCATACTGACTGAAAATATATGACTGAGCTTTGCACAGCAGCCCATGTCAGCACACAAGAAAATCGCAATTCAAGCAGAAATGTTAAATACGTTTTTAAAAAAAAGGGATGAACACAATAGCCTCCAAACATTGAGAAGAACAACCAGTGGTGACAAAAAACAAACAAAAACATGCACCATAAACCGAAGCTACCAGCAATTCAACAGCTACAACAATGTCAGATTACCATCACTGGATATGTGCACTGTGCATTTATATTCATGTGTGGTGAGGGGTTGCAGGGGTTAATTTTCTGGCATTCTCTTCTCGAGTCCATCATTTTCACATTAAATGTAATCACTCTTCCTACAATACACAGACAAATTAGTTTAATGAAGCCTACAACTTACACCTTAAAGACAAGTTGACAGTCGAATGCTTAAGCTGAATTTTTTTTCAATGACAATCAATCGCTCTCCACTTAAGTGTAATGACTGTTCTTTGGAAAGGCACAACAGTTTAAATGACCTGTACACTTGTGAAATGCGGATTCTGACTGCAGGTTTCAACAGGCCACTTAGCAGTCACCTCTGCCAAGAGAAAAATATCCTCAGAGAACCACAAATTAAATTAACTCAAAGATGCATTCAGTTGACCTCCTTATGTAAAAGTATAGATTAAATGGCAACCAAAAATGCTTTACTTGTGTGTAAGAATTGTGTTAATTCAACTTCACTAGTTTTAATTCAGATCAGTGATTCTCTACTGTGTCTTCTATGCTGTTATTTACATTGAGAGCTCTCTGTGAGGAGTTACCGCCAGATATAGAGCAGAGCGGAAACAGTTGAAGTGAGAATAGTTAATCATGTCGACAACTTGTTACATTTCTGTGTGTGCGATAAGCGCGTGACAACTCCAAGTGTTAATCTGTCTAAAAACAAAAATGGACAGACTCTGACCCCGAATGCCTGGACTAGAGCAGAAGATATCTAGAAAAACTGAATCCAAAATCCAGACGTGATGACCAGAGGGGAAAGTAGAAGTTATGTGGCAGTGACCTCACCTCAATGAACTCTGGTCAAGTATTTGAGGAAAGCGCCATCACAGTTCCATTCAGTTGCTACTGGTAAAATGTGACTAATATTCCTGACATCAAAGTACTGTGTTAAGTGTGCAGTAACACACCAAGTTTTGGGGAAATATGCTAATTTGCCCCCAGAGGCAAACAAGATGGATAGCCTTCTCTCCTCTGTGCTATGATAGTTAGTTTAGTTCAATGAATGGTAGTAGGAGGGAAGTGTTAGCATACCCCATCAAAAGTTAATCATCAAAAAGTTTAACAAGCCCTAAATCCAACTTCATGTTTCAGCATGCCGACTACCAATTTACTTTTTTAGGTGATTACATTTTCAGCACCTTTATTTTAATTACAACTTTGAAGTCACTTGATTGAAGATTAAATGAAGGGATTATGGCTTAGCTCGGGTTACTTGTAGGTAATAATCACGGTACAATGAGCAGTTAGAAACGGGTTCTGTGAAACTAAAAGTTTAAGACCTCTCAGTCTGCACAAAATGGTTGCATTAGAAGTTCAGAAAATAAGTTGCGACACCAACTGAAAGCTGATAAGACAATAAGTCCCACTGTACATTGACAGACTGACTAACAAAATAAAGTACCATTTGTGACACATTTTCTTATCAATGCATGCAGATGTAAACCACATGATATAAAAGATATGCTGACAGAGGAAAAAAAAACAACAACAGACAACTGAATAATAAAGTGGGAAGTAGGATTTACTGCCTGAAAAGTATGTTAATTCTCCCACCACTGACATAGCCAAAACAGCAAATGAGATGACTCGGCACAAATGTCAAGTCGCACAAGCTAATCCTTTGTTATGTGAGCGCGGTCACAAGATGAAGGAAGAAAAGACCCTTTTCCCATGCGCCACTAGAGCAGCTTGACTCCCCTGTCACAGATTCCTACCTGTAACACAATCTACAGGAACACAGCCCAGCCCTGTCACTCACACACACAGACACACACACAAGTACACGACTTTGGTAATTACTTCACTCTTGTCTATTGTGTAGACTCATCAAGTAAGAGCCCTCAATACTCATTCTGGGAAAAAAAAAACCCATTTTGTTATCAGCTGATCTTTATGCAGCTCAGTGTGTTCCAAACGATTATCAGTGTAGCTTTGAGGATGCAATGGGGCAACGCAAGTGTAAGGTATTTCACAGTATAGTTTCAACAATTTAAAGATATAGATCCATGGACTTCATTTTTTTTATACTTGTTCCTGCCTTTACTGAATCTATGACTGTTCCTGCTCCCAGCTTCAATTATCAATTACTTCTGGATACCTCCTGTATTTCCTTCGACGGGATAAGAAATAGCATGTATGAAAAACTGCATAAGCTTTTCCCAACACTTCCCTGGCATTTCTGCAATAAATAGCAATGGCAGAAGTCCCATGACTCACTCAGTTGAATTGAGAAAGCCTGCAAGAGCTGTGACTCAACTGACACTGGCCCCATCAGTCCTTCACTACCAGCTCCAGAATCTCTGGAATCTCTGGAAGTTAGGATCTGGGATATGTGAGTAATCTTTCTGTTGTGCAGTCGCCGTTTCCACAATTCCAGACATCTGTGGCTATATGCAGAACACCCCGGAGCCATCTAAACCTAGTGAAGCATGCTACAGTCCAAACTGGGACTTCTGAGAAAGCCTGTCAGTGCACAACTAAGAGAGAAGCCTGCAAACACAAGGCCAAGTACAGCAGAAGATTGCTCTTAAAAACTGAGTGTTTAATCAAGAAAAGAACTTGCAATGGTCTTCATTACGGAGGTTTTAAGAATGTGTACAAGTGCCTAATCTCTCAGGAAACTAAAAAAATTAGTGTGTCTTCGTCTGTGTACTCACAGCTGTGCAGCGAAGAGTCGGCTCATCTTTGCCACATGCTCATTGTCGTCCATGTCACTGTCCCCCTGGTCCCCACTCAGCTTCCTCTTGGTGGGGCTGATTGGAGGAGGACCTGTCCTGTGGCTGGAGATAGAGGAAGAGGAGGAGGATGATGACGAGGAGGATGAGGAAGACGAGGATAAGGACAGGGACTGGAGTCTGGGGTCTCCCCTCAAAGCTGCTTCCCCTAAGGAAGGAAGGAAGAGAGAGAGAGAGAGAGAGAGATAGGAGGGTCAATAAGGCTGAATACTGAATATCATTTTTTAAGTTGATTTGACGTTTACAATCTGACACAAAACAACGTTTTCAGACAAAATCGAAAAAACAGATTAAGTATGACATTTGACGCAATCGGCATCAATTATAATTTTCAGAACTTACACTCATTTAATTGTAGAAATGTGGCATTTAGTTACAATGATATTTTCTAGTAGAAGGCAACTGTTTTATTGCCACTTAAAGCAAGCTCACCACAAAAGCTACTTTATGACAGTGACTGTAGTGTAAAGGGAGTATTTCAGCTCAATTTTTGGATTTTGTTGACTTATACAGTTTGCTGAAAGAGGCACAACCCTCTGGCATGAGCAGAGGAGTATCTGGTGAAGAAATGTTTTGGAAGAAATAGTTGTGGATGGATTATGCATACGTGTGTGTGGTGGTGTGAACTATTTCTCTCTCTTGACTCTTTTCCAGTCTTGTCCTGGTACAGAAGGCCTACAGAGTATTCAGTGAGTGGGAGTGAGAGCAGAAGAGAATCAGGAAAACTACCACTGGCTCTGTCTCAGCACGGGGACTTTCCACTGCTTCAAATTCATGCATCTGTCCGACCTCTCCCCAAACAAAACATAACGACCAACACTCAAAAATCATATTTCAGTTCACAGCTTTCTCTATAACTACTCCCACAGGAGACAAAAAAAGAACTAGCTAACACAAGACTCAAATTCCCTGTAATGTAATACCAACTGATCAGATCATTTTTAAATGACAAACCACACAAACTTCAGAGTCTTCCTGCATTTAATCTAAATTAATGTTATGGGATCAAATGACAATTGGTGCACAGTAGCAGCACAGTAGAGATGAAATCATTACTGTTTGGTTTTAGTTCCATGATTCAAAGTTAATGACTCAGAATTTAAACAAGATGTTAAAATAATCCAAAAGCACAAAGCTGTGATAGATCTGCAACACATGGTTGATTTTATATTTATACACAAACACACACACACACACACACACACACACACACGTATATATATTTTTTTAAATCAGCACTGGGGTTTTATCAGCACAATTAACGATAACAACATTAGATATCTGGGTTAAAATTGGATTTCAAATACAATCATCTATGTAGTACTCTACATATTTGGGCTGTCCTCAAGAAGAAGTTCACAAAGAAGAAACTGTTAGTGATCCAGTATAATGCCACAGTCCTGCAAGAAATCCATCTTTCATGCGGATTACAAGATTCAGTTCTTAATCTATTTGACAGGTGTTGGTATAATGTAATGGTTATTTTAGAGGCTTTAATTTGTACTGCTGAACTGTACTGGGTTATACTGAGAGGTACTCCTAATACTTTTCCGTCCCGTGTATATTTAGCCGTAGCATGGCCTCCTAACACACAGCAGCACTTACCCACCCCTTACTCCCTCTCTCTCTTTCTCTCTGGCATGATCGCCCCACTGTGTTCCTTGGCAACAAGAATGACATCATTATTTTTGGCACCACAGATGGATAGCAATAAAAAAGGGAGACCATGACACCAGACAGTCTAGTCAGGATCAAGGATAGATAGTAGCTTATCAGAGGTTCAACAAGGAGTAAATCTGTGAGTGTTTCCCCTGCAAACACATAAGACATTTGACCGTGTGGAGTCAAATGTTATTGATATAACTGCTACACCATAGTGAGACTGATGAAATCCTGATGAAATAGAAAAACAGAGGTTGGAAAGTCCTCAAAGAATGAAAAAAAAAAAGACTCTCCATTCACAAGACAAGCTAAGCTACAAAAAGTAGTTTTAGACGAGGCAGAACTGCTGTAAATGCAATAAACATGCACCACCCATTATAACTGGTCAGTACGTGAACAAATATGACAATATCCGTTTTTGCTTTATTTGTTTTTTTTAACTTGAACTGACAGGCATTCAGTGGAGGACAGGTTGTTACACTTCAGTAAAGTTCCAGTCTGTCCTCTCCCCTCTCGATTCTCAATTCATTAGGTCCACATGATCAAAGCCTATTTCTCTTGACAGAACTTCAAACACTTTGGATTCAGGATGAGATTAGATTACAAACGGAGCTGACCTCTCTCTCTCTCTCTCTTTCCCCTCTAGATACTTGAGATGAGCCCAGGCTTGCCCACTCCTCTCAAAAGCAGCAATGTGATTATTTTTGGACAAGTTTCTTAGTAACCGGAACTTGGTCCTATGGCGTTGCCTTAATTTTTTAAATCCACATCAGTATTTTACACAGGAGATTTTTGTCTTTGGGAGGTTAACTTTAAACCGGATGTCAGATTGGTTTGATCTCTGGCAGGGAGAGGAAAGACAAGCAGGACAGACCAAAAAAAAAAAAAAAAGAAAAGAAAAGAAAAGATGGCAAGAGGATGACAAAAGTACACAGCTTTGAGGTTTTCAACCTTGTTTATTTTGTCCTGCCTGGCAGTAAAAAGAGACAGTCAGCATTCCCCAGCACCCCTCGCTGTCAGGCCGAAAATGATAGCAGCTTTTCAGAGAGAGAAAGGGAGAGCAGGACAGAGAGGCAGACAGATGGACCAACACTCCGCACAGCAGTCGTGCATTTCTTCCAAATGAGCCTGAAAGCAAATGTACCACACCGCTGATTAAAACAATTATCCCTAAAAATACAGTCAATCAAAATCACCGTTTAAACAAGGATGGGAATACAAAAAAAAAAAAAGACCTGAAAATAAATGGCAGCAATCATCAGTAGATTGGAGTCTTCAGTTATTGTTTTTCTTTTCCCTGCAACACTGCATATTAAATCAAGTTGCTGTAGTTTACAGAAATAATTCAGTTACAATGTAATTTTCTTTTGGTCCCAAAAATGAACCAATCTGCCATGCTCCAAAACTTAGGACATGACTTCTCAGAAAAGTAGTTGATTCGCCATGATATGAACCTACAGGCCTGCACACCTTCCATTTCTTTATGACCTGAGCAAACAACAAATGGGTCTGAACCCAGTCCTTCAGTCCAGGTGGGATATTTATCAAGATGTTCTCATGAGGACCTGCCCTTCATGGTTTATGGTTGTGACCCATTCAGCATAATAAATTCATTCTCAAAACCTATTTATTCATCATCCACCCAACATTAAAGTCATCGCCAGCGCATCATCAGTGTTTCCTTTAACCTCTACTTGCGTGGCTCCCCAGGTAGATAAATCTGAATTCTACTTTTCTTTTTAAATTAAGACTCAAAATTTGAATTACATAATGAAAACTGACCAGCGGACCTTTAGGAGGATGCTACATTGAAATGTGACAGGGGGGTAAAATATTGGTCAACCCTTTATGCATGTTGAAGAGGACATTTTCTATTTGTTAATGATGAATTTGAACCTTATTGTCTAAAAAAAATCATGGTTTCTCAATTACTCTTATCTAATACATGACATTTAATGGATTATGCGTAAAAAAAATCTGCCATTTGAAAACATCGCTTGAGGAGAAAAGGAGATGTGATGCGAGATTGACTATTGATCAATACTGAAGTTGAAATGTTGCTGATACACATGATCCCTCATAGCCTTTTCCTATTGCACACACCCTTTTCATTGCCTCTCAGTATATTTTTGATAGTGAAGACCTGACCATTCCTCTGATGTGTGTCCAAGACAGGGAGCACCAGAAGTCTGTAACAAATTAGTGTTCACCTGGGTTTTGTGTTCCCATCAGGGCAATTGGAGCCGATAAATACCCATGTCTACTGCCGTCATTTGACCCAGGAGTGAATGCCAATTAAAGCCAATGCAGCAAAAAGAAAGTGGATTCAGTAAACAATAGAACTAGAAGATATTCTGCCATGTCATTCTATAAATCACATTTTATATTGAAAAATATACAAAAGGAAACGTATGGGAAAGTAAAACTGATAATATTTTGTAATCAATAGTTGGAGATGCTATGCTTAAGTTTAGCATCATCAGGGACATCAGCATAGGCGCTGTCACATGTAGTCAAGAGTCAAATGCACATCTCTGTTAGCCAATTAGTCAATAAACTGCAAAGCATAATAGTTCAGTATAATACACAATCTAACACTTGATCTCCATGCGGATGCACATGTACCAGTATGAGACAACTGGTAAAATGTCACTGCAGTTCTCAGGACAGTCCACCAGTTCAGTTTTAAGGGGGATATGTGAGAGCACGTGTGCTCACTCAAACAAGTCAGGACACTGGCTGCATCACAAAGCTCCACCAGCTCCTTTTCAGATCCACATGTTTGAACATGAATAGCTTTTCTTTCACATTATTATTGGTTAGCCCTTTCCTTGTATCTTTGTGTTCTTATCATGAGGCACATGATAGTCAGATTTTAGCTCAGTCAGTTAAAAACCGCACACACACACACAAAACAAAAACAAATAAATTGACTGGTGAGAGATATGAAACATAGTGTTTGAACTATCATGTGAAAGATACGCCTGCAGGATAGCTCCATATAACTGCACTTAGCAGCCCCCTCCTCACTTCACTGAGCTCACTCCTCTAATCTTCTTCCCCAAGATAGAGGGATGAAAGCTGGAGAGATGACAGACTAGATTGGTTTCAATCCCACGCCAGTGGCACTTATATCTGCCACACCATCACTGCACAGACGAATGAGCTTTGAGAAGACTGCCACTGGAATTTCACAATAATGGCATGTGCACTCAAACTCCAGAGCAAAAATGGAAAAGTTAAAACGTCAACAAGCAAGAATCTCACAGTTTGCCAAAAGGAATTACAGCAAGGCAAAGAACACTGACAAAAACACGACTCTGAGAGAGGCCCCTATCACATGGATAATCACGAAGAAATTGATTATTGTGCTTCTGCTGCTAGAAAGTTTCAGTACAAGTTATCTTCAACAGAGTCATCACTGCATTTGTGATGTTGATATGTAGCTACAACTCCAACCCCTCCTCCTTTGAAAAAGTGGCAGTTTGCCAGACAACCTCCCTGACCGTCTTCGCTAATCTGCAAAATGGTTTTCACAATTTAATGGGAGAGCAAAATCAACTTAATTTAATGTGGTTCTGTAGAGAGGGATTGTTTACAGTAGCAGTGGAGGAAAGCCAGGAATTACTTCCAATGATGATTTTTTATTTCGGACAGGATGCTAAATTTTAGCAACCCATTTCTTATTTAAGCCATTTATTGATCCACACCTTTTCTATTATCAAAGAATGGAAAATGTATCATGTAACATTCTGTATTTCCCATTAACCTGGTGTTAAATTAACTTTTTCTTTGTGGCTAGCCATCCATTAATGATGATATGCTCAATAGTGTCACAACGATGTAGTTACAATAGGCAAAATCCATGTTTTGAGGATTGGGCAAAGTGAAAAAAAACACAGAATGCGGTGAAAATACGAGTCGTGCATCAGAGGAGGAGCTAGCAAACATGTTAAAAACTTAGCACATGTGCAGATTTGATTTATTTCTTTAGTGTGTTTCTCCCATTTCAATTTGGGGAGAAGTGGTCAGGTTTAAATGTCCACTCAACCTCCAGTAAAGGTTGTCAATAACCACCACACTTAACAATATACCACCCGCTCAAGTTGAAACACAAACATGAAAAACAAGGCTAACTTCAGTGGTCACAAGGTCTTCCTGGTGATAAAGCAACTATCTTCACTGAAATATTTGACTTGGAGTGTTTTTAGAGCATCTGAACTAACTGCGTGGCTTTATTGACTGTTAACACGTGAACCTTCATGAAGAATAACAGCTGTTAAGATGGTTAAAGGTTACAGTTAGAAGTGAATAATAATTAGTCATTTCTGTGTTTATTAAATACCAAATGTAGATGCAGCATGGCTCAGAGGTAGAGTGGCTGTTTAGCAACCGAAGGGTCATTGTTTCAGTCCTCACTTCCCCCTGTGACCATGTCCAAGTATCCTTGAGCGAGATACTGAACCTGTATCGGAACCCGTCCTGATGCCCCTGCGACGGACTGGAGACCCGTCAAGGGTGAACCCCACCTCTCATCTAATGTCAGCTTAGATAGGCTCCAGCTCCACCCCCCTAGTGACCCTTCACGGATAAATTGTATAGAAAATAGATGGATGGATGTTCATGGGTGAATTGATATTTGTATTTTTATTTAAAAAAAAAAAAGGTTTAAACAATTTCACATCAAATGAGCAGATTTTTGTTTTCTTTCCTTGCAACTGCCTCGTTTTTAGAGGACAGAGGTCAATGCAACACTCTACTGACATATTAATCTGCTGATGCTGGACTATCATGGATACACTGTATATGTATCAGAGTATATGTTGTCAGGTATGTGTTGATTTGAATACTTGGCATTGCAAAAGGAATATTGGCTGATAAATCTATTTTAGAATCTTTGTATTAGCCCCCCTCACTCAAGTTCTAGTTAGGACTATATTCAAAGTAGCATCACTACTCAGAGCACTGATGTCTGTCATTTTAGATGATAAAGTTTATTTTAAACTATAATTTATCCTGCAACCATTATATTTCTTTTTTCCAGTGTTTAAGAAGCATATTTGAGGGCTCACTGAAAATGTAAATATCAGCCAATCTCTCAATAGAGTTAAAAAACAACAACTTTCCTGTTATGTTGCTTCAAGATTTCAACTCAGGAGGTGCTCCACCTTCCTATTACTACTGTTCTAAGCTAAAGTCACTGGTTGTCTGTGAGGGGTCATTGTTGCCTAAAAAGCAGATTTCATAACAGTTTGTGTCTAAATAAATAAATTAAAAAAACGACTTGGTTTTTGTTGGGCAACTGCAGATTAATCCTTTTGACTTTAAATGTTTCTCTCAATACAGAGGATTACTCTTTGTGCTGCAGAGGGCACAGAGGAAGGAACAACCCCTGGGAAGACTGGATGATATTATGAATCTTGACATATGACCAGGGGAGAGGACTTTTACACTGCTTCAAAGGCAACCAGTTTGCAAAACTGCCCTGTTGCCAATGCCAGAAATAAACGGTGGTCTACAGGTACAGAGAGCACTGGTCCAGGCATTATTTTTAAATGTGGCATACGGAATATACTGATAAATTCAAATCATAGCATTCTACTCTGCTAAAGGAAGATATAACCATTCGCAAAGTTGAAACCCTAAAAAGTTGATGAGGAGAAAAACAATATTTTACCCACGTTTCAGTATTTCACAGAAACAGATGTTTCAGTATAACACAGAAATAGATGAAAAAGGGACATAAACACGCAGTACAGAGGCTACGTTAACTGCGTTGCTAACGGACAGATTTGGCGTAAGTTACGTTCGATGAAAAATACGCGTTAGCCCGATATGTACACGGTAAATAATAATGACAACAATAACATCAACTACTTTAACGTCTATTCGTATTTATTCGTGTATGGTCACATTAAATACATAAAATTAACCAATATGTGGCTCAAAATATGAAACTTCAATAACTGACGCCAACTACTTTAAAACAACCGTTGGAGTCAACTGCGTCGCTAACATGACTCGCGCGTAGAAGTTGTGAAAACAAATGTAAAACAACCCCGAAAGCTCCACTTTACCTTCGTAGCAGAGAATGCCGATGTTGTTGTTCATCTTGTCCAGGTACTGGTAGTTCAACAGGTCCATTTTCGTTAGTAGCATTTATTGACTTTTAACCACAAAAAAAGAAGAAAGAAAGACCAGCTTCTTTTCTCTCCTCTCAACCGACAGTCAAAAAGCTAAAGGCCCAGCCTCCAACTTTAGTCTTCTAGAAACCCCCTGTGTATAAAACCCCGCACAGAGCACTGAAACCGGATTCCCACTGCTGCTGTTGTTGTTGTTGCTTTACTAAGTTTACTAAGATGCTTTTTTTTCCTAATGTATCGCGGTGAAAAAGCTGAAAAGGTTAGCGTCAGTTCTCCTCACAGCCAGCTGTAAGTCGAATGCACTGACACGCAGGCTTGGTAGGACTTGGTATGACTCGTCCGCTGCACCACTGGACCTCATTCTCGCTGGTGTCAAAGAAGTGGACGGAGCCTCCAGTGCTGAGGACGGAAGCGCCATAAACATGAGCCCTTTATTGAGGTTTTCTTATGGCCAGCAGGGGTCGACATCCCGCTCAGGCCCCGAGTGTGGAGGAAGACAACGCGGAAAATACCCCAATTTCTCCCTTAGCTCCATATCTCAGTTAATATAACCCTTAAAGGTTTAATGGTTGCCAGTTTGAAGTCTTTGCCATGGAGTTCATTTTGAATTTTACATTTGAAATAAAACAGGTCATCTAAAATCTATAAAGGAAATGCTTTGCTTTCTAACTTTACTAAATATCCCACAAAATATTTTCTAAAATTTTCGTCCATCGCTAGTTTCAGTGAGGTTCTTCCCTTATAATCAATATATCTGGATATGTGAAGGTTATGCACTCCGTGAAAATAGACCAGTCATATAATTTCACTTTATAAGCAAGCTGCAAACGGCCCTTTTCATTACATTATGGGTCATGAAGTGAAGTGAACTTTTCTAAATTATATTCCAGATACTCTGGTATAATACAATGAGTAAAATTAATTGAAATCAGAAAGCTGCTTAGTGCAATATCCCAAATTTCAGGGGGTGCAACATATACTAAAGTTCAAATAGGTGTAAAATATATATATATATATATATATATATGTAAATATATACATATATAAGTATATATATACATATATATTAATATATATAAAATAAAATAATGAATAAATAAAAATAAATAAATATCATTTCTGTTTCTGCAGGCGGCACGGTGGTGCAGTGGTTTGCACTGTCGCCTCAGAGCAAGAAGGTTCCAGGTTCAAGCCCTGGCTCAGGTACAGGGTCTTTCTGTGTGGAGTTCGCATGTTCTCCCAGCTTCCTCCCACAGACTAAAGACATCAAGAGAGGACTAGGCTGATTGATACTCTAAACTGACCATGGGTGTGCGGAAGAAAATGGATGGATCCATGTCTACTAATGGTATTCTACAGACTTGGAAACGCCTTGGTTTGGTACAGGTCTTTGCAAAAGAAAATTACACAAGCACACAGCTTTGATTTCTGATAGTGTCAATATTGTCATATCACAATTCCAACATCAGTCAAATTACTCAAAAGTTGATATTTTGACCAAGTTTTTCAGGCCCACACAGGAAACAGGAAATGATTGGTGTGAGTTTTTAAGTGCTTCCTGCCACCTGCCTCTTTTGACCTTAGCTTATGTAGGATAGAATGTGAAGCAGCTGGTTGAATTCAACAATGAAATTCATTCAAAAGGCCAGTAATCACAGTCACAGAGTTGACTTGAAGACCCTGCTGATAACAACTCAGAACACCATTCAAATATTCCTGTTCTGTAGTTGATCTCAGTCAGTTCCACCCTCTCATCCACATGTCAACACTTCTGGATCCAAAAGAACCTACATAGCAACAGCTATACTCCAGTCTGCAAAATATCCACAAACCAATGTCACGATTGCTACGTCCACTTCTTTTATAAGGTCTGTGGATTTCCTCTACTGCCTGGAGGGGCGCATTGGGCATGCTCGCTAAATCCCTGGAGCGCCTCAAATATCAGGGATGTTTTACGCACAAGATCAGCCTCCGCAAACACATCCGGGGGGGTGGGGGGGTAAGAGTAAGACTAAGACTAAGACTCAGACTGCCTGTAGTAAATTTTATAGGAATATACTACGGAAAAAAAAACTATCAAGTAAATTTATAACAGTTTTGCCAAATGAAGTGAGACCCGGGACTGTTTTCCTGTGGGGAATTTAGAAGTGATAGCTCCTGAATGTCAGCTTGGCTGTACGGGGATTACTGTTTAAAGATACAGAATGGAAACAGTGAGATGGGAAAAAGAAAGATGAAGAGAGGGAAAAACTGAAATAATGGAAAGGACAAACACAAAAAGAGCATGAGTTGTAAAACAGGGAAAGCTTCTTTTTTCTTTTTCTTTTTTAATGTCTGCTTATAAAACGTTCCAGCTTGGCAAAGTTTGTAGTTTCCCACCAGCCTACCTTGTTTTATATGTCAGGTTTCACACGAGAGAATATAAATAATAGAACATGTTATTAGATTTTTCCTTATTACACAACTACCCTTAAAAGTGGTTTGTGGATATGGTTTTAAAAAAAAAGTAATAATAATGCTGTTGATTGGGAGAGTCTGTATTTATTATTTCCAATGTTAGGTGAACACTTTTAACTGGATGAAGTAGTTTTATGAATGTAAAAGCAAACTTCTCAGAGTTAATGTGAATAAAAAAAAATCATCACAGGAAACTAGGTGTTTCAGAGTGGTTCTCTGCTGCCCCCTGGTGCCTGAGATAGGTTACAGGCTAGGCTGAAGGAACTATATAGATACAAGAGGCACAAATAAGATGAATGGGGTGTGTTATTAGACTGTCTTCACATTACATGTTTTGCTTGGGGAACAATCATCCTGAGGTATTTCACAGAGAACTTGATTAGCAGGATGTGGTTGCACGTTAAAGTTTGAGTTCACACATGAGCACACATTTGCAGTGTACGTGTTTTTGTGTGAGACATAGCCACAAACACAGAAGTCAGGAAGTGAGCAATACCTGTGCTGACATTAGATCCAGGAGATCCAATTTCAGAATCCTAACTGGAGGGCAAATGCTCAGACAGATACATGTAAAGGGTAGTTTTCATAAAATAAAACAATCTTGCCTCACTTACACTCCAGCTACTGTTAGAGTTAAATTGTTGAATGGTTTAAGTAAGTTGATTGCAAGGAAAGAAAAAAAGCAAAATCAAAACTTTTAAGAAACTTCTAGGAAGAGAGCAAGTTACTCTCTGATGCTGGGCTCCACCCTAAAGTCATGGCTGCTTCTCTGACCTCTGACAACAGTGGCCTGGTTTACCAAACTAATTATACAGAGGACTTTACCCCCTGATTATCTGCTCCTCTCCGACATACTGTACACCCAGACACCACCACAACAATAAAACATACACAGTAGGCATGCTTCTTCGAACACACTCACACGCCTGTTACACACAAGTCAGGTCACATTTGTCTGTTTCCACTTCAGGTTTTAGTACCATGTAGAATCATTTTTGACAGGACCACATATTTTACAGACTGTTCTTGGTTTGTTTCTGATTGATAATCATTGGAGGAAGGAGATAAGAGCAAACAACTGATTACAAGTTGTCCGCTACTTGAAAATCTCAGTCCAGTGCTTCTGAAAAATCAGATTTAGAGTTAAGGGTCCAATAAAATGTTACTTTCCGGGACTATAACTGTTTCTGTGTGAACACAAAAGAACGTTGAGGGCAGAAATCATTTTGTAGTGGGGACTGCTGCAACAGAGAGGTGATGCTGTAGGGTGAACTTCTGGTCCCGGCAGCAGCGCCCTCAAACTCCTGCAACACAGCACAGAGGTGCTATGAATAAAAGCTGCTTGGTACCAGGTACTAGACTCCCCCCCCCCCCCCCCCAAAAAAAAGCAAAGCCAAGCTGATACCATGCGGTGGAAACAGGGCTAATCACACACCTTCACACCTCCCCTTTTCTTTTATTTTCACACATACAAGCACACATACACCCAAAAGCCCCCATCTCCTCCCCTTGCCTCTGTTCTTATTGGAGAGCCATTGTTTCCAGTTTCACACACTCCAAAAAGAGTTCAAACACAGAGTCCATTCAGTTCTCTACAGCTGCTGCTGTAGATTACAACTCCTTCTGAAAGGTTCTGTCACACATTTCCAAGAAAAGCAGTTTTAAATCACAGAGCTGAAACAGGATCAGCCACAAATACATGTGAGCATACATATCAAAAAACACATCTCACAATTCACAGACAATTTTGTGAACTTATGCTCATTCGGAG
The DNA here is from genome assembly GCF_037954235.1 of Aulostomus chinensis. Classification (NCBI taxonomy): domain Eukaryota; kingdom Metazoa; phylum Chordata; class Actinopteri; order Syngnathiformes; family Aulostomidae; genus Aulostomus; species Aulostomus chinensis. Next base: position 22,412,863 of record NC_141322.1, on the reverse strand, counting down.
ATAGTGAGATGAAGATTTTGAAACACTTGAAAAGTTTAGTGATTATTTTCTTACAATAAAAAAAGAAGTAACAAATAAACATAGCAATGCTGTGGTCCTTTGATGGTCTTAAATGGTATCAAATCCTTCAGCCTCCACTCGGGAGGGAAACAAAAATAATTCAACAGTAAAAAGCTTGAGAGAAATTCTTCAGAAATCTTCATTAATAAAGCGATCATCCATCCATTCATCCATTTTCTGTACCACTTATTTGTTAAGGGTCACAAGGGTTGGAGTCTCTCCCAGCTGACATTGGGTGAGAGGCGGGGTTCACCCTGGATGGGTCGCCAGTCCATTGCAGGGCCACCAGGAGCAATTAGGGGTTCAGTGTCTTGCTCAAGGATACTTGGACATGGTCACCAGGGCAAGTGAGGACTGAACCAGCGACCCTTCAGTTGCTAGACGGCCACTCTACCTCTGAACCATACTGCCCCTAAAGCAAACACACGAACTAGAAAAAAAAAATTACCTGTGACTGATCAAAACCAACCTTTTCACCAGCAGATAAACACTTAGGGATTTTTGGCTGCATTTACATGAACATCCTTTCTTTTTGTCTCTGAACAAACTGCTTACAATAATTAATCTATTGATACAAAAAACCTCCTAACCACAGTGCCTTTGTGCAGGTATGAGTAACTATACAGAGGAGATTAATGGTTATACAACAAGCGGGTGAAAGTCCACCTCTTTCCTCCATTACCTCCTGGAGTAATCACCGGCTTTATTTTGGAGCCACATTGTAACTTTTGTGGGAAATAATCATTTCAATTGTCATTCTTCCAATTAACTACATGCATGAGCAGGTTTGTTCTTACAAAATAAACCACAGAACCAGGAAAGTTCTCAGGAGTAACTTGATTAAAAGGCTTGATGATCTATCAGTATGGCCAGCTTTCATTTGGCGGCTGGGGTGTGCAATCACCTTTCATCTCGAGGCGAGCTTTCCTGCCATTATCCCTTTACTTCCTGTATGTCTATTTCTTTATCTAATCTATCAGGACAAGGCACTACCATACCAAGTGTTGTGTGTCTCTGAACAGGTCTGGGCTTCTCAGGGGAGTGGGTGTGTCTGGATGATAACATCAGTGATTCATCCTAATGCTTCATTAACATGCAATCGTGCTTTGACACCAGCAGTAACAGGAGACGGGAAGGAGGAAGTAAATATTGCCTCTCTCACAAGCCGCCAGGGTGGCAGAACAACATTCATGTCACTTTCTGTCAGGGTTCAAAGGTCAAATTCTCTATTACTTTTGCTTTTTTAGCATCTCACGACAGTTTTAATTTACATGATGGCAACATGGATTGAAGGCATCTCCTGGAATCTGTTGTCTCACCTTTTGGTATCTGGGCATAACTGTGACTTTGACATCAACTTAAAGGCTGTAAAATGTTTGATAACATCACAACATTAAATAAGATCTCTAAACTTATTTCACATTATAATACTACAGGTTGATTTCCTAAAAAAAATGTACAAATCCTATATTTATAAATGTGAACTTTTTAGAATGTCTCTTAACAGTTTCTGTTTTTCGTTAGACAACAATGAGCCAGACATTTGTGTGAAGAGGTTTACTTCACTTCACTACACTTTCACAACTGCAATGAGACACAGTTGCAGAAAGACAAGATCCTAAAACAACAGCCACAGAGGAGGAAATATCAGGTTGCCACGGTGAAACAATAACAACAACAACAGCAGGTGACTGCATGGAGGTGAAGTGGATTTCTCACATTTGTGCGTGTTGTGTCAGATGGTGAAAGGCAGAAAGCCTGTCAGATGTTAAAAAACAATCAGCCATTTCTAAATATTTGTCTCACTTTTCGTGGCCCCTCCCTTCAAATAACATGCACTGAACTAGTCTACTGAAATAATATCTTGTGAAGGTTGTTTCTGCTGATAGAGAAGCAGATGGTAGCCACAAGGTCAATGCTTAATGTCTTCCAAGCTTTCCAGTTTTTCCATCTTTGGTCTGCATTTAGCAATTTTTTTTTTAAAGCAATGATATTTCTCTTCAGTGTGGTATTTAATTTGAAACACATGATGAATAAAAAAAAAGCATTCAATCCCAACAAGTGCACACATGAAGGCCAAGAGGAATGTGAATCATGTGGACTGTGATGGCTGAAAGGAGGATGTCGCTGTGCAGCACGTCGATGAGGGCTTCGCTGTCCTGCGCTGATACGCCAACACTACTCATAATTTGCAGCAACCTGGCGTCATATTTCTAAGGAATTGCAAGCAGGTGGCATTTGCATTGTAGTTGGCACTCAGGAAGAACCATCCCTGAGCTCACATTGTTCTGCTACTTATCAAGAATCCCAATCATCATGGATTCTCAGAAACATTACATGAGCTGCGGTGTCACAAACTAGATAAGCCAGCTGTGGCCTGGGCAAAATGTTCTCAGGGAGCCGTGACATCCAAGTGGCCTGCGTTGTTCTCTTGCAGCCCATCTGTCCTGCCTCTCCTCTACTGTCTGAGCAAGCTGTCATACTGAAAATGACCTGCAGTGTTAGTCTTCTCTATCCTAATTCAGTTCCTTTCACATGCTGGCAGCACCTCAAGCTCTATTGATTTGACAAAGTTGTTCTCTGATAATGAAATACCAAGCCTTTGTTAAATCCTCGCCTCAAACCTCATTTGCTCCAAAAATGTTTTCACTTTCACCGTAAGTGCTCTTCCTCCTCCTCCTCCCCTCCTCTCCCTCTTCCCTCCCAGGCTTGCCTGTCAAATGTTGTGTACAATGTAAACAAGCAGAAGCGTGGCAGACAGGCAGCACACACATTCTGCTGATGCAAGTTTAGATATTATGTTATTACAGGCATGCAAATGGCAAGAAGACAATTCATATCTCAGTGGTAAATGCTTATCTTTGCCATGCAGAGGGGTAAAACTCACACTTTACAAATGGCAACATGAAAGTTGTTACGGAGCCGAGAATGACATCATTTCATTTCTTAGAATAGAACTCTTGTACTCTTTCAAAATAAAATGTATCCAGTAACGTGGCAAGCTGCATCTGTCTTGCAGCTGACACGCAAACTTTTTCAGCTGGTCAGGGTTTGTGCTGTTGCTAATTAAAGGAAGATAGAGTATTTAAAAATACAACAATAATGCAGATCTTTTTAGCTGGTAATGGAAAATGATCACTGCTGACATTACCCAGTGGGACCAATGACAACATTCTTGCCATGCTAACAATTAGCTGGAAACAAATGGACTCCAAGGGCTTATCATTTACGGGCCAAAACTGCTCCTATGTGGGGCAGCGGGCTCTGTGCCACTACCACTCATGTTCGGCATCTGTGCCTGGATTACAGCTCAGGCATCCTCGGATGGCGTCAACAAAACCTTATCACTCCATGTCGAGGCTACAAATACAATACATACTTTTCTAAGTGGAGTACATTCAGAGAATATCATCAATAAATACACTTCTCAACCAAATGCGTATCAAAATTGAAATTAAGACCAGACAGACAATGACTATCTTCAGAAATTCTTATAATAAATTTCATAATATTACCTAAAAGTTCCTAAGACAGCAGAGCTGGTATGGGACTAGCTCGCGTGGCAGTGTATCAGCTCATTAATCAACTGACTTCAGAATGCCCAGGGGTATTTTCTTGTCACGACAAAGGTTTAATTTTTCCTCATGAGAAACATTGCAATCCTGTTTCATTTCATTCAGAGTAACTATGGTGAGTGCTATCAAAAAGAGAGGAATGTGAAGTATGTGTGGTCAGCACAGCCCTGAGAAAAAGTTCCTAAGACAGCAGAGCTGGTATGGGACTAGCTCGCGTGGCATTTACTGAGAGGGAATGTAGAACGTGGGTTCTAAAACATTTTCAGTCTGGAAGCCAACATAAAAAAAAAAAGGAGCTTTGGCCAGGTCTCTGAATTCTCTTTTCAGATGGGGACCCATAAAAATTCAGAATATGACCACTTGACTACAGAAGAAGTTGATATTCCGATGGAGTGAAATCTAGCATTGCTTAACTATGATTAAATGTTGATTAAATGTTAAATGAGTCAGCCCCAAATTCAAATGTCTTCTTCCTTGGGCCATAGTACACCCCTCCTCCACATTTCATAAAAATCAGCCACATAGTTTTTAATAACAGTTAACTGAAAACGGCAGAGGTGATCTTATATATTTTCAGTCGACATGCAAACAGAAATGATTGAGTGTAGAGAAAAACATGGGTCAATTGTGTTTAACCTTATGACATGGAAGAGTGACCCTTTGACACTTGACCTTTGACCATGTGACCAAGGTGGCCCCTCGCACCTCTAGTCTTAATGGCCGCCCACTGAACCATGACACTACTGCAGCAATGACATAACAGCCAGAGTGCTTGGATGTTAAAGGGCAGAGAGGTGTGAGTATCAAAGAGGTATGGGAAGATGAACGAGCGAGGAAGGGAAGCTGACAAGAAATGAAAGGGAAGGGAATTAGCGTAGCATGGGTTATTTCTTTATACCCACTTTGAATCTAAATACTCCGAGTGACCTGCAAAGCTGGCAGAGACATCATGCATGCATTGGTTAAAGTTAACACGCGATAGATTTTTATGCCCTCAAAATAAATACAAAACATAGATGCTAAACATTTTCTGTTTTGTTTTGTTTTTTTCAAACCGGGTAACTCTGATTACACATTTCCAGATTCTAAAAACATACTTAATTTGATTTAAAATAATTTGCCTAAATCACCTCCTGAAAAGTACCTTAATAAACTGAATAAGAAAAGAATTTTTGGCCATCATAAATAATTAAAAAAAAATAGACTGTGGCAAAATATGGACAACTCTGTCCAACTCTGAGCTTATTAGTTAGAGTGCAACCCCTCTAATTTTTTCATGATGTGAGTGTAACATGAAGTCATGGGACAAGCATTGCCTAAACATTATGTTGACCTACTTATCTATGAGACCTTTGGTGCACTAATAACCTTCTCTCTCTCTCTCTCTCTCTCTCTCTCTCTCACACGCACTCTCACACACACACACACACACACACAGGTAACATGTAATGCACGTAACGCAGTCTTTCACTTACACAGGTCACTCTTTTAATTTTTATTTAATGCACCACACATATCAGAAGACTAGAATGAGCTTATGTATAGTTTTCAGCTTGAGAATAGGACTCATTGAAGGGCTGCTGTAATAAAAGGTTTAACTTTGCATAGTTAAGTTTCAATATTTTGAATAAAATTAGCAGTTTTTGTCACTCATAAAAAAAATGTAATTACTTTTAAGTGTGTGCTTCCCCTTGTGAGAGTGCCAGAGTGTTCCTGGTGGTTCTGTTCTCAGCTGTGTTTTTTTATTAGGATAAATTAAGAACAGCTTCATTTGTGTGTGATGCGTTTGAGGCACAGATGATCATAGAGGAGAGTGCTCACACTGATTCTAGCAGTGTTGCAGAGGGAATCCACGAGCTGCCTGCATCAAAGACCATCTTTTGTGACCAGCTGCCTGCGGTGAAAAAAGCTCCACGTGATATTTTAGAGTTTAAACTCTCTTCACTTGATTATGCCTTCACAAGCCATGCATGGAAGATAAGTATCAGTGATGGATTGTGCTGCTGTCCATCTGTATTCTCACACTATTGTGTGGTTGCTTAACACCTGTGTCATGTTACATAGGCTGCATTGACAGAAATCTGACAGAAACCAACTTGGACTGGCTGGAGGGCAAGAAGCAGTAAACACACCCTTCCAAGCCCATCCCAGCATGAATCCGCCATCAAATAACCTCCCACATTGACTATCTTCCACCGCCAGCAAGGGACAAATGCCCTGATGTAAGAGCTCTGATTTCACAAGGTGTACATCAGATGATGTACCACTCAACATTGACAGGCTCTGACTAGTTTTGACTACTCATTTAATAAGAGGCCCACCTGGCAACCCTTGCAGTTTTCAATACACAACACCTAGTGCTGGCAATAAAAAAAAAAAACTAAAAACTGCCTGGCTCTCCAGTCCACTGGATCTGCGTGATCATACTGACCAGATTTTAAGTAATTCCAGTTTGTTCACACGGTTTTAAAATAAACCTTTATTATCTATCTTAATATAAAATATATGAAGACACAACAACGCCGTCAAAACGTAGATCAATGGCAAAGTTACTCACTAGTCAACTGCAGAGGAACCACCTGCGCCTCATTCAAGTCAGGAAAACCATTAGCGTATGAATGGATTTTAACTTTTGCAACCAATCGTGATTGTGCTGACATGAAGTTCCCCACATTTCACTTTAGTTTAACATAAAGTTTCGACACATTTGTAGTAAGCGGCATCTGTTAACAATCACTCAGGACCAGCTATGAACAGAGGATAAAACAGACAAAGTAAGTCAACAAACTGGTAAAGGATGTGACACAGTGGTGGTGTTCTTATTAGTTTTTTCCTGGCCTGTCATAGTCTTATTTCATGCAGGTATTAGACAAAAAAATATTGTGCACTTTAACAGTTACTGGACTGCTTCCCGTAGACCAAACCCTCACCCAGAGCTAGGAAAAGTCGGGCGATGTTTGAACAAACCATGGAAACAATAACAATGAAGGAGGTATTCTCCAAGTGTGTGGGTGATGGAGTGTTTTCTCTAAACAAACAAGCAGAGTGCGTCTAAAGCACGCATGTTACAGAGCTGGAGCTGAGAACATTATACAGATCTCAGCCCACTGCCTTGTCTCATTTTGGTAACAAATCTCCATATGCCGTCTCAGGGCCTTAAACCTCTTTCAAATGGCTGTGATCAAAAACCCGAGGCTCCAGAGGTATCATCAGAGCCTGCTGACCAAATATGAGTTTACACACAGAATAATACAAAATATGTATGAAAACACAGACCTATACACAACATATTTGGAAGCTTTCCTTTGAGATTGCCCCGCAACCTATTTAAGGTTCATTTCGAATGCAGGTTTTCCTCCAGGAAGGGTGGAGCACACTGCAATATTTCTTCCAAGTATTCACCAAAATTGCTATGGTGGGGTGTTGACAAGTATTAAATATTTCCCGTCAGCTACCATTGACTCCAAGGCAAAGATGACCTGACCGCTTTTTTGTACACATGTAATTATGGTATATAAAAGATGGGTAGTATTTGACTGAAGACCTGTGATTAGTGTTGCTTGTCCTCCAGCCGGACAGTGGGAGGTCACAAGAGAATTTGTGTATATGAGACATAAAAAGGGAACTGTTTTCTTCCTCTTCGATGATTTCAGCATCAAATCGCATCATGGATTTGAAGTAACACATTAAATCTCTCACATTTCTCTATTTGAGTTTCTTTAGGGGTTTTTCAACCCTGTAATTGCACTTAAGTGTGCATTATCCCATATGTTAGAGACAAAAGCGTGTATTTAATATATCTTGTTACTTTTAAAATTAGAAGTTGCAGATTTTCCTGTATTCTGACAGTTTAGCCGGTGGTAACCACATTTGCCTGCTTGTTGTTGTTATGTGAATACTGAACAGGGAAGTGGAACAATATCATTTGGGAACTGGTTAGCGTCGCCAAGACAACGTCCAAGTGCAGTTGTAGCCTCCCAGGTGATTCAGATCAGCCGATTGGACTGCTCCTCTGACGTCGGCGGGGTTTAACTTCTATTTCAATTCAGATCAGCTGATGACACTGATTCTCTGATGTCTGGCGTTTCAACAAACTTTTATTTGAATGCCTGTGCAACGGACAACACTCATGTCAAACAAGCAGCAGATCAGGTTATGATTAAAAAAACTGTCACTGGCCATTTTCATCCATTTGACAAAAAAAACCCACTTAATCTAAATGGATTGACCAACGTGGCCAAAAGACATATTCCAGGCTTCATGTAACATATTCTACTAAGCAGCAAAACTGGACTAATACATTGTTCCTGTGCTGTGGCTCATTTTCCCTCATGACAGTATTTGCATGATCCAGTCAATTCTATTCCAACAGAGATGGTTATCGGCAGGAGTGTCCTTTAAAAAATTGAACACTCATTTCATTGTAAGTTCCCAAGGTGAACTGCAGCAGCACCGGCCCTGACAAGTTAAAGAGGCTTTTGTGAAGGCACGCTTGAGCCTCTCCCTCCCTGTGGCAAGTGCTCTGGTGTCAAATGCTGCACAGGCATTACAAAGGCTTGTCATAAATGCAAACACACCAGCAGCGTTTATCTCCTCAACTGCCTGTTGGTCTGGTTATCTAATTGACTCACAGCTAGTTTGTCTGGCTGACTAACTGGTTGATCAACTAGCCTACTAGGCTAGTCCATTTCTTCAGCACTATTGTGGAAGCAGGTCCAGTGCATTGTCATTAGACAAAGAGGCCATGCACAACTCACAACAAGAAGTGACATCAGCCAGAGTAAAAAAAAACAAAAACACTGCAGGGGAGCGAGGGAGCAGGGGAGGAGGGGAGGAGAGCTCCCATGCCCATTTTACTCCACAGTGCAAGGAAGCTGAATTTGAGTTCATTGGAGACAAAGCATTATGGGAAACAAGCTGGTGACACGGAAGAGAAGCTTTTTCTAAATACGCTGGTGTACTACGGTATACACCAGTAAGCACATTCCAAGTTCAGTTGTCGTGCAACATTTATAAGACTGTCAGCATCAAATGAGAGGCCTGCAGAGCTCTTCTAACAATTCCATTCTTCTCAGTGAGGAATACATCAAACCAAGCTGGAAAAAAATGTTTTTTTTCCTTAAAATAAAATTCCGTACACGGTTTAATAGTGCTGTATGATTTGGCAAAAAAAAAAACATATTGCAAATTATAATGTTCAACATTGCAAATTGTGATATACTGTTAAAGACAAATGGTATCATGAGGGACAAATGTACTGAAATGACTGCCAATTTTCCAAAAAGTATTTCTCAAACTCAAACTTTAACTACCATAAATTACACATTTGTGCATGACTGTTTTGAAATCAACATTCTGGTACATTATGTAAAAAGTAAAACTGTATTTTACAAAAATAAAGCAATTTCTGCAAAACTTGTGCAGTACTGTTCAAAGCATTAATTTGTTTTTTTATTTGTTTTTTTTTGCACAGGCTGACAACATGACGACCGCAATTTAATTAATCACGCAGCAAAATTATTTAGTCTCCTTTTGAGAACAAGTAACAATGAGCACACCAACCTGTCTGTTATTCAGCTTTTTCAAATGCCACAGAATTAAGTATAAGTGCTACACAGCCACAAAGTGGTTATTTAAGTCATAGCACACAACCAGCGGAGCAGCAGGCCAGGAGACTAACCCTAACATCTTCTTTAAACAGCACAGATCAATTATCAGAGCTGTCCCCTGAATCTGAAGTGTCCTTCACTCAGCTCAAGAGGCCGGCTGACTGTGCAGAGGCCTGCTGAGAGGGATTGGCCATTTCTCCTTAATCTCGGAAGGAATTTTTTTTCAGCAACGCCAGAAATCCTCAGACATCATTAGTGGAAGACAAAGGAGCAGGAGAAGTGAGATGCAAGTGCACAGTCAGAGCAGAGAAACGATGCAGGATGACAGTGACACGTATACACGCACACGCACACACACACACACACACACACACACACACACACACACACACACACGCGCACACACGCACGCAGAGTTCAACAATTAAAAGAGAGATAGCGAAACTAAGATGCAAACAGGTGCAAAGTCACCCCATCCTGAGTCCAGTGAGAGCAGGGTGAGTGTGTGGTGAAAACGCCTGTACTGATGGCAGTTGAGTGCGGTTGGCCTTATTTGCTTGTGATCTACAACTGGAAGCTTACACAGCACAAAGACGCCTTTTGTGCAATGGCAGAAAACACGCTCAAGGCTTATAGCAGAACATAAAGTTGTACTTCTTTGATACGTAACATGACTCTAATCATATAAATCGTTTGCCCACACAGAGGCTATTTCAACAGTTTAGGGAGGAGGAGGAGGGACAAAGCTCCAAACTTACTCTCTTCTTCACTGGCATGAACGAACGATGCTGCTCTGGACAGAACGTCCAGTGGCGTCTCCATGCTGGGAGGCCTGCAGGACACAGGGGAGGGCACTGTTGACTGGTCGAGACAAACGGAGGTCTCTTTCGCCTTCATCTCTATGTAGCATACAAAAAAAATAAAGTATTAACATATATGTGCTCAATCTGTTTTAGGAACTTTGGGATTAAAACTGCCAAAATCTCACAGAATTTGTGTATCATTTAATGTTTTTCAATAGCATTGCCAGTCTTAGGCTACAAAAATTGTGGGCAAGCAACAATATTCATGTTTAGACACTTGTTAGCAACAACCATCTTTACAATTTTAAGGTTTAATTCAAAATTCAGGGATGTGGTGTTTGATGCCCTAAACAAAATGCATTTTACCTAAATCACATTCAAATAATTCACTGATGTCACGACGTTCAACAATGCTTATTCATTTCCAGGATTCAGGACTCATTCCTGTGCCACTCTAATAATTTAACAACCTTTAAAAAAAAAAAAAAAAAAAAAAGCTTTATTGATGATAAACTGGAGCGCATTGTATGGAGATGTTGTCTCAGGAATGTGCAGAATTATTTTTCAATCAAAGATGGTGTGATCAAGAGCTGAGAGTTATGTCACAAAAACAACGAACATCGTAAACTGAAAGAAAGACACGAAAGACAGAAGAGATCTCCGAGAGGGCGACAGTTTGTCACTCTGTGTTTTTTATTTTTATTTGTTAAAACGTTGGTGGTCCAGTCATGATGACAACTTATCATCTAAGCTTAGTAGCTGAGATAATTAGGCTCCATTGGTATGCAGACTGTGCCACAGTTATTTTATTTCCTAGGTTCACTGTCAGCAAATATCTTACACTATCAGGCTGCAAGAGTTGTAGGTATTTTTTAAAGCTCAGAGTGGGGCAACTGGGTTCTGTAGGTGACAATGCAGTAATTGGTGACGAGGGGCCTCAAGTGGTATCTTTTAATGGTGCCCAAAATCCCTCGCGGTGGCCCTGATAACATTAATTGTGAAATTAGTATTTAGGATTGCATGACATTATTTATAATAGAGAAAAATGAATGGCCAGAACTGCTTTCCTGACTGGGCGCAGTGACTGAACAAGCTCCTAAAAACCTCAGTTAATGAAACATTTGTTGAAGAATAGAAGGAGTAGTAATACAGCTAAGCATGGCCGACTTTGTAAGAAAGGATATGCGGGATTACGTTAAGAGTCCCAAGATACCTGGGATGAGATAACCTTATCTATTGAACCAGGATACACATAATGTGAACTACAAGTTTTGGAAGCTGCGTGGGCAAGACAGAGCTATGCTACATATCCCATTCAATATGCTAAGCTAACTAGCAGTCAAGCGGTCTCAGTGACTCTCGGCTCCCTAATGCGCACGCACACACACACACAGGACATAAGGGAATCTGTCATGGCTCTGGAATGGATGGCAAATATGCATATTTCTCAAAAATGTTGCATCTTTCTTCAAGCATCAGAACTGGTATCAGACCAGAATGCAACAACAGGTGCATCATTGTAATTCCCTCCAATCCAACACTTTAACATCAACAATTAAAAAAAAAAAAATTCAGGCAGAGAAACTTAAAGTTGAGATTCTTTAAGTCTAATTCATGCTACAGCTGTTGCATTAAATAAATATACCGACAGCAAATAACTGTAAATGACTGTATCGGCCATACTGAATAACAGTAGAGTATTCCTTAATATCCAAGCCGTTAAACTCCTGTATATTTTCTTTCATCACTGCCTTGCTTTTTTTTAAATTTTATTTTAAATCTATGACCCAAAATCGTCACTTCTTAAACTCGAATCCCTCGAACATTTGTGCATTATTTGGATTGTATTTTTTGGGGTTTTTTTTTTTCCTCCAACAATGTCGAGCCTTCAGTCCGGCCGTGCTATGAGAGGTATTTGTGGATAAAAATGACTCCAGCGCTTCTCTTCCCTCTTTCTGCATTCCTAAGATACCTTTCCCTGATTTCTCAGGGAAGAAGGGGGGGAAAATAATCGAGCAAGATCACGATTTGAGGGTAATTCCTCCAGCCTCGGACTATTTACACACGCCGGAAAGGGACGCGATTAAAACTTTCTGAGGAGACAACAAGAGCGAACATGAAAGCGACCACAGCAAGTGCGTCCTCCTTTATACTCACAAGACCTGTATTTATATCCCGGCGCTTCCGTGTCAGCGGTCCGCATGAAAAAAAACAAAAACAAAAACAAAACAAAGCTTTAACTTTAAAGTCAGAAACACGTGAACAGTTAAGATTCTCCCGACATGTTTCAGTGTCTACGTTTGTCTCTCTCTCTCCCCCATCGAATAGTCCACGAATTTTCGACGTGAGAAAGTTTGGAACCCCGCCAGTAGCCTGCCTGCCACTTCATATCGTGAATGAAATTGAAGCTCCAACAACTGCCTGCTAGTATGTCTGCTTCTTCATCTCCTTTTAATTTACCTCTCTTTAAAAAAAAACAAACTCATTTTGATCCATATGACTAAAAACCAGAAAGTTCACCCCGTGATGTCACAACTTCATGTTTAGTAGCACATACCTCCTTCGAGCGCCACTTTGGTATCTTCCAGTCTTACAACGCTCTCACACAAGAAATAAACATTAAAAAAAAAAAACCCACACAAAACAAAAGTAAATCCCACAATGATAGAAAGCCGCAGCTACGCGGTCCTGAGAGAGAGGACAATAGTAGTCGAGCTGCTGGGACAAACTTGGTTGTAAACGAGGAAGAGGAGGAGGGAGGAGGCAGGAATGCCTGGAATGATGGAATTCCGTTCCTAGCAGGTGGAGAAAGTGAGCGCGCTGATTGGCGGAGCGGTGCGGCGATGATATCAGCATATATTATGATTGAAGATCGTTGCATCACATCCTCTGGAGGTGAGGCTGCTGTCACTGTTAGTCACACACCCGCGGATAGTGGATGACACACAGCATCAACAGCTGTGGTCGTGTTTTTTGTTTTTGTTGTTGTTTTACGCTGAAATTTACAAAACCTGGCATACACTCTTGACAGGTACTGGGAGGCGGGTTGGTCCGTGTAGAGAATCAACGATGATAACCAAATCAAATCTGTGTCTCTCCACTGTGAAAACAAAACATCAAATCTTCAAATGTGTAACCATTTCTGACCAGGGAGGCATTGCCAAAAATCCACAGTCACAGAGGTCAATGTTCAGATTTCTAGTAATAATAGCAATGTCCCAATGTACAAGCATGTACACAATGCAACTAAATATACCCCGGCTACTTTGTTCCTTTATGTCAATACTGATAGTTTTTGTTTGTTCATGTTATTATTGATCTGCATCCCTCCTCTTGTGCCAGCGGAATAAAAGAAAAAAAATCTTAAAAAAAAAAACAAAACTATTTTTTTACTGAAAATATCCAAGAACTGCATCCCCCATTTGACTCACGGTTCACAAAATATATTTATATACAGGCTTCTGTTACTCTGGAGCAAAATAACTCAAAATGATTTCCTCAATTATAAAATCACACAGTAACCAGAAAAGTGCGGTTTGTCCACTGTCCGGTAAAAAGGACTTAGATTCCTGCCGTGCCAGCATTTCCTGGGTGATGACACCTCAGGAACATCTGAAGGCCACTGCAGATTCCAGTGAAGGAAGGCTTATGAATGTTCAGCCTCACTGAGAGATGCAGTGGTCTTTCAATTCTGACAAAGGTCAAAAGTGTAAATACAAAGATAAGAAAAAAATTGAAACACTCATAGAGCAAACAAAGAAGAAATATGTTTTTATACTATGAGCAAAAAAAAAAAACATGCCACAGAAGAATATAATTTTATATCGTGTAACATCAAAAAGCAAACTGCAGTCCAACTATGATCATAATGACACAGCAGTGATGACTCCGTCACGTTTATAGGAACAACCTCACGTTCTGATATAATCCACACAAACATCTTCTTTTGTTAATGCTAACAATGTATATTACGGTGTTGCAACATGACGAGATGAGAGCTCTTTGGCAAAGTGAGAAATGTAACATCTAATCTGCAACACCAATGCAAAGCTGAAGGGACGTCTCCCCCCTTTCAGCAGCTAAATAATCATCAGCACCAGTCACACAGAAACGCATGACAGGTGTATGATCCAGACGGATACTGGCACATGATGCAACTCATCTTTAAAAGATATCATTTGTAAGGGCATCGCTTCGGAGCCGACACGCCAGCGACCATGCTTCTCGTCTTGTAGTACCAACGTATTCCTCTAGAGGCGACTGTGAGTCTCCACCCAACAGCAGCAGTGAGTCCAGGTGTGTTCTTTATTGTAGAAGTGTGACAGAGCAGCAGTCCAGGCTGCAGCAACCATCTTCTTTCAGCCGCTTACCAAAGCCTGTGATTTTTTCTTTTTTAATCAGTATTGGAATGTAACTAGAGTGACAAACAGAGTGTCATCCTCAACTCATGCTAAGGATGTAAGTATTTCCTTGTACAGTAGGGGTGGATACCCCAACCTTCTGGTCTTTTGCTGCCCTCTGTTGATTTGGTATGTGAAACATGAAGCACTAGTACTTTTGTCTACAAGTTGCACCTTTAATGACAACCATTTTTTGTGCAGTTTCTCCCTCAGAAGCTCTCAATGAGCCCAATCAGCAATACCAAACCTGTCAAAGCATCTTGAAAGGTCAGACTGGTAGTAACTGCATAATTTCAGAAATGTCTCACTTTTTAACAAACTGTTTTAAATCTACGGTAACGGGCAGCGGAGCAAGTTAGTTCCAACTTATTCAAATATTCTATTGAGGAGTGGGTGTTCGTTGCACTGTCTGTCAGGATAAAGTCGAAGGATGATGGCTGATTGTCTGGCTGACAGTTACAGAAACTGTTTCCTGGTTCAGGTCATCTGTGAAACAGACGGCTTCCTCCACCAGCCCCTCCACATCTTTATCAGCTTCTTCGAGCTGTAGGATACAGTCTTCCACAGGCCTGTGGAAGACACACACACACACACACACACACACACACACACACACACACACACACACACACACACACACACAGATCACAACCATTACTAACCATGTTAAAGAGAACGGACATACTAACACAGGAATGTTCTTTGCAGCAGGAGTGCTCTGGCTAGCATTGCATTGCTTTGCCCATTTCCGTAACCACATCTAAAATCGCTCTGAATCATCCCGCGCGAACAGAACATGAGCACACTGTATACACCATTCTGTGTGTAGTGTGGGATTTTGTCAGCATATCATATAAACAGCAAAGAAATGCTTACCAGCTGTAGCGATGCCTTTGATACTCTGTGTTATACTGGAGGATTTCACAATAGAAGAGATACCTGAAGACAAACAGAAACAGACTCAAGCTTGAGAATACCCAGTATCTCTTTACACTGTAGCGAGAATGTATAATTTGCAGATCAAATTTGGGATTCAGATTGATATTTAACACCATAGACAGTCTAAAAAAATAGCAGACGTAGCCACAGTGGCATCATTCCTCACCCCACGGAAGGATGAAGCTGGAGAGGAGGTGGATCTGACTGAGAGGTTGCTGTGGGGAGATCTTGTCACTAACTGGATAGCCACACCCTTGGGTGTACACATCTTCACCATCTATTTACTTTAAATTGGTTCGGAATGTACAAACGAACATCTTGCTGTATTGGAGCGACTAGAGAAACAGACCGTGAAGTAAGAAGTTGGGTCAAGTTCTTAGACTTCTTTTTGTATCCACAGACAAAGCCCCCTGCTGGCCATTAGAAGAAATGCAGGTGTAAGATTCCATTATTGGACCAGTAAAGCTTTCTTTTTCCTTTTTTTTTTTCTTTTACTAGCAATCAGTTTTACTCAGGCACTTAAAACTGTTGCTGCTGAAACCAACATTTTGTTAAGTGAATCAATGTATTTTCTGCAACATGAGTGAGAACTGGAACACGTTCCAGCTGACCTCGTTTGTGTTTTTCCTCCAACCTCAGACAGCCCTCGCTTTGGGAGTTGTTGGTAACAATTAAAATACACTGATTCCACACAGTAAATTGAGGTAGAATTCGAAAGTGACTGGTGTGTCTTGTGGTGCCCTGGGATAACATTTTTTTGTTAATTTACAATTTGTTTCAGTGTGTCATCCATCAGCACATTTGTTATGGTCATATTTCTATGTTATACTGGCTTAATTCGTATGTTGGTACACTGGATTCCTTCCTTTTGCCGTCATAACAGGATGAAACATCTGAGAGAGATTTTTTTTTCTCTTTCTCTCTCCTCCTCCTTCTCTTTTTATGCTTTCATCTCTGTTCGACAGCGGGTTCTCATTTGATCTTTCCCTGCATTTATTTCCTCTACTCTACATCATTATTCTCATATTCTTTACTCCATACCTTGCTGTACAACAGTTCCACAGTCTGGGTCCTGGGCCACTTGAAGCAGGATTTCCTCCACGTCTCGGTTTTTCCCTGGCGGGTCAACCAGCTTTGTGATCCTTTGCTGCAGGGTCCGGGGTAATGCCATCAACTGGATGAATTGGCCTTCGGGACTTTTGTCCACCTGGAGGAACACAAACAAAAACAGGGCAGCATTTGATCATGCCTTAAATATAACTCAATAACTCTTTAAATGCATCTGCAAACATCACATTCACAGGAGTAATATCAACTGTACCGCAACTGGGAATCTGCTAAAAATCAAGTGTCACATCTTTTTAATCAACACCACCAGTTACTAATGATCAGTTAATATTAATTTAGGGTATATTCATCCTGGCGTGTACATAGCTGTCAACAATGTACTCAGAGTTCACATCTATCAAGACGGTGAATTGAGGACGCTGCTCTTTACTACTCCTCCAGAACACCCTGAACGTGTCATGTCAGGAGAGTGTGGAGCCTGAGGTGATAAGTATTTCTATGGTACCACAAAACAGGGAGTGGTCATGATAGTTGCACAACAAAAGAACATGATGAGACCTTACACTGAGACGAGTGATGTCTATGAGCACACACACACGCACGCACACACACACACGCACACGCACACGCACACACACACACACACACACACACACACACACACACACACACACACCTATTCTCCTTGTAATAGTTCATTCTGCATGTGAGGCAGGTATCAAGAGTGAAAGAACAGTCTGTCCTATTCAGATCCAAGCTGTCAGTTTGAAACCACAAGAGAGCCTTATGCACTAATATAAGAGGCATTGTGCGTGCATGCGTGTGTACGCTGTGCTTTACCTCCAGTTTTCCCTGCTGAGGTTTGTAGACCACCTGAGGACAGTCGCGGAGGATGTTACTGTAGAGAATCTGGAAGTGCTGCAAGTTGTCTTTGACGATATTGGCCACCTTAGATTTATCTTCTCCAATCACCATCCTGAAATCGCCTTGAGAGACACGAACTACATGTTTTTCCTTCACGGATTTCAAATACTAATCCAACCAGCAGCCGTAGTAGTCAACCACGTCAATCATTTAAATGGTTCTCTTTTAACTGAATCAGATTTTTTTTTTTTTTATCAATGCATCTGTCTGTCTAAATCTTCTGTTGTGATTATTGGATTAATCGCTTCATCTATGTGAGCTCATGGAGATCAGCCAGCCAGGATATCAGTTCATTTAAACAAACGCACAACTCTCAGCTCTTTGAACTGAATTTAGGTTGAGAAACTAATTGATGACGACGACATTTCTAATAAATTGAGAGATTAAATAACATGTGTGAGCCAACTGTAAAAGCAAGACACAGGACATCCAAATCAGACTGAGCCTAGAGTGAGCGTGTGGTTAATACACTCATGCATGTCTTCCAAGTGTGTCAGGCTTAATGTTCTTCAGGTCTATGTAACTGTGCGGGGCAGTTACCAGCATAAGAAAGACCGGCAATCTGCAGGAACAGGTCCTCCTCGGTGAAACTCTCCGGCAGCATGAGGAAGGACGCCGTCACAGCACTCTTCAGGTTGGCAACCAGAGCAGCGCGGAGCTTTCCGTTCTCCCCCTGCACCACCATTTTCACCTGCAGGGGCACATATACGCGTACATGTAAACAAGAATATATCTGCAGATGTATTTCAAAAAGTTTCTGACTGATTCAGTAACAGTCTCATCACAATACTGACTGGTTTGTGAAGGCGACCGGCAACATACATGGTCTTCCAGTGCATGAGGTCATCAATCAGAGACTCCGTGCTTATCACGCCATATTTGATGATCTGAAAAAAGGATGAGAAGGATAGAATTAATACAAACTATTCTACCAACAAATAAAGAGTATAATAACCTGAATAAGAATAAAGGGTCACACAAAATCTATGGAGAACTTTTAGACACTCAGGACGGAAATTTACATTTACAATAAACAACTGAGATCAATAATTTATCAACCATGGTGGTCGGCAGACAATGAAGCTCCCCTGCTAATCCCGTCTCACACACAATCATGAAAAACACTTCAGGTGACATCCTTACTACTTCAACCAACACCAGTTGACCCCATTACCGTAAATGACCCTCAATAGGTGCCCACATTTAACACAGACTATGAGCCTGATGAACTTTGGAGAGGAGAGAGGAACTTTGTGTCCAGTTAAAGTTTTATAAGCTGAGTGCGGTAGGTCAGTCATTCAGCAGTCCGATGGGAGGAAGCTGTTCACCCGTCAAGTGCTGTCTCCTCCAAGCTTTGAAAATTTACAGTGAAAAACAGAGACTTACCCTCCCGTCTATGGGCACCAGTGTGTTGTAGTATACCGCTGCTCCGTGCTCCCTCTGAATGGAGCTGATCTTCGTGGGCCCCAGTAGCTTCAGGAAGGAATAGTGTTTGCGGTTCTGGAGCAGATTCATGGTGTGCCAGGTCACCGGGTCGTCCACCGCAAACACAAAATCCAACATGTTCTTCTAAAAGTGTGAAAACAATATCACACGCTGAGTATGTGCAAAATGTAAAAATAAGAAAAGTGCAACACCAGTGCAATAATGCTGTGCAAGACAATCAGGAGTACAGCAATATCACAATATTGTTTTTCATTTGTTTATTTTACTGAATCAACATTCCAAGCCCTGGTATTGCACTAGAAGATGGAATCGGATTACGACCCATGTATGTAGCTAGCACATGTTTCAGACTTCAGTGACTTTAACTAAGCTCAGTTAGAACTTACATGCACTTTGTTTTCCAGTAAGAAGTCATGGCATCTACATTTAGTTGTGAGTCACAAAGGACAACTGTGCAACTTCACAAATATGGTTCTAAAAAATTAGAATTGAAATTTGTAATTAAAAGTTATGACTCAATTTGTCCACAGTTATCTTTTTAATGATGTGCACAACATTAGTCTTGACAGCAGTTACACCGCTGGAGGGCCCACATACTCCAATATATAGTGCTAAAATCATATCATGACCCATGTTAAGAGAGGTTCGATACCGAGACTCAGTGTCTGGTCAAAAGACACGCATAGCAGTGGATGTTAACCGTATATTTCATGTATGTATTTTTTTCCAAAATATGAAATATCATTACCCATCAAACTACGGGTCTTTTTTGACTTACATGTAACTTTACCATTAGTGGTCAATGTTTATTGACTGTAACGATGTTGCATTGATTCGAAATGCATGCTGGGCCGCTGGGAGTTTGGAAGCCAGTCCGAACAGGTGTCACTTACGTCCATTTGACCTTGGTTGGTCCCGTGTTGTTTGAACACCCCAGAACCGTAGGCGAAAGCTAAACTAATATCCTGCGGGAACTGGGACAAAATCCTTCTGTAAAGCACGCCGGAGTTGTGTAAAGTCGGAAGAGTCATTGTTGAACTAGCTGAGGGAGCTGTCTAGCAAAAATACACACTCGTTACCAACAAAGGAGGCGACTAAGTGACGTGTCATACCAGTTTAGAGGGAAATAAACTAAAAGAAACATTGCCAAATGAGTAACGCAACAAGCAACTAACGCATTTGTTTGTATAATTGTGTTTTTAATCGCTAACTAGGTCTGTTTAGCCTGTTTGGTTGATGTTGACGGATCCGCTGTTGGTTAGCGTCGACTGAAATGGGCGTCACGGATTCTCTCCGCGGGGCTGATGGGAAATGAAGTTACAACATGAAAGGTGAGCGCATCTGAACTGTTAATGCCTGAAAGATTGTTTAATTTACCTCGGCGTTGTATGACTGTTTTATAAAAAAATGGAATTTACCGCCATCTGACTATATATTGTTTTGTTCACATACTTGTTAAAAAAAAGAGAGAGAGAAGAAATTAAGACAATGTGCCATTGTGTCCGGCAGATGGCGCTTTTCTATCAGGTTTTGCACAGGCGAATTGCCGCAGTGGAAATTCACGTCTATGTGGTCTCTGGTCAAGTGTCCACACACACAACTGCAGCAGCCAGGGTCTCATGTTATGAGCGTTTGGAAAGTCATTTCATGAAGAAATTGCTTTTTTTTCTTCTAAAAAAGAGGAAATCAGCATGAAGCCACACAGTCAGCAGACACTTTGCTGTATTTTGTCTCAGTGGAGACAAACACTTGAATTTCTGTAGGTGATGAAAAATATTGCCATGATATTTACCACAAGTTAATATGTTGCTTGCATTTGTATAATTAACCAACTGGCTGTGACGTTTTAGAGAAGAAACGTGATAGATAGAAAAGAAGAAAATCCTTATGTCAGAGCTGATCATCACATCAAATCTATTTTTGCTAAGCCATCTTCATTTTCTGTGGTTTATATTTAGTACTGCACTACATTCTACACACACACAAATCTATTAAGAACTGAATCATTCTGACAAAAAGGACCTTGATCACTCTTGTCAGGTTCCAGACTAAAATTGGCAGTAGAATTGCCCTCAAGCCTGTGTAACATTCACTGAAAAATGTACTACGATTGATATGTTTAACAAAAATTAGGATATGATCCACTACTTATTTTGACATATTAGTGAGTAACATTTTTTGACAAGCAGCACTGTGTTCATATGCAAGGTTGACTAATTGCTCCAAGTAAGTTTTAAGAATAACACTTTTCCAACTGCAGTTAGAGGTTGCCATGGTGATGCTAACTGCTGAGTGAAGCAAGGATTCAGCTAATATTCATCTTTCAAACCGTGCTAATTACTCAATATCTGCCACTGCCAAGGTCTAAATTATTTCTTGAGTCACAAAAGTGGGAAACAAAGTGAGTTCAAACAGCATCTCTTTATTTTGACTCCTGAAAAATCCATCCATCCATCCATCCATCCATCCATCCATTTTCTTGCTTTCTTCATCCTGTTAAAGGTCGCAGGGGGGCTGGAGCCTACCCAGCAGCCTTTGGGTGAGAGGCGGGGTTCACCCTGGACAGGTCACCAGTCCATCACAGGGCCAACACATAGAGACAGACAACCATTCACACTCACAGCCACACCTACGGTCAATTTAGAGTATCAATCAGCCTCGTCCCTCCTCTCGTGTGGGAGGAAGCTGGAGTACCAGAGAGAACCCACACAGGAACAGGGAGAACATGGAGACTCCACACAGGAAGATCCCGTGCCCGAGCCGGGACTCGAACCCAGAACCTTCTTGCTGGGAAGCTACCAGTGTTGACCACCATGCTGCTCTCCTGAAAATCCTTAATGTAGAATTCAGACATTCTTTTCTGGTTCATGCTCCACCCATTCACCAAATTTTTTGAAAATCAGCAGTATGGTTATATGGGTATGTTTTATATATACATATATGAACAAGAATACAGACAGCACTGAAAGCACACCTTGCTTGGTAAAAGTGAAAAAAAACAACAACTACGGAAGCAATTAATAAACGCTACATCAAACCTGACATGAGGAATGAGCCCACATTTATCTTCTGACATCTTAAAAATACACATTGTTTAAAATAATACCTTCTTAAATGAATGTGAGGCTAGAGTGTGGTGTTCATGTGAATATATATTGCGGTCGTTAAAGCTGGTGAGACCATCATCACTCCTCAACTGCAGTAGTCGTCAGTCTTAAAGGCCCAGACACTCACATTTATTTGAACGAGTTAATTTTAAATGTAAATTCATGACAGTTAGTAATGTGTCTGCGGCACATTATGGGATTGTCAAGGCCCAGACAAATATTATCTTCTTGGTAATTGCCACGAGCCATCTTCTCAGACAAATGAATATTGATAAGGTCACTGAAAACTGACTTGTATGCTCGTTCACTGTGCGTAAGTGGCTTGTTAGCTCAGTCGCTTGAGTACCAGTTGAAGTAAAAAGGTAAGTTCCATCACATACGATATCATGTAAATGATAAATTAATACCTGTTTTAAAGTCACTGCCAGCAGGGTTGCATTTAGTTTACCTTTTAAATTTTTTTCAAGGCCAAAAAGTCAGCGTCCCATTATGATTTGGGTGCAGGTTCCATGAATGAAATTAGAATGAGGTGGCTGATGGAGACCCCCTGTGTGGACTGAATAATCACTATTTGTGAGTGTTGCTGTTAGTTTCAGCAGTTAATGTAAATCAGACACACACACACACACACACACACACACACACTTGTACCCAAATCCCGTCGGACACATCCTGAAACAACATTGTAAAAATGGCTTAATTTGCCTCTCTGGCTTACGCAAAACTGAAATAATGCTAATGAGAGCACACATAGATCATGTATGTTTTTGTTTGTTGTGCCCCCCCCCCCCCCGGACATTGCCAGTGACTCTGCAGACACAGCCTATTTTAAAATGGTTTAATTAGCAGAACATAAATATTATGAATGATCCAGTAACTGAGTTAATATGATTTCATTTAATATCTGAGCCTTGCGCACTGCCTTTGATCTTTTGGCATCCCCCTTACAGCAGTCTGTGACAGAGTGCATGGAATATTACATTTTAAAATAAAACTAGGCTGGCTTCTAAGTGAGAACAGAACAATTTCATGTAATAACTGGAGGAGCACTCTTGACAGCACGTACTCCAGAATGCATTTTTAATTTTTTTTTTTTTGCCAAAAAGTGGCCCATGCTACATCCCTCCACAGGTTTAGAGAATACTGGTCCAGTGGTATTGTGTAATATCACCTCCTTGGTGGAGGTTATGACTTAAAAAAACAAAACAAAACAAAACAAAATGTATCACTCCAACACTTAACTACTACGGTGTGAAAAAGACACCAAGATGAAATGTAATTTTCTCCAGGGTAACTACAACTTTAGTGTTCATTCTCACAGCAGCGTTTCACAGAGCCATGTCAGATAAGAGGTTGGCTGTATAAAGCTTGTGAAATAACAACAACCAGCCTTCAGCAATAGCACATACTTGTAAAAAAAAACACATCACAAACCATGGTGATCCTTCCATCACAGCTGCATTGTTTCTCACAATGTCTGTGTGGGCCAGCATGTGAAAAAAAAATGACTCAACAGATTTAAAGGAAAGAAAACACGACATTCACAACTTCTCTTTTGGAGCAAGGCCAGCAAATTAAACTGAATCAAAGTGTGTAGTGATTGCACATTGATTTTTCAATTTAAAGTGGTTTTAGCAGTGTTTCTACGCTGTAGATTAGTATGAAAAGTGCTGCATTGTTCATAGCTGGCTGCCTTAAAACATCAAAACATCAATATCGTTCCCCTCCCAGGTATACAGAAATTTCAGCAGATATATTACAATGAAACCACATTAAGACGGACTGCAAAAGGCAATCAAATCCTCTGAGGTATTGATGCAACCCATATATGTATAAACACATGCACACCTAACTGCGATCCTTTCAGCTTTTGCACGCCTGTTGCCATGGAGATTGCCATCACTGGCCATACCCAGTGATGGAACATCAAAAGAAAATGCACCATTGAACACACACGTACACACACGTGCACACACAAGCACACGTGTGTCGATGCACAGCTGCTCCGGAGCCATTTGGGTAGATTGAAACCCAAGCAGCCACTTTTATCTTGTCTGAATTATATTTTGCAGAGTAAACCAATGATAATCAGAGCCAGATGCATCTGAACTGCAGCACCTTGATTTACAGTAGTGCAGGAAATGACAACGGCAATATTCGTTTTGGTTTGACAAGTCAAATTCCTGGCAGCAAAACAGTAATTGGTTTCCTTCTGCTAATTATATATGTGAATACGATGTAGAAACAGTTTATATGTTAGAGATGGAACGAATGGAACAACTACATAAAGGAACCTAAAGGAACCTAAGATCAATACAAGATTTCAGGCAGGATTGTTTGAGCTCCAGTTAAATTCTTAAGTGGTTTTTATTGCACATATGGGTGTTCATGGACATACACACACACACACACACACACACACACACCTGCTCTCTACCTACTCAGTGATGTAATATGTAATGTATTGTGTTGTTACTGTGAGTGATGTATTAAGCCTCGAGTACACGTAAATCACAATTGTTGATGATAATAGTGCTTTCCCCTGTATAGGAGTCATCAGCAAGCTAAAACCAAAACACTGGTTTCAGCACTGACTGTGCAGTTCATTCATAAATGTCCGTTGTTTTTTTTGCTCATTCTCATCTTCTTCAGGGCCTTGGTGGCTCCTCCCTAATAATCATTAATGTATAATCTCTCTCAGATTTTTCAAAAAGGACACTGCTGTGTATTGAATGAGTCAGAGCTTTCATAGTCCTGCATAGTATTTCAAATAAAAAAACAACATGTTGCCTTGCTGATAAGCCTCTAATTATAGAGATGGTAAATTCAAGGGAGCTGGTTTCTTTGAGAATTGGCAGAGTGCCGCGCTATTGTGACCTGATTTGTCAAGTGGCCACTGGCACTTAAATGTGCTCCTCTCTCAGCTTTCAGCCATCCTGCTCTTGTTGAGGAGGCAGAACAGTTGTGCGGACAATCATCCAGGTGTACAGTAGCCAGATGGGGAGGTACTACCTGAAGGGGGGGGGGGGGGGGTCAGCACACCCACACACAGCCTCACTGGCTGTAACTCCCTCCCATTGATTGAAGCTGTAACTGCCCCCCTTCATATGACATCTTTGTTTTAAGTGTTACAGTTTCATGTTGCTGCTCTTCACTTGCAAGCTTTTTATTGTCAGCCCTCAGTCCGTGCAATCCCTAACACCAGTCTGGACAGAGGGTTTGCAATTGCCTTTACCTAAATAATGGATTGCTGGTTTTTGAAGGCATTTGTATTGTTTGAAAAACCAAGCCATTGTCAGCTGTACAAGTTGCTATGGCAATTCAGAATTTAGAATTTCATATTTTGTCTTAAAATTCCATGGAACAGCCAGGCTTGTAACAAAAATACCTACCCAACCCTGCAACACATCCTGGCGGTCATCTTGTACTGCTGCATGTGTGCGTGTGATTTGCTGCAGATATCTGAGTGGTGTGTGGGTGTAACAGTCTTCATCCTTCCTCAAGGCACTGTTAAGGTTCATTCAGAGAGACATTTCCTATAATCATATAACCGAGTCAACACCATTCCCTGAAGTCGTATCTAAAAGCTAGAAAAGGTATTTCGTGTTCTTCATAAGAATCTGTCAGTGAGGTGACCTTTGTGAGGTTCCAGCAATTCTAGTCCTTTAGTCCTACTTGAACAAGGACTAGACTAGAAATTGGAAACCATATAGCTGCATTAAACTGTTGCTTTCATACGTTTTCATGCATGCATGCAGGCTCCATGCAAGAAAGACATTTTTTGGTCTATTATTAACTGCCGTTTTACTTTTGCTCATCAAAAGTGCCTGTATCAAAGGCTTCTGTCAGTGGAATTAAAACTAGACTGAATAATTCATTAAAACATTGGAATTTTTTATTCATAATATTCATTCTCCACTGAGGCTGTGGTTCCTATTACGAGCACCTGCTGTTGATGCCAGATGTGCACAGAAACCAAGAGTCTGATTTTTCATGGATTATATGAATTGAGCTAGCAAAGCCGCGGGATGTGTGGTCCTTGCATATTTCTGTTAATCCCTGCGAGCAGTGTTTAACCAGGCTTTTGCACACCACTCACTGACCCACTCACACACGTTGGCTGTAGAAATCCTGCTATAGGTGTTAATGCTATTAAAATAGTGTCTTACATTCTCCAACCTCACTTCTGTTACTGTCTTTTTTTGTTTTTAAAAGTGAATGAGTCAGTGTCACAATTAATATAAATGTATATCAATGCATTAAATGAGCCACACAGAGCTGTAAAACTGTTCTTTCTGTGTGTATGAATGTTTATGTGCACACTCTCTACTGGCTGCAACATGCATGCCTGTCATGGTCGGTCAAATACAGCTCCATGTTAATGTTAATGTTAGATTTGTGCTGTTTACGTTCAATTCGATCATGATCAAAGAACAAAAATAGTCTGAGAGCAAGTCCGTCCAGTTTTATGGTTATAGTGAACAAGTGGGCAATGCCATCATCGGACTCATTCTCATGTAGTAGGCTGGATAATACTACCTGTTTAAGACCGAGATATTCATGGAGAAACACTGGCTGCACAATATAGAAGCCGGAATCTGATCCTGGTATCCTCACAGTGGTGGCCTGCTGGCGGCAAGTCTTTCACTTGTTCTCAAAATAGCTCTTAGTTATACAGTAGCCTAGAGTATGCACCCACTGGGTCTGGGAGGCATTGATAAGGGGGGGAGAAAGAGAGAGAGAGAGAGAGAAAGAGAGAGAGAGAGAGAGAGAGAGAGAGAGAGATGGTGAAAGAGAGAGAGGGGGTAATTTTAGTCTCAGTCCATCCCTGGTCCCATCCCAAGGAGGTAATGGGATGCGGGCACATAATATGAATGTAATATTCTACAAACGTGAACATTGTAATGAACATGTTGTCTTATTTGGCTAATTGTCAGAATATTGTCGCCCATATCAACATAGCTGACAGACAGATTTCCCCCCAGCGTGACAGGAAGACACCTGTCGGACCCAAAGACACAGCAGAATTACAGTAAAAGTTTCCAAGAGTCAACAGCTAACATGACACCCAGGACAACAGCCTGGAGCAACTTAACAGAGGTGGAAGTAGGACAGCGTCAGGTTCAGCGGTGAGAGGAAGACTTGGAGCTGCAGGTTTGACAGGTGAACTGCTGCTCGCATGGCAAAATCAGGAAAAAGAGGCTGCACCAGGCCACAAATGAGGGCAAATTCTTGCAAAAACCAGAAAAGATGCATGTTCTAAAACCTTTGACCAAAAGTGTACATACATGCTGCAGGTTAAGGCTGCCAGTTCTGTATTGTGTACATATTTCTGTGTGGATGTACACTTGTGTTTTTTGCTCTTACACTATATTGTGTGCCCTGACAGATGAGTGATGGCTCTGTGGATCTTCATGGTTTATGTATCAGCTCTGCCTGTCCTCCAATGCAGCAGACTTGAGTGTGGATTGGTGTGTATTGGGTATAAATTCAGAGGCAGGCTGCTTTTTAAAAGAATATTATTGTTAATTTACACAGTATATTGTATATTCTTGAAGTGTGTCCGTGTATGTGAGAGGTAGCCTGACCTTTCTATGGCACTATACAATATACATGTTAATGCTGAAGCCATGTTTTGCTTTTCAACATTTCATGCACACATATATTATATAACGGCTGTTTGTGTTGGTTATACGTTGTGTATGTGTGTCATGAAACATGTAGGCCAGGATGAGCTTAGGATGTCGTTGCAGTTCACGTTGCAGCTCTGTGACTCACTCTGGTTCTCTTCTGCTTGACTAAACACAGCCGGGGGGCTGTCCTGGGTTTGACTCATCAGGGTTTGCGACGAATGTCCAGCATGTTATGCAAACACTCTCTTTTGAGGAGTGGACATAGTTGGCATTTGTAGTTCAACTTTAATATTGTGTAAGATTGCCTGTGTAGGCCTTTTTCATGGCAGCCATTTTGACCTGGGATAGGAGGTAAACACAGGTGCCACCAATGACGAGCCTCGGATAGCTTGATTAGATTCTAGATCAGCAACACCTGTGTTCACCTTGTAGTTCGTGTCAAAATGGCTGCTGTGAAAAAGCAACAGCCGTTTGCTCAGGTTTAGTTCTGAGGTTTAGCTCATCATGTACATGTGGATGCTCCAACAAAAAGGGATGTAAGCTCAGACTGTCTTGCATAGATAAGCACGTCAGTCCTTGGTTTTATTTGCATACACATGCTAACAGCATTGCTAGCCAGCAGCCTGCAGTAAGAAATTAAATATGGTAAACAAAGCTGTGTTCAGGTGTAGAACCATGCATTTCTTTAGGTAAGACTGCACCAGCCAAAGACCACATTGTCACTATATAGGTGTGCCAAACAGTATGGTTGACGGGGAGGGGCACGTCGAGCCTGGGTGCATCATACCATCCAGAGCTATTGTGTTTTCTTTTAATCGTCAGGCAAGTTTTAATTTAGCTTTGGAATTATTCTAAAAAAGGAAAGACCTATTTGGCACATTTAAAACAGGCGATGCGAGGCATGTTTTTGTCAGAAGTTGGCGCAATAGGCAACAAGATACATGGCTGTAACAATCGAGGAAAAGGTTGCAAACCAACAGAAGTTGTCATCTGTAGCCGTCTACCAGGAAGAAATTTAAGGAATTACATGCACTTGTAATTGTTCTTTTGTGCCAGCTTGTATTGACAGACAATATGTGAGAAGGTGCTAGCTGCTCAGTCACATGGGCTTAATATTTTCTAGAGCTTACTTGAACACAGTCTCCCTTTTCTGCACATTCACTCTGCTGAAAAGGCAAAACTCAAGTAAACGTAAAAACCTTTTCTTTTCTTTTTTTTAAATTTTGCAACTTCCATCATTCTTTCCAAGAGCCATTTTTGAAAATGGTCTACAAAAATGGAAACTCCAGTTGTGACTAGATGCATTGAAAAGCACTATGAGGAGGTCTGAAGTCAAGCTGACTGCTGCTCTGGAGACTTGGGTGTGTTGCTTCTAGCATTATACCAAAAACATTGTGGCAGCAAAACTCCTGGGACTACATTCGATGTTGTGCACATATGTCAGTGCCAGGCTAAATGGAAAGCACTTCTTATATGTCACACCATATATTTAAAATTGAACTGATTATTTTGCCTGCTTTGGCTGCTGGGCTATCACATGCAAAATAACCGAATGTGACAACACCCAAGGCACATTGCTACTCAGTGCATTTAAAACCCTGCTCTGAGGCAGTCAAATGTTCAATTTCTGCCAATGTTATGCAATAAATGCAGAAATTCACAGTACACAGTAGGCATATAAAAACAATTCCTCCTGTGTGTAAAAAACGGAGATGAAGCGAAGGAGGAGGAAGCTGATGTTCAAAAGGCATGTGGCCAGTAGAATATACTTAAAAGGCTACTTTTCAATTAAGCTCACCAAAAACTTGCTGGAAATTAAAGCCCTATAAACCTGGTGAACAGTTGAATCCGATAAGGGAATTTGAAAAAGAGTACAATTCTTTTAGACTTGCTCACGAGTTATTAAATACAAGACACCAGATGAGAGTACTGTAGGTCTGTATTTCGCCTGCAGTTAGCTCAGCTGCTCACGACTCTGACGTGTGCGGGATTTTCCTCCAGCTTCAATAATCTTCCGTCTCCGTCGTTGTCTTGTCATCTTCTGGCTTTTTTTCCCCCTCTTCTCTCCATGTCAAGCTTAGCACGGCAAACAGCGCAGACAACCTTTTGTTGACAGCATTTAGGAATCGTGCTCTGAAATGGAGACTGTACAATGAAACCAGGCATACCGAATGAGATGTTTGTTTTGGAGTAAAAACTGAAAGGCACAAAAACAATACCCTGAAGCATGCAGTGGGTCGATTCCACTATGATGTTCTGTGATGATGCAAGAAAAGGATTTGTAGAGGATGCAAATCATTGGCATCCTTTGATAGTTCCTGTTTTTCATGCTGATGCTGCAAAGTAGAATCAGTTGGATAATCTTACCGCATTAATAATCATTCTAGATCCTACTACCAAAGGATGATGATGCAACACGCATGAAAAATCCCATAAATCTCCACTTTCTAAATTACCACTTGTATTGCTTTCTTAGGCTCCATTATTGAAGAGCAACATGTTCCTCTGGAGCCAATAATCTAACTGATCCTATCTGTCAATAGGGAGCAGGAGAGACTGATGTATCTCTGTCCTCTCTCCTCTTACCATATTCCTCCTGCCTTCTCTCAGGGTAATTTCACTACAGTGGCTTCAACAGCACACTTTAACCACATGCTTTTAACCAAATACCGTCACAAGCGCATTCTTAGAGGGAGGTGTTATAGTTTCTGTTCCGTGAAGATTAATCCACTAGAATATGTATCAGCTCTGCCAGTCAAGCACATGAGCCTGTAAAAGAGGGAGAGTGGAGGACAGGAGGAGAGAATGGTAAAAAGATGGATGGATGGATGGATGGATGGAAAGATGGCGAGTAAGGAGGTGGGGCTTACTGAGCAGTGTGGATGGTGTTTCCATCTGTGAACTCCACCTTATGCACGCTCGCAGGAATCCCCTTCCACTGGTTGCACACGGCACACAACGCTACACGGCTGCAGCACGACACGCAAGTAGTTATGATGTAGGAGGAGGATGACAGGAGGAGAGGAGGCAAGGGGGAGGGGAAGAATGCCAGTGAGCGTGCCGAGCCAGAGAGAGGGAGTGAGGCAGAGGAAAAAGGGCAGAGGGAGAGCGAGCAAGTGAAAGGGTGAGATAAGCAGCATCTCTTCAGTGCATTCAGATTGCAGTAAGTCAGGAGGCAGGCAGGCAGAGTTGAGGGGGAAGAGCAGCAGCACCTCACCGAAGGGGGCGACACCACACCTCTCTCTCTTTCTCTCTCTCTCTCTCTCACTCCACCACACACACTCACACGACACACATGCATTTGTGAGGAGGTGTTAGGCTCAGCAGGAGGAAATAACACATACAGGGTGCTATTTTGCTGGCTTAGCTGCACTTTGGCGAGCTGTCTCTTGAAGACTGGACAAGAGCCGTATCCATCGCTTCATCCATCCTGCCTTCTGTCCTGCTCTCCATTCCTACTACCGAAGCCATCGGACATCCTTCAATCATCTGGAGTGATATGCTCTGTCATTCATCTAACCTCTGATCAGAGTGTTCCTCTCCCATCCTCTCTGTAAACATCCGTCTTTTCTCACTTCTCTTGGACAAGAAATCATACTTGGAGAGCAACTAACCAACCGACTGAAAGACCGACCTCTCCACTGCAATCATGAACTTCCTCCGACGCCGTCTCTCTGACAGCAGCTTCATGTCCAACCTGCCCAATGGCTACATGTCAGACCTTCAGAGGCCTGACCCACCTGCTCCTCCTCCCCCTACTGCTTCCTCCCCTTCCCAACAGGGTGCAACCTCTGCCACGGCGCCTGCCCTTGCCCAGTCTCCGACTGCAGCTCCTGTACCGTCCCAGGTCCCGGCCAGTTCCCCGGCATCTCAGGAGCGACGTCTGTCCCAGCAGGCTCAACAGGGCCAGTCCTCCTCTGGTGGTTCCTCTGGCTTCTTCAGCTCCTTCACCTCCATCACAAACGTGGTCAAGCAGACAGCCGCGTCTGCTGCTGGGTTTGTGGAGCAGTCGGCTCCCTCTCCATCACTTTCCAAGAAGTTCAAGATCTTGCTGGTCATTGATGAGCCTCAGCATGAGTGGTGAGTGTTAAGATGGAAGTGATTCCACTGGGCCAACTTCCTGTTCACTGCCTGATGGGAGTCTTTGGTTTGCTTTGAGTGTTGTTGCTGAATGGCACTGGAAATTTGAGTGACATTTAAAGCTTCTGGGTTTTTACTGATTCGGTAACAGAAGAGCAAATTGATACGTTAAGTGTGGGAATGAATAACGATACAT
Organism: Aulostomus chinensis; assembly: GCF_037954235.1. Taxonomy (NCBI): domain Eukaryota; kingdom Metazoa; phylum Chordata; class Actinopteri; order Syngnathiformes; family Aulostomidae; genus Aulostomus; species Aulostomus chinensis. Next base: position 22,381,023 of record NC_141322.1, on the reverse strand, counting down.
ATAGAGAACTAATAGTAAGTTAATACTGATTAGCTGCTGATTAAAAAAAGCTGCTATCAGTATTATGCAATGCCACACAGCAGCTGGTGCCAGGCATGTAAACTCAATGTAATTTTGTTTTCTGTGCTCACCAGTTTTGGCTAACAGGGTGCCCTGCACAGTAAAAACACAGCTGTGTGCAAAGGAGTGCAGCACCTGCACCCACAAAACAAAATTAGAAAATTCAAAGCAGTGCAGCATGTTAACTTCTTTAGCAAATCTGCTGCTACAGCTACTTTGTAGCTAGCTTCCAGCTCTGGAGCTTTTTCAGTTTTACCGAATCATAGATAACAACGGTTTGAAGCGCCTCTACTGTAGCATCTTCAATAATCCCATCGAAATCATCAATCGAGCAGCAGCAGCCATCAGAAGTCACCCACGTTTAGCCCACTAGACCTGGGAAAATGACATCGGAATACAGAGAAAAATGTCAAAGGGCTGCTGCAAAGTTTCCTCTTAAAGATATATGGCCTCTCTGAGTTTAGCTGGTTCGTGGTATTAAGAGTTTAGCATCAATTTAGCATAAACTATTGCTAACTGCTACGTAGCCTAAGTGTTAGCTGCCTTTTGCAAAAATGAGTGAAATCAGCTCATTGGTTTGATAAATGTCGCTCTTTATGTGAATTCTTTTTTTTTTTTTACACCACAGCACTGACAGACAAATCAATAAGATGGTATCAGTGTGTGCATCAGTAAACCCTAATGACACCCATCCCTCATGCATTAGATGTTGATTACTTTTCCAGTTTGTGATAAGATCAAATTAATTACATGGTTTACATGTTTGAATAGGCTATCAACATATTTTCGCCATTGTTTTTGTGTACCCCACAGGAATTATGACATGAATTCTTAAATGTTATTCTGTTGTTTTTGTTTGTACAAATGTTCTTTCACTGAAGCTGCTCCCAAAATAGCAGCAGCACTTTAAAGCTAGACCGACAGGACAGCTTCTCTCTGAAGTTCACACATCCCACCACCCCACAACATCACCTGTCAGGGTTTTGGTGTGTTTATGTGCACCTTTTCGACTTTAGGGGAATGTGTGTGTGTGTGTGTGTGTGTGTGTGTGTGTGTGTGTGTGTGTGTGTGTAGTTTATAGAACTATGTATGAGTAAGTGTTTCACCCTGAACGTTGGCTATTATTCTTATGCTAACAGCTCATACATCATCCACTGTCACAGAAGAGCTTGTAGCTCTGAATAAAACATGGCCGGCCAACAAGGGAATTTTGTTGGCTCTCTAATAATGTAGCTATCATCGCTTTCTGCAAATCCCATTTCCAGGCTATAATGGTTTTCTACATTGATGGTGGGGATGATGGACTTTATTGCTGTTCATTGCTGTCATTATCTGTGTGCAACCTCATGAGACACTTTTGACCTTTTCAATGTAGTGGACCTTTTTTTTTCTAACGTCGTTGCGGAGCATTGATATTTAATGACCCGTGTCAAGCTGAGAGTGTTTACATCTGCTAACAAAACGGATAAACACCCTCAATGGATATAAATATTTGAGTTTTCTGAAGTCATTCATGTAAACAATACAAGATGAATTTGAGCTTTAGTTGACGACGACTGAACTGACTGCTATTTAAGACCACGTCATTCTCACCTGACCGTTGACTCGTCTCAGTTTGAGCAGATCTTGATACTCCAATGTGCAGTCTAATTTATAGCCATTTCTGTTGTTGGTGTCAAACTGACAATTCCCTAAAGAATGACTTAAAACGTAAAACGTTGTATCAGTCATTTTCAGGTCTGAAAAATGTGTAAAGAAAGAATAATTACACAGGTATCGGGTTTCCTTTGTTGAGGCAAGTATGGTGCAGGGCTTTGATTGTGTTTCCTTTATTTATATATATATATATATATATATATATATATATATATATATATATATATATATATATATATATATATATATAATATAGTGAACTCCATCTAGGAGGTAATCACCAGTGTGTGTGACTATTTTTCAGCACAAGACAGAATTTGATGAAATATTGTGCAGAGTGATTGGATCTTGATCCAACTGCAGATCCTGGATCCTGAAGCCTGTTCTTGACCCCTCTGGAAATGATTGAATTCAGTATAATTGCTGGATTACTGAATGGCAAACACTTAAATATACGGTATGACCTCAATCCAGATGACACTTATCATTTTCTAGTTATGGCAGTCTATTTATTTATTTATTTATTTTTATCAATGCTTTGATTAATTGACTAGCAGAATAAGAGATTCTTCTTATTTCTGCTTTTTTGTTCAGGTTATAGATTTTTTTTAACATTGTAAATGGTTTAATCTGATCTTTTTGGGATTACCATGAGTGGAAGTAATAAAAACTTGAAATGAATTTAAACCAAAAATAAGCTGTGATACAAGAAGATGCTTTCGTGCCTGACACCCAGGGATGTACAACCTTTAGGGATTCTTGTCACTCCTGATGTATTTGGCCATTTTACTGGTGGAAAAAATCTCTGGTACAACGACATATTTTTCATTTGAGCGTCTCATTACCAAACCACCACTTTGCTCTCATGACATTTTAGAACTCGACTGTGTCATGTCTCACCGATTATGTCTTGAATATTGTTTTTATTGGATATTATATGCAGCACAGTGAACATGGAAGCGTGATTTTGTACTGAGGCTCCACTACACACCACTGATAGAATGTGACGAGCAGCGCTGCATCGTGGTAATCCTGTACGCGTCTTGCTGTGAGTGTTTTGGTGACATATGATTGGACGCCTGCCACCCGTGATGCAGTGATGACTGGATGTGAGACGCCGCAGCCCACATTTGGAGAAAAGAGGCACGAGAAAGCTTGGGCTGAAAGTAATCCTGTGAGGCACACAAAAATCAGCGTAAATGTGAAGAACCTACAGATAATTCCATTAATTTGAGGAGTAAAAATCTCATACTTCATCACGTCTGTTATGGGAATGAAGGTGGATACAAAGTCAAAGGCTGTTGTTTTTCGTTGCCTGACTAGATTCAAAATCGATCACTCTCTAACCTGGTTTTATTCACCTGTTGTTTTGCAAAAGCGATCTGTCTTGAATAGTTGGGGGGAAAAAAAGATGCAAACTATTAACAACTATGGTGGCTTTCTTTCCAGAGGTGATGTTGTTGGTAAACAATATTTCCTTCAGAAGGCTCATCATAAATATTAATCTGTATTCCCCCGGGGGGGTTGCTGGTGCTTGCAGACGGAGCTTCCCTTAAAGCATCTGGACCAGAGAGGCTTTCTACTAAATGTTATTGATTTTCCACTCGGGCAAAGAGCGATGCTTAAGGCTTTCATAAGTTTGAAAAGAGAAAACTACACTAGATATTATTCCTTTGTAATGATTCTTCAAAGTTTAGCTCAACTGCCTCGACCAACACCACCACGGGACATCCATCCTACTCTCTATTGAGAATGAAATCAACAAACTCTTGTGCAAGACAAGTGCACATTTGATTTCGGGGGTTTAATATGCAATCAGCTGAAGGGGACAGTTATAACTACCAGAGGACACTTTTGTATCTTACAATAGCCTGAAATAAATCATCTCCCTACTTGGGAATTGTGCTAAATTACAAGCTGTTTCTTCTGTAGGAGAAATAAGGAGCAAATCAAATCATCCTAAAACAAATGATCCCGTTGAGTTTGAGAATTACAGGAGAAAAGGTTGTTCTCTGGTTTTCATAGATCTTTATCCAATATTGCTCTGGCTCATTTATGCGCCAATTGAGTTTTCTCTCGTTTCTTACTGTTTTCTCAAGAGCTGATTGTTTCACATCGGAGCAGTCGGTGGTAGAAAAACAAGCATTTGAAGATTTAGATTTGGATCAAGCCGACACAACAGGAAGTCTGTTTCTCAGGAAGTTTATCAAAATGGCCAAATGATCGTATTAATGTTGAATTATAGCTCGGTTATGTCCTTAAGACATACTTTTTCATTTTAAAAGTCAAGCTCTTAATCTGAATATTCTTTTTCTCTGGGTTGTAATAGAAAATATTGCTTGGCAGACACTTTTGGTCCAAAGTGACGTGAGCGCTTTCAGTCGTCTTAAAGCCTGAAAAGGTTGGCCAACATTATTTTCAGCCAGCAGCAGAAGGTGGATCATAACTCTTCTGACATCAGCGGGAGATGGGAACGGAGAAGTCTTTGTCCAAGGTCAGAAAAGCAATTATCTCATCCGTCCTCTCGCTCATACAGATGTTATGTGGCAGTATTTGGCTTTAGTTTGTAAACAGAATCAATAATTTCACCTCAAGATCTTCTATGAACCGACCAAGTCCCTGTTTAATACCCTTCTACTGAATATTAGTTGACTCGTCGTGTCAGAATTAACCAGTAATGAATTACAAGTGACATATCTAAGACAGATTTACAAAGTTAATAGAAAGGAGTGTGTTGGATCATTTCCTCCTGTCAATAACAATTAACTGAAATTAAACATCCTTGAAAATGTAAAATATGGACGCCAGTCATGAGAATCACTGAGGCTTTTACATCGTCCTCCATTAGTTGTTCAAGTTCCTTTATGCTTCTTTTCCCAAAAATTCCCTCGATTGCCTAATTTCAGCATTATTTCTCCCAACTGAAATTGCAGTTTTCATCATGAAAATGATGCGTGTGCGTGTGTGTGTGTGTGTGTGTGTGTGGTGCCAGTTGTAGATGAAAGCGAGACGTAGAGTTCAAGATAACAAAAATCTGAATAACGTCTTTATTCCATAACATAATGTTTCATAACGTGTACACACAGGCTTTGTTTGCATGTACATTAATAATTAGGGCGCTGGTATGTGCACTAATGGTCCCGATGAGTGATATTGAGAGCGTTACCAAGGCAACCAAACACACCCAACAGTACACTAGACAGAGATCCCAGCTGTTCCGCTTGAAACACACCAGGCTCAGACACAGAACATCACATGTGCAGTTGAGTGACAGTTGTGTCTTCTGGAGAGTTAAGAAAAATACTTCCATTTTCACAATGCAGGTATTTTCTTCCAAAATAATCAGTAGCCTTACTGCTTGTATGGATCACTGGAATTACTGGATCCTGCATAAACACTGTATTCAGTTTTTATTTCAATGTGTACTGAAGAAAACCCACAAGATTGCGCTGCTGTCTCTGGCACAGTCGTGTGTTTAGTTGAATCATGCTTAAATTGTTTTTAACGACACCAGCACCAGCTGATTAAGATGGTAGTTCTTCCCTATGACAGCCACGCCGCACCACACCTGTGACAGGTGTGTCTCAGTCATTAGCACTGATTCATTAATAGAAAACCAGCTCTGCTGTTGCTAGCAACAGTAACGCCACCAAGAAGCGTGTAACCTTCTCCTGTCCCTGTGCCCATATTAAAATATCCTATTAGTTCTGTGCTCATGTAAAAATTAGAGGGCACTTGGACAATGCATGCCTTCGCCAGAGCAATATGACATCATCAGATCCGGTTCTGGATCGGGTTCTATCGTCCTATAAAACTGAATCCAAATCCATTCTCTAGTATTTGATTTATCACCAGTGATCAGGTTGCCACCTTGGGCGATCTGATGAAAGCTGCTTGCATTACTACCTATGGCCACTAGGGGGTTCAGTGAGCCTCCTGAAACAATAGAAACTGCATCTGTGATCCAAATAGATCCCTGAAGTTGCATTTGCAAGCAGGTCTCATGAGTCTCTGCAGCCAAATATCGACTATGATGGCATTCTCTACTGAGCTACAAACAGAAACCACAATGGGACTCAGGCAATAAAGCTGTGAGATGAAAGAGTGAATGTATTTGCAGGAAAGCCTTTATGTAACAGATTTGAGTCCATTGAGAGGGAAGAGATAGTGTCCTTCTGGGCCTTTCAAGGTGATGCTGGCACAGCTGGAAGGAGGTCTGGGAATCTCCCTTTATCATTTCTCTGGATGTCCATGTGACTCTTTCCTCTCTGTCGTATCCCCTCTCTTTGTGTTTTCCCCTCTCTCCTTCCTGCCGCTGTCTTTCATCATGACAGTTGCTGCGTGTGTGTGTGTGTGTCTCCAGAGAAAGAGCTCTGGGTTCAGGAAGTGATGAAGTAATGAGAAGTGACGTGGTGATTCAGCAGTTTCAGCCCAAAGGCCACATCTGCTCTCTTTCTATTGCGCTCCATATCCGCCTGCATCACGCCTGCACCCCCTTTTGCTCTTTCTATCTCTGCGTGTGTGTTTAACCAAATCCGCTCTGCATTCTCTGTTAGACGCTATTCACCACAGATGCTGCGGCCATCAGCTCAGATTGTTTTCAACTTGATAGAGCTGTTTTTGTTCCTGGTGTGACTTGGTTGTGAGTGCCACTGAACTGCCCTGCAGTCAAAGGTTAAGCTGGTGGTTGGTATTTGGAAATGTGTTGCATTATTAATGTTACCATGAGTTTATGGAAATGTGTTGGAAAACATCCATGCAATCTGTCATTGTTACTGAATTGTTTCTCGGCTCACTACAGCCACAAGTTTAGTTGGAAAATGGTTTAATGCAAATGTATCAATGTTAATATGCTCGACTTAGTTCTTAATATAGAGAGAAATTTCAACATCTGCACTGGAATTATGATCTGCTCCAAAATATCAATTTTCTGTTTTACAAAAATAAGAGTTTTTTGGGGTTTTTTTTAGTAATTTTGATGATATTTAAAAAAAAAAAAAAACTGCATCCAGAAAATTAGCTTCTAAGCGGAGGTATAACCTGTTCACGCCATCGTTCAGACACATCCACTCATTTTGTACTGTGTTGTACTCCACCGCCGCCGCCCCGTTGACACATCATACCACCAGTTATAACCATAATCAATAGATACTCTACTCTAGAACCAGGAGGGAGAAGTAATGCAGTGATATATATATATATATATATATATATATTTGTCTCTTAACCAAAACCATAATTTTCCCCTCACTCTAACTAAGTTGTTTTTGTGTGCAAACCACAGCGTTGTCACAGGGTCAAATATTGCAATATTCCACGGAGAATAAAAGGAACGAGCAGGAGTTTCCGACTGCATCTCACTGCAAGGGTTTGTGCAGGCCCACTGATTGCTGTTGTTGATGGATATTTGTAGGATTATACGCCAACAATTCTGCAAAACTTATTACAAGCTATAGTTCAAATGTTTGACAAGAATAAACCATAAAATACACTAAAGAGAGGTGGAAGGCTCTACCTCAACCACCAACACTGACAACTGTTGTGATTGCACTCGAGTCCAGGATCTGATTATCAATCACTGTCATGTTCCCAATAAAGTTATAGGTCAAAAGAATACAAGAGGTTTGCTAATGAGTTCAACACAGCAGCCCTTCAATAAATCCTCCCTCCATGAGGGGGATCATGTCCAGTTCTTACTGAATCTGTTTCTGAGGCGTTGATTCATTTTAACGCTCATTTTGGAGGCTGTAATTTGTGGTGGTGCTGAGGAGGAGGATGTTGCATAATCACTGTGGGCAGACGACGCATCGCTCCCATTCTCTTAGCTGATTGTCTTCTCTACATGTTTACTGAGGTGTTTTGTTCATTCAATATTAATTTTAGAAGATGCGACTGTCATTGACATCATGGTCCCTAACCTAACCTTTACCTTCAAACCAGCTCTGACCCTGCAAATTCTCCTTCTGATGTATTTCAGAAAAATACCTCTGGTATTGTCCTTGTTCAGATCATTTAACATTTAAGTTGGTCCTCACAATGATAGCACACACACACACACACACACACACACACACACACACACACACACACACACACACACACACACACACACACATGCCCTCTTGGTTCCTGTTTTCTGACATCCATTTATTCAAGATCGGGAACTAATCAGTCCCAACAGAATCACACGCTTTAAAGCCGTTCCTTTGTTCTGGTGTTTCTTTGAAAGCGTGGGTTGGGGATAAATTATTTCACTTTTAAAGGTTATGTGCTAAAAAAACAAAACAAAACAACAACAACATTTCCTCTATATGCTCCACACATCTTTGAGGAATACAAACTACTAACAGGTCCAAAAACACCCAAAACTCCTGAACAGGTGCTATGGTGGTGACTAGAAATGATCCGCTTTGTTGTGCTTCTCCTTTCCGACACACGAGCTAAGAACTGACCGAATGATAGCTGGTGGTGATGTCCCTTTGACCTTATAGGACACGCTGGGTTTCTGATATCTCGTACCTCTCAGCTGTTGTCAGACCAGACTGGCTGATGTTTGAGGGCAGTGATGACACAGAAACAACTGGGAGGTAAATTATGTAACCTCTTCACAAAACGCTATATTGCAGGGGTACGAGTTGAGATGAAAGCATCCTTATGCCAAAAAATTACATGTTTTGATTTAAAAAAAAAGGACGTCTTGTGTTTGTGACTGTAACATTTAGAAAATAACTCAATTGTTAACAGTTGATAAATCCTCCACATGCAGGTCACGAGGGTTCTTTTGCACACTCGTGATGTGCAGAGTGATGAAATTGAATGCGTTTGATTTTGATGCTCCAAGAGAGGGAGGGAACCTCACCACTAGGTGTCACTAGATCAAACTCACTATAACAGGGTCGGCAACCCTAAACGCTCAAGGAGCCATTTGGACCCGATGACTGTAGAAAAAAGAACATCAGGAGCCACAAAACTCTTTTGACATCTCAAAGATAATCATCAAGATAACCCCGCATATATTGTTTTTGTTACTGTTATGAAATCCACAAAATGTTGCGGAGAAAACAAAATTCTATTTCTACGTGCAACAAAAACGTTTCCTCAGAAACTTTTCTTTTCTTGGATTTATCCACGGTTGGGCTACCAGGGATCGAGAAGTTCAGTAAACTGTGTGCCGGCGGGTGCTGCACATCCGCAAATGTAACGAGTATTTTGAGCTTCGAGAAACTGAAAGCGTTTTATTTTGATGCTCCAAGATCGCCATAATCTTCAAATTTAAACCTTTACCTTAAAAAAAACAAAACAAAAACTGATGAATTACAATAAAAATTAATTTAAATCAAATACTCATTTACTTTCCAAAACCACAGGGAGCCACGGCAGAGGGATGAAAGAGCCGCAGGTTGCTGACCCCTGCACTATAAAGATATTTGTTGTCAATAAAGATAATGGAAAATACACAGAGAGCACGTGTTGGCTGATATTGTTGGGCTTCTCTTCTACATCGTTACATTCATGAGAATTAAAAAAAAAAAAAAGCAGCCGCACTCAAATTCCCATGCAGTTTGGCTAGGTATCGCTTTAGAGGCAGTAGCAGGAGGATCCATCTCCCTCACATCAAGAGCAGTCAGCAGAGAAACGTCCCAGGTGTCTGTCACTGGACATATTTATTCCAGTCACACCCAGCTAGTTAGAGGCTGTGTGGCAGGACCAGAACTCACTGGAGGGTTGACATAACTGGCCTGAGATGTCTCACGGTCTCCCAGGAGGAGATGCGTGGACTTTGTTGCTGGAGAGAAGGACGCCTTGGTTACCTTAGTGCTGCCGCCATGACCTGTAAACTGCAGAGAATATATGGATGGATATTATCTACAAATCTTTAAAGATTTGTGTTTTCTCCTGATGCAAATGGCACAGTCTTTGAGGAGTATCTACATTGCATCATTAGCAGAGGGCAAGCACTCGCTCTCCAGTGACAGGCTATTAGAAGATGCAGATTTGTGGCGGTGGCCGTGTCGATACTTTGAGCGTTAAAAAACATCTAGTTGAGCTTTTATCTTCAAGGTCTTTTAGGACTAAAGATTATCTGTTACTTTCATGCAGGGAAAAACAGGTTCCCTCATTTGGATGTGACGGGAAGGTTTTTCTCTACATTTTGAATAACTTTGATACTGATTCATGCCTTCAGCTGCACGTGGCATATATTTTACAAAGACTCAAAATGAGGAGAAGCACCTTAACTCCTTTCACTTAGCGCTGGTCAAGTCTAGAGGGGAGGACCGCACACAGACTTGTACTCAATTGATTTAAAAAAAAAAAAATCTTAAAAGCAAAGGCCTAACATTTTAAGTATTTTTTTCATCAGGGGCCAGCAGCAAATTGGGCCTTTGCTCTTTTTGATGGAATCGAAGTTTAAGCAAAAAAAATAACTAAATCGATGAAGTGCAAGTCTGTGTCTCCTCTTCTCCTCACATTTAGCAAAGGCAATTAAAGCAGCACAGCACTCATCGCCTCCATGTATCTGTCAAACTGAAAGAGAAAGCTTGAAAGGTTATTTAGAAGATGTTGGCTGAAGGAGGTACAGGCAGAATCAGCCTGAATTGTTTGAGAGATTGATGCCAGAACAAGGACAAGTTAATTTGTTGCTGGCAGTAAAACTTGATATTCTTTAAAAAGAAGAGCAGGAGAACATCCATCCAACATAAGTTGAGCAGAAGGTCGTGGTTTTGATTAAATAGGCCACAGAAAACATGACAGGTGGCCAATACAAATACTTGTGTTTGATTCCATTTAAAAAAAAATATTACTGCATGTGAGCTAACTTTCTCCAGCTGTTATTAGAGTCGTATTGACAGTCATGTAAAACAAAAGCACGTTAGTTTCATTACAGTATGTGACACTGACTCAGGTGAAGATGGCTTAAATGGATGGATACAGAGAGTAGATTGTAAATATAGATTTCAAAGAAACTATCATTTGTCCTGTTGTTGACTGATATTGTTTTTGTTTTCTTGTTGGGTTGGAATCATTTCCCATCCATGTTTGTGAAATCTAGGCCCCTTTGGAGACTCTGGTGTAGTTAATCACGGCCCCGTGACTGTAAATGCTGGCTCACTAAGAAGACACACGCAATAGAAGTTAATTTGATGAATTGTGACACGTGTGTTTACCTTCTATGACAAGTAGAGGTGGCTGCTGGGAAAAGAGCCTATTGATCTGAACCTGTCTTATCCATTTATACCTTAAGACTATCAGCACGAGTGAGGAAGGGGTTAGCCTGACTAATAATTAATAGATTTCTGATGGAAATTGCACCTATTAAAGAATTTATTTATTTTAATGCATTGCATTGTAATCGCTGTGTAATTAACTTTTGCTTTAAAGATTAGAATTCGAGGTTCAAGATCAAGATCAATCTAATCCGAGCTTTTTAATGTCTTCCGTCAGCGTTCTGACCTTTAGTCTGATTGTTGCATGGGCACATTGTCTGAAAAGGCCTCTTCAGTCCTCCTCTATTAAAACGACCACTTCAGCTGTAAGCGGCTTGTTACCAGGGCTGTCCTATAGATGGCTTTTATTGCAGCTGGTATATAAACTGTGTGACTATTTTCACTTCATTTTATCCTTCAGATGACTGCAGGTCAATTTTAGGTGAGGCAGGGAGAGAAAAACGTGGTTAGACTTTGATTGCAAACACACTAACTGATGTTAGTCAGTGTGACCTGTACTTCCGGCTCCTCGCAGCTTAAGGTACACAGGACAGGACAGCTGGGAAGAGCTGTGAACTCACAGAGACTTAGGAGTTTGTCGTTAGTGCCACTGATTGAACTTCTGCTGGATGCTACGCCGACAACGTGTCTCCCAAGATAAATCCCTTAACATGCATGAGGCGCACAGATAACCAAGAGGGCCGTAAATGAGACTGATCACCAACGCCACCTCCGGTTGTTATTGTTCACTGTTGCTATGGCAACTAGATATCCTGGTCAATAATTTTAGAAATGTGTGGTTGTAGAGGGGTATCGATTGGATTCAGAGGAAATGTCAGAGTTTGTGTTTAGTTTTCTTGATTAATGGTTAATTTATTCATGTCCAAATGCGTTTGTTTAGATTATATTTTTCATGTTTAGTGATTTAGTTTAAATCACTAGAAATCCAATCAGTGTTTAGGCCTGACTCTATAATCACTATCAATCTTATCTATTTATTTATTTGCTTTGACTCGTCTGTTAATGCATCTATAGAATTGAAGGGTTTTTAGGGAACTGCAGACTTTATCTCTGTAAATATCTCTGATGTAAAATGATTAAACTACATAAATCTTGAAGCACAATTAGCACTGTACCAGCCCCAGATAAATATACAGTGTTGCTTTATCTCAATATTGATCTGTGTTAATTATTCATTCTTCCTTAAATGGATGTTTATATGACTGTCAGCTGGATTAATTGCAAATATTCTGCTAATTTAAAAGATTAATAATTGATCTTGCAGGCAGGACATGATATTCCCAGATCATGAATTTAATCCCTGACAAATAACTAGGGTTTTTTTTTTTCACCCAGGTGATGAAACACAATATCGGAGCTCCTCGTTATGTGGCTGGTTAATAAGAAGAAACTTCGCAGGTTTCCTGGCACATAGAATAGGTAGAAAAAATAAATAAGCAGCCGAATGTGTGGTTTTACAACAATGGCTCACAACTTCTTTCCATTGTCGAGATCATATTTTATCTCAACAGCAACACAAAGGGTCTTTCTACCGATGAGCTAGTTGCCATGGAAACATACTAATTAGATTGGTCTTAGGCACAAAACTAGTGCTTCACTGTTGTGGTTATTAAAGTAAAGTCGCAGCCTTCCAAAAGCAATCATAGCGCCAACACATTTCCCCCCCCCCTCCACCGACTTCACATAAATCTGAGGATAATTTTGGAGAGGATTAGCGGGGAAATGTGTTCAACTATTACTGCGACGTGTTGGAATCCCTCGTAACACCTACCCCTTCAAGAAGTTACCCTCCAAAATTTGTGTAGAGTGTCCAGAGTTTGCGTCTTCCACCTGGTGCTCCTTGTGTTTAGCTGTTAAAGCCAAAGATTGTACTCGGACTGTACTGAGAGTACATGTAATGTGATCAGCTCAGGAGTAGTGCAATAAGCTGACTGGGGCTTTTCCCTTGAGCCACTCCTGTATTCACTTAGAGCGCTGCAGCATCTAATGGAGGATACATCCTGCTTATTGAAGCTTGGGGGGGGGGGGGGGTAAATTTTTAAATACATTTCCCTTTATTTCAGCCAGAACTACGCTCGGCCCAGATAATACAAGAACCTTAAGAAGCTGCGTATCAGTTTACTTGGAAAGGCTTGAGTTAAGCATCGAGAGAATATCAGGCAGCAACTCCCCAAAAGTTGCAGGGTAGTACTGGTTCGCAACAGCAGGTACACACTCACACACACACACACACACACACACACACACACACACTCACACACACATGAAAAATGAAGATATAGGGCGCAGCTTAATGGCGTGTACACAGTGTCATACATGTGAAAATGAAATCAAATTACATTGTAATTAGAAATGAGAAATAACGATTTACAAGATGGTTGGCGAGCACCAGTCAGATTATAAACACGGGGATTACTGAGCTGCACAGATTCAGTGAAGATTTCAAATAAACTGCAGAAACTTACATTGTTCTTTTCCCCTCCTTCAGGATTTTTTGGGCTTGCGTAACGCTGCCAAGTGCCATATGAGTCGGTTGTGTGAGAGTGTTGAGGGGCTTCTCGAATGAATTCCGAGGTTCTGCTGAATGCCCTCTGGCTGTGGCAGAATTTAGATGGAGAGTCATGTTTTGTGGGCCCTGAGACGATTAGCTTGCCTTTGTTTGCTCCCCATTAAGCTGCAGTCGATGTGAAGCAGCCCTGTTGGTTTTGGCTTCTTTTTTTTCTTTTGTTTTTCTGGAGTCAGCAGGGAATCAGGGGTATCAGACAGATGGAGGAAGTGAGAAAGCAAACTCCAAGAGAGGAGAAGTCAGATAGATCAGCGATATTGTCAGAGGGGCATTTATGGAGGAGACGCGCATCACAGAGACGGAGGGGAAACCAGCTGAATCAAAGAGTCCACAGTTTTCCCTCTCTAACCAGTTCGAACTCAAGGTTTATCGAGATGCCTCGTCAAACAGGGCAGTGGGATTTCCTCCCGCTGCCTCCGTTGGTGAATGAGCCTCCATCGTTTTCTCTTTCTCTCACTGTCTCGCTTCCATCCCTATAATGAGGCGCCAATCCATCAAGGAATCAAGGCTTTAAGCCGGTCTGAGCCTCTGGCTGCGGCGTTCATACTGTCTCTTGGATGCCCACACATTAGTGCTACACAGTTCATCGTAGTAAAATAAATTCCCCTCCTCTTTATGCATTTAGCTCGGATTTTTTCCTCAGATATCCAAGAAATACTTTGCCAGTTTTTGGTTGTTTTTTTTTCTGTTTCGAACGCCTGAAAGCAGACATCAAATGTATCTTGTGTGAAATGTTTGTTTTGCCTAATAAACTGAAAGACTCAACACAGGAGAAAAGCCAACTTCAAAAAACGGAAATGTTTGGAGAAGGAGGTTTGGTGATTTTAAATTGGTTCCCTTGGTTAATTTTGCTTGAATTACAATTATGCAAAAATTGTAAATATTTCCCTTAACAGGCAGGCAGCATGTCTCGTTACCTGTTTGACTTCAGCCGTATGAAACCTTATGCTGCGTCAGTGTTCTAGCCTGTAATATCAATCAGATAAAGTGTTCGGTAAATGATGAAGGCGTTTAGATAATGAGATCGCTCCAGCCTCGGTGCTGCAGTAGTTCATCGTCATTTTCTGCAGAGGAGGACATAAAGCACCACACAGTCACACAAAAACCATCAGACCCTGCACATGTACTGGTGTATCATACAGATGCAGCGTCCCAGCCTGCCTCCTCTTTTAGTTCCATAACCATTACTCCTGCAGCGTTTGACAAATTACTGCTCAAACCTGTTCTTCTCTCCACTGTAATGGACAAGCTGAAATGCCACAAAAGGCAGGCTCTCGCTTTAGTGAGCAGTATGAAATAGAATTAGTTTTTTTTTATAGTAATCAGTCAGAAGTACAGCAGTACCGACACAAACAAGTGGAAACTGGGACTTTAAATCCAACGAGAGTCACGGTACCCGTCCATCCGGGCTTTTATCCAAAAGCAGTAATAAATCACAGTGGACTTGGATGGCTCCTATGACCATAAGGTTTATGGCACTGTAGTACCTTTTGGCAGGAAATACAAAACACTTGAGATGCACAGACACGTCATTTTGGAGGACACTGACATATATTTATCTCCTGCTGACTTACGTTAACATTGAACCTAACCCCAACCGTATAATCAAGTCTTAAAGCCTCGTCATACCGAAGAAAGATTCAGTTCTTTTCTGTAGTGAGAGCTGGGCTACAGCCTCTTGATGTATTAACTTCTTAACTTAATAAATCAAAAGTTGCACCATCTGCTGCTGTCTCCTGTTTGACTGCGGACCATCTGACATCTACTGACATTTACGTCATCATTACAGGATTTAATACAAAACATCGGAGTTTCTTCCATGAAAAATGTCAGAATCTGTCATTTTAACCGGTGAAAAAGACCTTTACAATGTTCTGTTGGCTAAACAAATAAATACCAAAACAAAACGCTAAAGCTAATCAATCAGTAACAGTCAATCAATAAACATGACTGCATCACACGGTAACAAGGTAACAGCTTGTGTTAATACACAAACTTTGAGAACAACTTTCACACCATGTAGCATGGAACCTTTTGAGAGTCAGCAGATGAGCACTGATCAGAATAACCCTCACACACACGCACACGCACGCACGCACCCATGGTGCATACATGCAGCTCGACATGATGTTCAGCTCTGTTGTAGGTGTAAGTGTCAATCTGTCAAGATGTATTTTGTATACACTGCAAACGGCTTGGCTTGGCTTGCATGGCTTCCTCTTCATATAAACAAACACATACATTATAACCTGATTTTGTGCCGGCGGTGTCGCGATTAACTCGCACGAGAAGCCACCTCAACCTTGTGTTCTCAATTATTTCTAATCATGACTAATACGTCTTGATTGGTGAAACTGTGATGCTCTTTGTAAACAACATTAATTATTCAACAACACAATTGCTTAATTTCCATCCTTCTGTGGTTTTGTCACATTAACTCCCATTACCTTTAGAGGGTTTTTTTTTTTTTTTTAATTCTATTAGAAATGTTGGCCAGATTCTTCTCTACCAGTTGCTGCTTCTTTCCAGTCATTTCTCTTATTGGACAGTCATTGTTTCAGTGTGTCCCTGTGACTCACAGTCATTCATCTTGGCTGGAAACACAGGACATATAAATCAATGCTCCAGAAATTAAAGTGCTGCATGTGATAGATGCCAATATGACTTAACAATCCTGTCAAGGACTAATTACTGCTACTACAATTAGGAGAGAACAATCGGGCCAAAGTTGCTTCTTTAACCCAGAGAACTAAATGTACAGGCAATTTTCTGTTCTCTTGAGATAAGTGTGTGTGTGTGTGTGTGTGTGTGTGTGTGTGTGTGTGTGTGTGTGTGTGTGTGTGAGATTCCATATGTGAATGCACTGTAGGTGTGCATTTGTGTGGGTGGATTAGCACAGACTGTGTGTTGCCTTACGCATACCCACCATTGATCCATATACACACGTTTTTTGCTTCTCGTACACCCCAGGCAAAGTCACATGACACAGTCTCAGTTAGCACTAACACTTACAGAATGCCAAAAAAAGAATTACATCCAGAATACGGCAACATTTAGCCACACGTGTGTGCGCGTGTGTGTGTGTGCGTGTGTTTCCATGCACAGCACTGCCTTTGTGTCGTGACCAGACTCTCCTCCCTCCTCATCTCTTCCTCGCGCACCCACATTGATGTTTTGGTACTGCAGTTTATTCTGAGTAGTGTGTAAATGTGCTTGCCTTAGCTTAAATGCAAAGTATGTAACATCTCTGCATTATAATGTCTAAAATCATTTAGTCTATTACCCATTCACAAACAGTGCTGATGGCATGTTAGAATGTCATGGATGCTGGAACTTCCTCCTAGCGCGTGGGTGCTGAATGTCTCAAGGACACAAGGACATGGTCTCTGGAGGAGCTGAATCAAACCAGGAACCTTCCAAGTGGCACTTTTTCTCAGCAGCCATTTTTACATGCTGGAGGGCAAAATACAAGAAAGTGCTCAGAGAATGCATGCCTCTGCCAAACATGAAACGCAATGTAACTGTGATCAAAATCTGTTCATAATTTTTCTTCCATACTGCCAAAAATAGGTCCTTGGGATTACTCATCACACGGCATTAGTTTGAAATTCATCTATATTATGTCCATAAATGCAGTTTACAGAAATCCTGCTAATTTTCTAGACCTACTACAGTAATCAAGATCCAGGATCTACCGTTTGACCCAGCTCATCAGCAAATTTAAGCGCTTCTAATAACGAAGTTTTGTCTTCCTGAGCTCATCAGACAATTTTGAGGTAGTTCCCTCCTTATCCAGCAGAGGGCGCTTTACAGCTTCAATTAGGAGAGCTACACTTTTTGTATCCTTTTGTGTTTAACTAAGCTAAAGGTGTCTTGTTTAACAAATGGAGGAAGTTAGTGAACAGAGCCATTGTAAGCGTAACATTACAACACCAAAAACATATGAGAGGCTTTGTGTGGAAGTTTTTGAGATTCAACATCGTGTGTTTGTTAAAGTCGTAACATCTCTCCTCGAGAACGACACGTCTGCGGCTCTCCTGCTAATGTTAGCTTAGCACGGAGCGGAGGCCCGACGTAGGAGCTGACAGCCCCGGTAGACTGCATATAATAGGGAACACACAGTCACAACTGGTCCCTCGCCAGAAGCACGATTACCACAGTGACTACAACCACACTGGGAACATGGTAAGCCACTGTCACGCGAACGTTATTCCGTGGTTACGGACGTCTTTAGCCGTTACCTGCATTAGTCCATGCCTGACTCCCCCTTGAGAAAGACAGGTATTCGTAATAGGATTCATTCAAATGTATTGCCGACGTTCGAAGTTCGTTCGAACATGACGTTTTGGAAAAAGTGACAGCCCTACTTTCTTTCCAGAAAGTGCCATCGGAATTCTTTCATTACTTTTTCAAGATGTGCTGCTAAGAATCAGGCTGTCACCTGTGACATTACCTCCTTGGTGGATGTAATGCATTTTTGCTTTTATTTATTTTTTTTATTTTTTTTAACGTATAGAGAGCAACAACAATAACAGGTAAAGTGATAAACAGCTGTTGGTTATGTTGGAGCTGGATTTATAGAAAGATTAATGTACCCAATAAGCTAACAAAAGTCTGCAAAAAAAATCATACATTTGCAAAGCTAAGACTTCTGGGACAAAACAATACTCTTTACTCTTACCTGTGGGTAGAACATTGTGTTGTGAAATTAATTGGGGTCCTCTTCCATTTGGGTGCACCAGGTGGAAGGAAAATAGCATATTGTGACTAAACGTTACAAAAAGAATGGAGACAACAATGCCCACAGTCCCATGCCACCTCACAAAGTCATTATATCAGTTATTTTGTGATTGATTTAACGGAGTACCGCAAGTAAATTCTGTTAGTTTAAGATGCAGCAGTGGTAGAGGGCACAGTAGAAGTTGTCCAGCACCGCAGGAGCCCCTAAATCATCCACATCCAGCTGGCAGATGCCCAACTCTCCCCAGGCACTTGTGATGAGGCCTGATGGGCCACATCATCTGCTTCCAGCCTCTTAACTCACAGGTGGTTCAGCTTCTTTGGAGGTTGCTCTCTTTAAGAGACCCTCTGGTTTATCCTACTAAAGTGCAGTAGCGAGCCATTTATCAACAAGTGAAGTCGTCCTGGGTGCCAGACCACAGTCCTGCTTGACCAAAGATCCTCATTTAATTTCATAAACTTTTGGCCTCAGCACAAGACCTGGACCCTGGTGCTGCTTGGATAATCTCTCCCATCTGCCCGAGCTCCATCTCCAACCTGTTTGCTTTTGGCCCATTCAAGTTTTGCTCTCTATTTTTTTAATGAATTCCACAACTTCTCTCTATTATCTGGGGATGTAATTACACATTCCAATTTCTTATCTTTGTTTGTTACAACTTTGGGATAATTTGCCTCTTCTTGATTAGGAGACTGACGAAATTTTATTTTGTTTTGAAGCCATTGAAATGATCATTTTCTTTCCTTTGCAGCATTGTCATATTTATTTATGAGTCAAATATTGCTTTAAAAACAATTCGGACTTTGTTTTTATAAGGTTCCTTAAAGTGTTTTATAACTAGTACCTTTAAGTGCAGTCTTTTTAAATGGAACCATCATGAATATTTAAGTTGAAATCCATACCCAGTGTGGAAGTGCAAACTTGATGACAAATATACTGGTATTTGCATTTAGTTCAACAAATATACTGGAGAGCTGCCACTGTTTCACAGTATAAACAGAGAGAAAGATTTATTAAAAGAAGAAACACCTCTAGAAATCCGCGTCAAGCTATCGGACGCTGGTGATTAGCAAAGTAATTATAAGCCACTGTGAGTTCTGCAGATAACACAGTTCAGGGATAGTTCATCTTTATCCCCTGGGACACTACATGGTTTTTTAATCTGTTGGTGCTAATGTAGCAGAGGCTAGCGAAGCCCCCTCTGCAATGTGTCACGCTATTAGGTAAACATCGTCACGCTGACTAAGAGGTCTAAATAGTCTGTGTATAATCAGAGTAGATTAAGTGCTGCTTTTTTTTCACAGGTGTTGTCCCTAAAGGAAACATTCATGCACCTGCCAACAGAGGCTTGAAGGATACCTCCAGAATATTTTGCTTTAATAAAGTGTCTTAAGATAAATAACGTCAGCCATGGAATGAGTCATTCGAAGAGAAATACAACAAATTTCAGACCCAGTCAGAAGTGTTTTGTGGTTTTTAAGGATTCACGTGTGCTTACTTTTGAATTTTGATCAAGCTTAATGTCAAAATCCAATTATTATGGTTTTACTCATTCAGAAAGACATCCAGAGTAGACTCCTTTATGCCAAAAGGGGAGCCGTGTGAGAGGTGTGGACATCTGGTTAGGTTGTGTCCCTGGTGCCTCCAGCTGGAAGGATAAGGAGCACATCATACTGGTAGGAGGTCCGTGGTAGACTAAGAGCTGAAGGAGAAACTTCCTCAGTTCTTGGATGAGGCAAAACATCTTCATGCAACTGAAACATGTCCAGTTGCCTGTGACACAGCCTTTAAGAGTTACAATGACCTGGATGGCTAAGAACATTAACCAACATCAAGTTTATAGTTCCTTCTGGTTACACTGTGCCAGGCAGGGATGTTCCAGGAGGTGGCGTCTAAGGAGATGCTACATGGTTTGGGGTTCAGTGCTGTGATTACACACAACCTCCCTGTTATTTAAGTATCCCTATTTGGAGAGCGACTTTGGGGCTTCCAGCACAACATCTTAGCCTCTTCAGGAATGCCCACACTGTGCCGGGAGGTGCCTCACTCGGCTGTAGCTTCATTGTTGTCGATGATGTAAGGGTGCCTAGTCTTTCTTCCCATTGAGCAACCCCTCATGCTCAGTGTTTCACAGGGAGAGACACATTTTAGAAAGTTTTCTTTTCAGACCTCAGGCAGCTTTAAGTTGGCACTTAGATTAAAGAGAGAATCTTTCACCTGTAGCCTGTTGCTGCTCTTCTTTTACTTGCGGTATTTTGATGTAACTCTGGTGGTGCTGTGCCTGCCAGGCTGAACATATGGTCTGATAGGTGTTTGTCTGAAGCAGCCAGGATCTTTTGGGTGAGTAGGACAGGACAGGCATCTTCAGTAGCGGAGAGCTAGTGGGGTTGACTTCAGCGTATCATTAGTTTGCCTGTAGTAGGTGCTCAGCTTCATGATTTTGAAGGCGGAATTGGCGCGCAGCTTTCTCTTCCATGGTGTTAACCCTTCAAGAGAAATGGAAACTCTTTCCTCAACAACATCGGCATATTAACACGCAGACTCTTACACTAGTGACCAAGACTGCAGTGCCAGCCAGCTTAGAGCAGTTCGGGGTTCAGTGTCCTGCTCAAGGACGTGTTGACTTGGTCTCTGAAAGAGCTGGATGATCAAACCTGTAACCAGCCACTCAACCTCCTGAGCACACACACTCACTCATGTTCTTGCTCGGGGGAAGAAATTAAAATGAAATGTAAGAAATTAAAAATAAAACGTCATCAGCAAAATCTATCTTAAGTTTTTTTTTCCCTTCTATTGTTGCAATTTAGATAATGACACACAGTGACATGACTTTCACAAAAACTGTATTTTAGTCTATTATGTGTCTGGGAACAGATTTGCATTGCCATGAGACGGATGGAATTCCTCCCTTTATTACTACAGGATGACAACAAAAGCCCACAGAGAACCGACACGATAAAATACTTAATTGGCTCTTAAACATGGCTTTGTCTTGTGGTCAAAAAATATACAGGAAGAATAATAACATTTGAGCCTGTATAATAGCCAGGCGAAGAGAGTGAGAGAGAGTGGAGAGGAGAAGATAAGGAAGAAGAAACAAGAGCCCATGTGCAAGGTCTGGGAGTAGAGGGGGGAAAAAACGTGACGAGGGGAAGGTTTCACCTCATCTCGGTGATGCCACTAGGTTTTAGTGAAATGGACATAAAGGATGATAGGACATGAAGGAAGACAAAATAACTGCAAGGCCACGCTATTATTTGCCAATGTGAGAGCGGATTGTGCTAAAAACGGTGATGGCATTTAAGACTGAGAGAGACGACAACAAAGTGAGAGACAAAATGACAAAAAGAATCAAAAAGGTAGAGGAATTGTGTGTCTGTGTGTCTGTGTGTGTGTGTGT
Organism: Aulostomus chinensis; assembly: GCF_037954235.1. Taxonomy (NCBI): domain Eukaryota; kingdom Metazoa; phylum Chordata; class Actinopteri; order Syngnathiformes; family Aulostomidae; genus Aulostomus; species Aulostomus chinensis. The sequence continues at coordinate 22,359,376 of NC_141322.1, read as the reverse complement.
GTGTGTGTGTGTGTGTGTGTGTGTGTGAGAGAAAGAGAGAGACAGAGAATTAAAGAGAGAGACATTTAAGCACTGAATAAAAACCGGAAAGATCCATCATCTGTGAACACCATGGCGCATGACTGCCCTGGGGCTGCTGCACTCAGCCATGTCACGGCTCAACGCTCAAACACACACACACACACACACACACACAAGAGAACGACAAGCGGATGAGAGGGTGAATGAGTTGGGAGAGAGAGAGAGAGCAAGGTTAGAAAGAGAAAATGGAGATTTAGGTGTGAACAGATGTAAAGTGATGGAGTAAGATAAGGCGGGGGAGCACAGTCAGAGCAGGAACATCTGAGAGAAGAATATTTCCGTACTACTGCAGTGTTAAACCGTTTACTTGATTTGATGTAGTATTTTTGTACAGGTGAGCCTGAACATCCCTACTCATTGAATCTGACATAACAGAGTGTGACTGGAGGTTGGAGTCTTGGTTCAGTCATGAGAATACAGCAGGTCTCTGCTGTGGAGCTTCAGCGAGGCCACTGTGGACCTGCTGTTGCCTGCAGCCTGCTGACATACAGAACCACTGTTATCATTTACAAGTTTGATGACTACTCTTCACTGATGGTGGAAGGCAAAGCCTGAAGAAATCTTTGGATTATTTAGGGATATATAATGGCAGCAAGGCTGTTTATATCCTGTATAGGCACTTATGACACATGCGGTTAGCTGGAGATGGTGCATAGAGTCCTTGTGCCTCATTCCCTGATGTGTTGCCGGTTAGCCACAATATTAAAGCTTTATTAGATCTGAGGTTACTGTGCATCATCAGTCATGCAGTCAATGCATAGATACTTTTCTCAAATTACCAACCTGATGGACCTGTATCTGTCCAACCACTCACCACCATCTTGCTCCAGATTGGACTGTGCTACTGTTTTGGATGTTATGATATCACAATGATATTTTTTGGCACGTCAACAAGTCGGTATTGCCTCTGCTAAACTTCTGCTACCATTGCTATGAATGACGGTGAGGACAGTAACATGGTCTGCAGGTTTTATGTAGCTAGCTGGAAACGTAGCAGCATTTGCATACAATTAGAGGATGATAACGGTAATGTTGGAGGCGGTAACTTAACGATACTTGTCAAAATCCTTCAACAGATCAGACCTGGCTGATAATGCTAATGTTAGCTTCTTAATGTTACTCCCTACTGAGACATGTTGCTCCTACGCTCTCTTTCAAACATTGTTATACGTGTTCAACTGTTCCTGTTGCAGTTCAGCTAGCCAGCAAGCAGCAGGGTGACATGCGCTGTGCTGTCTTGTACATTTCCCTGAAATTCATTAATTTTAAATCGCAACCCTAAATTGAAAATGTAAAGCTCTTTGTGTAGTTTAGTAATTAAACTAAACCCAAAAGCCACTTGGGTGACGGAGCATCTCATTTATATTCTGTATGTTCAATGCACACTCAGAAAAATAATGAGCTTTTTGATGACTTCTGTAGACGGATTGTTAAAAGAGAGTTGAATGGGCTTTGTTTTCCTGCAGTTGGCATACTTCAGCTGTGCATCTTGATGGTCATTAAAATGTTTTCTGTTGGTCCCCTCCTCACTAAATACCACTATGACCCATGAATATGGATTAATACTGGCAGCAAAACTCTTCAGTGTGTGCCTCAATCATGCAAATGAACTTATCTCAACAATTTCCTGAGATGTGCTAAATCTAATTTAATAATGTTATTGAGATGGATGACATTTAGTCACGTATGCGCTTTTGTTACTTTACATGATAATTTCAAATTTATCTGACCAACATAAATGATAATTAACTGTCCAATTTAAATATTTTTCATTTTTCTGATCTAATCCACCTGTGTTAGCTAATGGATGACTGCTACTTTACTCCATTCACGAAGACCAACTACAAAAATAACCAAACTTTCTATACACTTCCACAATTTCCAACCTGTTTTTTTAGCTTTTATTCGTCTTTACCTTTAACACCCATAACAACAATACAGGGTGCCTCACAAGATCCAGTTAATGAGTTGGACTAAACCCAACAAGCCATTATGCAGACCGCTGAAAAAGGCAAACCACATCAGAGGACTTGTGTGTCTGCATGTTCTGGGTTGAGCTAATGAGTCTTTTGCTTTGGATCTTGACGTACAACAGGTTGTGTGCTTGTGTGTGTGTGTGTGTGTGTGTGTGTGTGTTGTTTCTACTCATTTGTGTGTTTATTCCCAATGAATACCCAGGATTTTTTTCTGTGTCCATTTTGTAAGTGAACCGGCATGATATGACTCCCATGAAACTGGATTTACCCACTTTGGTGTCAGCATGAAAAAGAGCTTTTCCCTGTGCGAAGTCATATTATTGAGTGTTTTTCTTCATTTTTCTCCAGTTTGTTTAATCCTAATTCCCTGTGAACCCCAGTTCCCCCCACTGGACAAGCAAAAAAAACAAAACAAAAAAAATCAAGTCCTGACAATGGAGGAAGTATGGCATGTGAAAAAATAAACCAACCTTAGATTTTACCAGGAGATGGGATGCTAAAGTATTATGTGAAATGGTAACTTGCACTTTTAGTCACTATTAACCCTGGGACAAACTAGTTCCACCTGTCACAGGTGACGATGACTCTATTACAGACGTTAAGAGATCTCTTTTATCCAAGTCCCCACCACCACCAGCCTGCTAATGCATCCTTGCTTGTCGTCTCTGTGGGACATTTTAGAAGTTAAAACGATTCAGTCAAGGGAGACACACTCATCTGTTCAGGTACTGGTGTAGAAACTTTGGAGGCCTTTAAGTAATTAGATACAGAATAACACTGAATTTGTAATCGCTGAAGGTGCCCTCTTTAAAGGTTTTGCTTTTTTTCAAGTGGTGATATTGCTATTTATAGAAAAATTCCATGACATTATACATTATGTCAGCAGGAAATTAAAAATGTGTTTGCTCCTATACAATAAAAGTTCTGGGCGCACTTCTAAACCAGAGGAAAGACATCCATGGTGATCATAGTTCGATGTGAAAGAGAACTGCTCTTTTTCATGCCTTAACATGACCCAAGTGGGTAGGGTGGTATATGTGTTTGTTGAAATAAATATGGATAGATTCATTTCTGGAGGACTCTTTTGATAGATATTTTTCTCCTGTCTGGATGGTATTATCTCTCAATCCTGAGGTGGTTGAAATATCCCTAAAAGTCCATCAGTGCACCTTTTTTTCTGGCATGTAGAGGAAGGACTGTTTAGCTATGCAGATTGCATCTGGGGGACAGTTGCCCCATTAATTTATCTCCATCACCACCAGAGATCCAGCAGGGCTTTAATGTGTATAAAACTCAGATGCAATAATGGCGCGTTACACAAAGTAAGCACAACCCTAACAGCAGTCAAGGGCACATTTTGTATTTATTCTTTGTCTTGCAGAATCAGCCTGAACTTCAGGGACTAATCAGGTTAACCTACATAAAGTACAAAAGTACGCAGTACCGATGCCTTCTTACCAATTCCAATTACAGTGTTCCTTAAACTAATTCTCACATTTACTATGTCCTAGCTGGGCAGCGAGGGAAAAGAGAGAAGCACATTTCTGCAATACAGAAGTTCCTTTTTGGGAGAAGAAAAAAAAACCCTCTTTGGCCAAGCTGGTCTCAAATGACAAATTAAATATGTTGTGGAACGAGTGATAAGATATTGCTTCATTTTCAGGGTTCATGCATGCGTTGAGAGCACTATTTTGAAAGTACTTTGTACCCCATTTTACATTCTAATAACTATAGAAATTTAAGATAGCTGGAAAACGCTTTGTCAGTCTTCAGTAAAATAGCAGAAAAAAGTATACGCTCTAAAAAACCCAATGTACAAAAAAAAAGTGTCTTCCTCAAGAATCAATGTGTTTTTCCTTTCCCTATGCTAAACCCCTCCACCAAGTTTGGTCAATATTGGCCAGTCGGTTTTTATTTTGCTACCTTACCTACCGTACCTTATAAAAGACAGCAGAACAAATGTTGGTGAAACATGAACGCACCACCGTGACATGCAAGCATTTATTTTATGTTTATTACGAACATGATGTGCCACCAGCTAATATTTTGGCAGTGTATTGTAAGTTTAGTGTGACTCCAGCGCAGCTCACTAAGGCGCAGGCCACATTCTCTCCGCGTTGACCCAATGCGCAATTATAAATGTGTCTTTTGTTGTACTTATGTCTTGTTGATTCCCATTAGAAACCATGTGAACGTAGTAATAATATAACTACTGATGTTTTTAATTAAACCTTTTAATTAACTACTTTTTTTCCGGAGAATGTACATTTTGTGTAATCCTGATTTGAAAAGCTTGTTTCCATCCTTCGCCAACCTCGTGTACCTGTTTATCTCATCACTGTCTGAACAAACAGTCATTTCTGGTGGGTGTACTTGGGTGGAAGGAGTTTTATCTGAATTTGAACAGTGCACCATCTACTCCTAGAGACCAGCCATTGAGGAATCGACCGTAAAATGAACAGGGTGGTTAAAGACCGGGCTTACTGCCAATAGCTAGGACTGGTGCAGGATTGATAGCTTTCTGTGCAATGGAGCAGTATATTGGCAAAGCTTTTATCACTGTTTTGTCTTTTAGTATGAGTAACACACAATATATCAGTATATTTGTCTTTTTGGCTCACCGTTGGACTTGTTAAGGGATTGTTGAATGTGTGTTTGTTCTAGAAGCGTTTGTGGAATGGAGAGAAATGGAAACAGACACCACAGCAAAAAAATATGTATATATTTATATATACAGACACAGATAATCACTTTAAATTGCATCAACAAGGACACATTGAGCAGGTACAGTGCTTGTGATGCAAATGAATGAGAAAGGGCATTTTGTTTTTGGTAATTTCATGCAATTTGTCTTTTTTTGGGCTTGGTGATATTGAATCAATCAATCATTATTTGCGTAGGATTTTTCATGCAGACAAAATATATCATGCTTTTCATACAATAAATCGATACATATGCACACACACACACACACACACACACACAGAGCAATGACTTTATAATTAAATGAGGGACTAAAATAAGAACAGCGCTCATTAAAAGCAGGATCTGGGAAAACGCTAGTGCCAGGATTCATGGCGTCGAAGCTGAATTGTAGTAGAGTTTTGCCTCAACATGTATGTCTCCAACTGTTCTAACCAGCTCTTCTCTTCTGACTCTTAAGTTTTCAAATTGCATGATAATTATCAATGTGGCAACTCCTCACCAGCCAACTAAATTATTGGCTTTATTTAGATAATTGTCTCTGCTTTCAAAAATCCGTCTAATGTCTTTTGCCATATCCACGCCTGCTCCCGTTCCTCCTGCTGACAATGGGCCTCAATCTTGAAATGTTCTTGCACAAATTTGTCATCACAAGCTATAGGATTTTTTCCTAGCCCTCAATTTAGTCTTATAAACGGGAAGGCTATTGCTCCTGACATCTATTGTGCACATCCTGTAACTGGCAATCACCCAGGCTTGCAAATACTTACAGAGGTACACAATAGATGTCAGGAGCAACGAGTTACAAAGAGCTTTCCCACCTGTCTGCATGTCCTCATGAAGGTCCTATATTCCTATAGTGTGTCAGAACAGATGTATGTACAAGAACAGTTTATAAATGAGGCCCTTTTAATGTCTGAAGTATTAATCTTGCTCCAGCCGTCCTTTACAGATTGTGCTATGCTGGGCCAGGAACCCCTCTGTGCTCCTGATCAGCAAAATTGCTAAAATCATTTGGTAAACTTTTGCCATATGCCTGCACATGTGTTGCCTTCAAAGAAACAAATGTGTACCTCAAAATGTTCCCTGTTCTGCTGAGGTCATATACATGCATCCATACATATACGTACGCAATAAGTCCAACAGTACACACATTTGACTCACGATTGTCTTATTGCAGGTGCTAATTTTAACACATCTGGAAGAAGCAGTACTAGTGTGGACGTGTGTTTTGGGTCATCTGACAAATGGCACCCAAGTCTAGAACCTCAAGTTTTTGTCTCTAATGACTCCTTTGAAATATTCTTGGCTCTGTAGCAGCTGAAATCCCTTTTCTGTCTGACCTTTGGCACCAGGATTTACATTGGGGAACTGAAGAGATTAAAAAATCAACACATTAGAGACACTTGCACACCTTGCACCAGGAAATACACATTACTATTTCACAGCCCTTTCAGGGCCTGCGTATAATGATAACTCATAGCTGAAAGCACAGCTGTAACACTGGCAGCCTCCTGTGTAAATGCACCATTTATGACCTATCTGGCCTTTTAACTAGCAGGCCGTAGTAACCTGGAAGTATTCATTGCCAACAAGTGAATCAGCAGTTTTTTTTGTGTCCTTGTTTGTCATTCTCTCTCTCTCTCTCTCTCTCTCTCTCTCTAAAAGTAAACACTCCCAGCTCTGTCACGACAACTAGGTGCGGGGGGATGGCTTCAGTGCATGTGCATCACACAAAGCAGAACAATAAGTGAAGTGATGATGACTTTGCAAACAGCTGCCTCAGTTATGACTGTCAAGAGTGTGACAGGAGTTGTTTGTGGGTGTATATGCTGTATTTATTTGCATGTGTTGATGTATTTTTTTGAGGTAAATAGCAGGAGAGTGTGTCTCCTGACAAGGATGTTTAATCTTTCATGAAAATCCCATTGAGGATGCTGAAATTAGATCACCAAGAGAACATAGAATTAATCCTCAGACTATAGATTTGACAGCCTCCGGCCACTTCCATATGTTTGTGCATTTATGTCTTTGTAGTGATTTCCAGTATGTGACTATCCTCATAGTGACACACGATACACAGACATTGATTTACTGGGAATTGGCAAGTAAATCATCTGATATCATCAGATAGGTGCTTACTTATCACAAGCTGCTGCCAGTTGTTGGGTGCCTTCAAATTCTCAAGAGGTTCTGCAATATAGCATCAATCTAGACTGTTCAAAAATGGCCAAACTAAAACTTCCTGTCTTTTAAGATGCCCTTATTGTGTCTTCAGCACATCCTACGAATATGTCTCCATTCAGTATTGAAGATAGCGTCGATGTAGCAGCAGTGATGCCTTTTACCCACAAAGCAGTGTGACAGCTGTCTTGGCAAACTACAGAGAAAACATATTTCTTAGAGAAATGTAATCTGCAGGGCTTGGTTTTCCCGTATACCCTCGTATTCATTGTAGGATTTTTATGCAACCAATAATACCAGCTTCCTAGCTCACATTAGCTAAATGTGCTAACATCATAAGCTTGCAAACAGACATTTTCCTAAATGTGCATTAGCTTCAGTTCCATATTTACATGTGCATCTAAACATGTGGGGCAATAATGTTTGATCGTATTTTCTCCGCAAGAAAGTGAGTCGGTAGAATCCCTAAAGTGTTGATTCCTCCGAGCCACCAGCCCTAAAATGGAGATTAGAAAAATTTGGACAATACCAAAATAAAACAACCAACAGATTTATCTTTCCTCGCTGCTTTTCTCTTTATGCAAAGTCACACCTCAGTGCTCCTCAGTTCTGGAGAGGTCACTTGAGAGCCTGGTTTATTATTAAATTAGGGAACAATATTAAATATCAAAAGCAGAATTTATTTCTGGTAGTTTGTCAAGTAAATGCACAACAATGAAACATGACACGGCTGAATTCTTGGACGTTAAGTCCCTGTTGGTGTTCATATCTGTTTGTGCCTACAGTATATGCGTACGTGTGCATATTTTTCAGTTAATTATGTTTTTATGTACAATTAGATAATATAAAAGTACATATATCTTCCACAGATGGCAGGCCAGCCACAGAAAATATCTGGATAGAATCTCATTTGTGTCAAGCCAAAGCAGGGCTCTCTGCAACGGTTTATCTGCTCTCTCATCTGTCTTGTCTCACCATTAAATGGAGTAGAACACTCACCCGTGTTTCACCTCGTTGAGAGATGAATCAGCACGCGGCTGTCAGTCCATGACTTGTCATCCTCTTGCAAAGATCAGTGGCAGAACTTTTGTGCTTTGAGATTGTGTGCTCAAACTCTGTGCCTCTTATGAGTTATACATCTCCTTTTCGGGTGATCAAGTAGCCTGTGATCATAGCAGAAGAAAGCTGAAGACACTTGTTGAAACTTCACTTGTTCCAAACCCTGGTACACTCCATTTCATGAGGACCTGAGTCTAAGAATAATAAAGTCTGCATGCATCTCAGACCTCCAGCGGTGAATAAAAAAAATTCTGTAGTATTGGAAGGTCCAATCTTTAAAACTGAACACAATCCTCTCAATCTGAAAAGCCCAAACTGGCTCGAGGGCGTGTATCATGGCAGATGTCTCATTTAAAGGCAGGCTTTGCATTAGATTGAAGTCCTTGAAATTCTCTCCAGGTTCCATCAAGCTTCCTCAAGAACACATACAACATAGACCTCCACCACAAATGTCGCGTGATCGCTAACATGTTTGTTTGCAGCATGTCTAAAAAGTAACAGATTTTATTGAGATTTAGTGGAAAGATGGGTAATACAATAAATAGCAAGTGACGCTCAAGTCCATCGGCAGGTTTATTAGCCGTATTTTTGTGCCTCCGTGCTGGTGACAGCCGTTAAAAAGTGGCATTATGGTTCCATGTTGTCTGTTCGCAGGAATACCTGGGATTACCTGGGGAATTTCCTCGAATTTGGTGTAATTGTCCACATTTTGGTGGTCAAAGTTCAAGGTCACTTTCTCCCAACGTGTTCATGATGTTTCTTTAAATCAGGCATATTTGTTCCATGGCAGTTTAATGTCTGTTAATTAGCATCCTCCTCTCAGTTTGTTTAAGTGTTTTCATGTTCTGTCATGTTGGGACTAAAAGCAATCATACACTGACACCAACGATTAAACTCACATTCTCCCCCCTGCCCAGCTTGCTGACTGTTGTGAAGCAATGTTTAATCAAGCCCTTGTAATTACAAAATCAACCATGACTTATTTCCTTTTTTAGAAATCCAGTCAAGTGAAGTTGTTTGCGATTCCTCCAGTTGTCATGCTTTGCTGGTTTTAAAGCCCAAACATTCTAGTTGCATCCGCCGGCACTCTGTCAACTGGGTTCAGTAAAATGCAACACTCTTCTTAGAAAAGGTCTGATCGTACAGGCATGAAGGAAGCTAAAATCATCCAACAAATCTCTCAACAAGTGTACATACAGTAACAGTTTGCAGTTGCACATTTTATGAAAATGCTGCAAGGTTTCACCAGTCTCAAGCAAAACAGAGATGTAAATTGTTATAAAATGAGAGCATTTCGATACTTTCTCAGCCAGTGGAAATGATCGTTTTATCTCAGACTGTAAAAATTAGGGGGAAAGAGGAAATGTCACAAAAGCTACTGTGATGGAGAAAGTGTGAGGTAGCAAGAGAAACAAAGGAAGGCACAAGAGGAAGGCGATGAACACAGTTAATACATCCATCCATCCATTTCCATGGATGGATAAGAGTCGGAGGGGGGCTGGAGCCTATCCCAGCAGCCTTCAGGCGTGAGGCGGGGTTCACCCTGGACAGGTCACCAGTCCATCACAGGGCCAACACATAGAGACAGACAACCATTCACACTCACAGACACACCTACGGTCAATTTAGAGTATCAATCAGCCTCGTCCCCTCTTGATGTCTTTGGACTGTGGGAGGAAGCTGGAGTACCAGAGAGAACCCACACAGGAACAGGGAGAACATGGAGACTCCACACAGAAAGATCCTGTGCTGGAGCCAGGGCTCGGACCCAGAACCTTCTTGCTGTGAGGCAACAGTGCCAACCACTGCACCACCGTGCTGCCTACAGTTAAAACAAAGCTGTTAAATTACAGGGACAAGATAAACGATCTCTGTCTTTCCTGATTGCTGTCTAAGGACAAGAGGCACAGTACACACACACACACACACATACAGAGTAACAAAGCTCTCAGTATCTGCAGGTGGGTTTCTGTGCTGTTAGATTCAAGATGTTCCCTCAACAATCTTCTTTTGTTTCCAATAAAGCAGATGTGCTGTCTATGTGGGTTGTAATAAAGGCACACACACACACACAGTCATCATTTATCACAGTAATGCTGTTACAATACACAAACCGCCAACACTGAGCTTTGGAACACCACTAAACACACCTGCTCACAGGTCTAACACTGTTTCCAAGCATCATTTGTTAAGTGATGCTTGGAAACTCTAGAGAATTATACAACCAGCAAAGTACTGTTTTACATTTAGACAAGGACAATTTTATTTGTGTCTGTATTTAAATGTGTGAAAATTTTAAAGTTTTTGATAGAACTGTTTGTTTGTTTAAGAAATTACCCTTCTGAATACCTTTACAGTAACTTAAATATTAGTATAAAATTGGTGCAACGTGAATATAAAAAGGGTCTATTTTCTTTCCGGGCAAAAAAAATAGCAATAAATAAACACTTTCAGTTGCACATATAAGTAATCTTTGATTTATTTATTTATTTATTGCTCTAAAATCATTATCAGGCTCAAAACCTCTTCCTGGTCATGCCCTAATTTAGACATTTGAAAATTAAATGTCATTTGCTATTGAGGAAAGGCATCTCTGCTGTCTTCACACGTTTGCTGAAGAGTATTCTTTTGTGTGTGTTAAATGATTGCCAATTTTCAATAAAGGGCTAACAAAAACGGCTTCAGGGTTAGTTCATATAATAGCAAAACTTTGTAATCAGCAGGAAGCCATTAATCCTTTTTTTGTTTTGTTTCCAAAAACACTTGATAAGCTGCTGTTAATTTCCTTATATTTGATGCAGGCTTTGCTAGCTAATACCGACTAACTAGCTTTTTAAGGTCATCTCAATTTCATGTTGCGCAGATGATATGAAAGGGAAAAAACACAATTGATTTATAATAGGCTTGTAAATGTCTTTGCCTTGACTTCTAGCTTTTGCTAGACGCGGCTCTTTTTCGTGTCAGAGTAATACACCTGCATTCCTGAAAGTCCCGAGGAGGACAGAGACAGCAAAGGGGAGGTGTTACAGCCTCCTGTGCTGCAGCTGAATAATTCAAGGTACATCTTCACCTCAGGGAAGCATTCATGAGCCAGTGCTGCTGATTTGAAGCTTTGTATACGGTGCATGTTCATCCAGCGCCGAGAATCAGAGCTCTGGGTATTTTTGAGGGATTCTTTTTTTTTTTTTTATGATATACATAAACACTCGGGGACAAATGTCATGCTGAACCCTGTGATGAAAGTACTGTATTATTGTTCTATAATGTACGCCCATTGTGTCAAGGCAAAGCAGCCATCACGAGTCGTAGAGATGACCACAGGGAATCTTCCAGACAATCATCTGACGCTGCAGACAAGCACGGGGGACATAAATCTGTCTGCTCTAACACTTAAATGTCCCTTCGCCCCCACAGTTCCAGAATCTGCCGGTGACATGGATCACATGATGAATAAAGAGAAAAACTAGGGCATGTTTAGTCTTGTATTACCAGAGCTGTATTTCTTTCCCAATAACAGGAGACGATCTGGTAGAACCCAAGTTCCTTTTTAAATCGAATGATACTGAGCGGTGACATGACGACGACACGTTTGTATGTATTTTGTACAGTTGTGCTTCAGATGCAGATCTTGCTCCTTTCATCTAACGTGTTGGTATGCTGTTCCAAGAGGCTGTACACTTCGTTAACACCATAGCAACACAGTAGTCTCACTAAAATCATTAAAGTGCAGTCACATACCACATGTGCTTCATTTGCATGTGTTCCATTCATGCATACCAATCAACACATAGTGAGGAGGGAACAAGGAGGAATAATAATAATAGAATATGATGGAGAAAAAAGGCAAAAAATAGGAGCGTTCGAGAATTTCACTTGTCATGTTGTGGTATTTATCATGTAGGCAGCAGCTGTCTCTGCTCCCAGATCAGACTCTTATCCTTGTCAGCTATAATTCTGTTTCACTTTAGTGAAACTGTGCTTGAGTAGAACAGTTTCATACTCATTTTGCAACGTGAACCCGTAAAAATACACGAAATGACAGTGAAAAAAAAATCACGGCAACTTAGTAACACTGCATCACAGGGCGGTACGCGACATGATGATCAGCACTCACGCGGTTAAGTTTGAATTGTGGTTTAAATGAATTGGTATCATTGTTAGCTGACATCAGGTCCTTGAAATGACATTCACAGTTGGAAGGTTTTTATCACGTGTCCCTCGATACAGCCTTCCCCCCCTTCCTGTAGCAGCTGTCGTCGCTAGACCCGGGATCGCGAGTGTGGACCATTAAAAAAAAAGATCTTTATTTTCAGCATTACTTCCATGTTGCTGTCATGTAAGTTAACTCATCGCATGCCACCAAATTGTACAATGAGGTGTTGAGAAGTCGAGGTTAATTCCTTGTATTTTCTGCGGCATCACCTTGTTGTTTCTAACATTTGATGACCCTGTAACCATCCAGCATCTAATTTTGCCCAGAATTATTAGAGTTTGTTAGCTCGGGGCAAAAATCTAAAATCGGTAGTGCTTTCAGTAGTGCAGCTTTGTACGTATCTGACATTCATAATCATGCAGACGTTATTAGCTGGTAAAGGTTGCTAATAAACTTCTATTGCACAAGTCCATAGTGAAGCTATTGCATTGATTTTTTTAATGTTTATAATTATTGATCTCCATAACTTATAATACTCCTCTCTTTCTCGGCTGGTCTTTGTTGTTTGCTCCCCTTGTTGCCCTTTTTTTTGTTTCTGGCTGTCTCTTCATTACTGTGCATTGATTAGCAGGCTTAATTTGGACAAGACTCCGAGGCTGTCTCAGACTCCTGGACTCCATAGATCAATAGCAGAAGTGAGGTCACGTCAAGCGATCCTGAAAAACGGAGCTCAGCTGTTGTCGTGTGTGAGACGTTTGTGTTGGTGGTTTCTCTCCCAGCTCCACAACCCTGCTGTTGTTACGTGACTCCCTCATGTAACTGGGCCTGTGATATGATTTCACAGTGGCTGGTTTTTAGGTGAAACATCTAAGACTTTCTGATTGTCCATGTCTCTGTACAAGCCTCTTCAAATATTTTAGCTTCGGGTTACCTATGACAAAATCTGCTGCTTATTTTTTTCTCTTCCATATTGAGGCTTTGTCTTTTTATGGCTACAGAGTTTGTCATTTTGATCTTCGGAAACTCATCCATCTCCACAATGTGTACTCAGGCCATATGTGCATGGGGTTTGAATTGGCCTCTTTTTGCCACTATGCACTGCTCATTCTAAGCAGCAGTGTGGCAAAAGCAAATTCTCAATCTTAATTTCACCCAATCTGGTGTTTGCCTGGTAAATGGAATACATCTGCTGCAGTACTGCAGGAATGTGCACCTGAATATTTAAATATTTCATGGCAATTCGTAATCTCAAAAATGGGATGTTTTTCCGTTGTCTTTTTAAAACACAGATTCATGCACAGCTGCGGTGTGGAGTGGGGGTCGTAGCTTAAAATCCAATCAATTTCAATCCATCCGTCCATTTTCTACTACTTATCCTGATTAAGGGTCATGGGGGGGCTGGAGCCTATCCCAGCAGATTTTGGGCGAGAGGCGGGATTCACCCTGGACAGGTCACCAGTTCATCACTGGGCCAACACAGACAGACAGACAACCATTCACACTCACAGCCACACCTACAGTGAATTTAGAGTATCAATCAGCCTCGTCCCCTCTTGATGTCTTTGGACTGTGGGAGGAAGCTGGAGTACCAGAGAGAACCCACACAGGAACAGGGAGAACATGGAGACTCCACACAGAAAGATCCTGTGCCCAAGTTGGGGCTCGAACCTGGAACCTTCTTGCTGTGAGGTGACAGTGCTCACCACTGCACCACCGTGCCGCCCTCCAATCAACTTGATTTATGTAAAAATCTTTTTATTTAGTTGGCTTATCCACCATTGAATTTGTTAGTTTAAGGTTCACACAGATTCCTTATAGATCTGTGCTGCAGTGCACCTCAACAACTTGTGCTTATTTGTTATATTGCTATAAACAACACAATTTACGAGAGGGAATCTGGGGATGGATGGTTACCTTTCATTTCCTTTTTTCTCAGTGAATATCAAAAAATCAAACTTGATTCACTTCATTCAGTACGTCATAAGTAAAGAAAACACTGCCGACTTCCAGTGAAGTGTTGTGGGAACTGGAAATGACGGTTATCCTGTAGTCTAATAGGACTAAAATCATGTTAACTCTGCAGAGGGTGCTGCAGAAATCAAATCTTTTGAACAGGTGAAAACTTCTTTTCAACTCTTTGTGGGCTAAAAGTTCGGTCTGACTGTGTGAAACAGAAATAAAACTAATCTTGGCACTTTTAAAGTCTTGTTGCAATGGTGTCCGATTTCAGTCCCAATAAAGAGTCAAATGCTCGTCTAGTCTGAGATGCCTGCAGGCCACTGCAGTACCTTTTAAACCTCTATTAAAGCTGCAATGATGGAGATCTGCAGTCCCCTCAGCAGCACCATGAAGCATATATTCACTCATTATCATTGCTTTTACAGCCTGTAAACTGCTGCAACCTGCCTTGCACTGAACCGCCTGCAGACAGAGTTAGCCTCTGGCTGATGAACTGGCTGCTGGAGGCGGGAGCGGTGAAAGTGCTAGTGACTGCTTTCCTCAAGAGTTGAGGGGGACCACAAAGAAAAGAAAATGAAAACAATTGCTTACGTTGCTTCGTGTCAGTTGGGTGTAAAGGTAATTGATCTGTTGTTTTCACAGCACGTTCTGTTTCGCATTAAAAACAAATAATGCAGCTTGAAAGAGTAGGAGTTGTACACATCTGTCCTGTTAACTACTGACATCTACTTTAACATCACAGCAGGAATATCTTTATTCTCTGCAGCAGGCTGATGTGTTACACCACTTGAGGTCAGCAAAGGGAAAGTTTTCAGGGTGTCTTAAGTGATTCTTTAAAGTTCTGTTAGACGTGTTGTTTTCACATGGATTGTTTTGCTTTTATGGCATTTGACAGAATGAAATGAGGATGCTAGATCAGCAGTGGGCTTCACATACTCCTACCGAAGAGCTGCTGAAGTTGTAGTGTGCAGTCAGAAACATGATTTTTTTCCTTTTTTGAATAAAGTAAGTGAATTGTGGTAAAAACAGACCAGCAGACCAGCACCACTGTACCTCTAAGGGCTGTAATATAACATGGTATAATGCTGTATTTGGTGTAAGGTCAAAAATTTGTGCTGGTGTGGTTATTGATAGTTGGAAGTCACCAAATCAGCAGAGTTTCCCTCACAGATGGTCTGATCTTAATAAACCAGACTAATGAGCCAGATGCTTCTGTGCTGCGCCGCCGCAGGTCTGGTGAGGTTGTACTGACAAAATATTTGAGCATTTTCATTGGAGGCACATAGAGGAGTTATGGCTGCACATTTATTTAGATTTAATACCTCTTTATGGCACGCGGGATCGTACACTCTGATGTTTAATGCAGGCATTAGACGTTTCAAGGACATGTTTAATATTATAACAATATATTACAGAAATATGAACACATTAAAACAAGTGCAGGAACAAGATTTCTTCAAAGGTTGATGCTGTAAAAGTCTTGGCTGGTATTTCTCTGGCCATCTTTTGTGAGCTGCACTCATGACTGTTGCTATATTTAGCATCATGGATTCATGATGGACGCAGTGAAAACCATCTGTGATCAATTACACTGTGGAGTAAAATTAAACATCCTGAGCATTTTGTGTGCGAGAGTATTAGCCAGCAGCCTCTCAGCTTGTCTCTCTGTGTCTGTCGGATCTCCATCTGCCCGCCTGTGTGTTCACTTATAATCTGCTTCCACATCACTCTGCATCACAAGTGGCAACCCAGATATTAAGACGACAGCATCAAACAACACCGTTATTGGATGCATTCATCATTCAAGCTTCAATACACCATCTAATATTACTGCAAAATTGCCTCCTTAATTAGACTTTAATGATAACCAGTCGAAATGACACTTATTCCTTTAATTGTTTGTGACCACACTGATGATGTCATTTCATGAGGATAAACATCCCTCTACTGCTCGGAAAGTTAGGCCTTTAAAAGTGTTGAAGGAGGCATCCATTTTCTTTCTCTTGTTTTCTCCATAGGGTGTGGTGCCCAGTAGAGGGCAGCATTGATCCTAGAGTTTACTAATGGCAACATTTCTCTTTTCTTTTCTTTTCTTCTCTTCTCTTCTCTTCTCTTCTCTTCTCTTCTCTTCTCTTCTCTTCTCTTCTCTTCTCTTCTCGTCTCAGGACCAAAGTGTTTCGGGGAAAGAAGGTCTTGGGGGAGTACGACATCAAGGTGGAGCAGGTATAAAATTGATGTAATATGGACCCATGATGCTGCAGAGTCATCTCAAAGGTTGAGCTGAGAGAGGCCTGAGCTTTGAGCTTCTAGCTTTTAAAAGGAGAATGGTTGCAGTGGCAGTCCAAGTGACGTGTGTAATATAGACTCAGTAAAAGTTAAAAAACAACAACAACAACTCTTAGAGACTACTTCACTAGCTGTGGAATTCTTTCATACAGAAGCATAAACAAGCATTTGCCAAACTCTTAAAATGTTATATTCTCACACAAATCATGCCATTTTGATGTCATATTGGTTGAGCCGAACCATTCAGAAATACTGGGCATCGGGAGCAATATCCTCTCTTTTTTCAAAGCAGCTCCACACTTAACAGATGCTGACAGGTAAATACCTCAAGTGACACCGCTGAGATGAAAATAGGCACCAGAGGAGGCAACAGTCGGCAGCTATGAGTCACAGAAATCCTCACTAGCTTCAATAACCGCACGGTTTATGGATGAAGTATTAGAGATGTAGAGTAGATTCATTGCAAGAAAGAAAAAGTCTAACCAAATGTATTGGACTGATTTCTCCAAGCAGTTGTCTTGATAGCACTTAGTATAAAACAGGAAAATCTTAGAAAGTAGGATCTCAGAAATACGGGTTTGTTATAAGACTATAAGCTTTTTTCAGCAAGCCTCTACGGGGTGTTTTGGCTCTCATATTGAGTGCAATGCATCTCATTCATGACAAAAATCCTACAGCGTGTCAGAACTAATATGCGTGCAAGACGATTTCATGAATGAGGCCCAATGAGATTTCTTTTTCTTTACTTATTTTATTTTGGACAAGAAATTACCAGTATGACCCATATGCTTGGCAGTTGAGTGTTGACATTTGTAGAATAAAGAGCTCAGAGCATGTGAATACGTTTATAAAGTACAGTACTAAAGTATTTTATTCACTCTTACACTCACACTGCATCTGCAAAAAACTATTAGAGCTATTGGGTATCGACTGACAGCGTATTTACAGTTAATGGAAATGGAAAAGCCCAAGAAATGATGAAATGATGACGAAAGCAGCAGTAGTTATGAGTTTATAATTTCTTGTACAGTCATTTTCATGATTGAAAGTCACGTCATTCTGCTTGAATTTGAAGAGGGAGGAGCATTTATGCCCGTACACTGACATACTCACTTCATTACTGTTCATGTCAAACCTGACGTGTGATGAATGAAAATGTGTGTCGTTCCTTCCTCTCAGGCTGAGTTCTCAGAGATCAACTTGGTCTCACATTCAAACGGAACCTGTAGCGTGGACATTCAGGTCATCAGGGGCGGGGGTAAAGTGCTCAGGTCAGCACCACACTCTCTCACGCACACACACACACACACACACACACACACACACACACACACACACACACACACACACACACACACACACACACACACACTTAAAAAGCCACAATCCTAATTCTATCCTTCTTTCAAACCACACAGTTATTCATACTGTGAGTGCAATAACATGAAAATATGTAAAACAAATAAAACAAACACTAAAATATACAAAGCTAACCACAATCTACCGTATCACTTACATGTTGGACCTCAAACCTGGTCTAATTCTGAACCTTCACCAGAAATAAAACTGAGTCCATACAAAAATATTCCCACTGGTTATTTGGGGATTTTTTTTTCACTTCCAGCCTTTATTGAAGGAGACAGACAGGGTGCGGCTGGAGAATTGAGCCCAATCAACCATTTATTAGTATTTTATGTTTTGAGGGCCATTTAATTGCCTCAGCCTTCTTTATACTTTCTTCCCTACTGTGTATTGTATTTATTTTTTAACTTCTCAGCCACCGTGACACCTCGGTTTTATTTTTTATTTTCTTTTTTTGTTGACATTTGCTCCTCGCATGAAAGTCTAAAAATCACATGCACATTCTTTTTCAAGGCCCTTACTTCTTGCTTTGCTTTTAATCTCAGGGCTGTATTAGGGGCGCGCAATCCCAGAAAGCAATTAAAAAAACAACAAAACTGATAATCCCTTGACCCAAAACTTTCTCTACAGATAAATCGCAAATGCTTCCCTACTTTGGTAGTTATTTTTTTCCTGTTGTTGCATAGCAGTTTGGTCCTCAAGCACACGAAACCCAAATATTCAAGACCCAGCAGTGAGCTCCTGATCATGCATGACAGAAAGGCTTCTTTCTCGGCTGAATTACAAAGCACAAACAAGCTGAACCTCTACACTTCTACTCTTTCCAAACTGCAGCATAAAGCAGCTGTACCATCAAACAATGGTAATCCGACGACTTTTCTATGGCATCAGATGTAATTCTGTTGGAAGTGATAAACTTGTTTACTGGAAAAAGAGTTTGAGACGTAATCCACGGACAAGAACAGTGGCTCTAACATGTGAGCGTGTTGCAAAGCAGACACACCACAAACCACAGTGATATAAACACTGGCGTCCACGCTAAATACTGCCAGTGAGTAAGCAAGACTTTAATTCCCACTGCTCACCAACCCAACCAACAAGAAATGAAGACAGCATCCCGGGCTGATAACCAGCATCTCTGCTCTGTAATTATATATGAAGGGTTGATCCGCACTTGCCCACACATAAACAAACAGCCAACAATTGCCTGACATAATGAAGCATAGATTCTCTGGCAGAATGATTCACATCCGCTAGTTTGTGGAAGCATCATTGCCGTGTTTGAGCTCCTCGTAAACCTCAGAATTTATATCTTGGACTCAGTGTTGTGGAGAAAATTAAAGCGAGCAACATATTTTTTTTTCTTTGCATTCAAGGCTATTTACATTTTTTTTTAACTGTACATTTTTCTTCTTAATTGCAGGGTTCCATTGATTTAAAGTCACAGCAGTGATTTGCTAACTGCGTTGCTGAATAACTCTCATTGCAGAGATGTAATCTTGTCCAGACTCTGAGCCTGTCACTGCACCATCTTTCCTGATGGTCTAAACTATTTTTGCACTATTTTACTGCCACGGCAGTGACAGCCATATTGTCTAACCACAGAGCAGGCTGCTTCCAGTTAGCCCTCAGCTAACTTAAAATAATTTTAATCATGCTAGTCCTAGACTTTCAAAATGTTATCAGACCAAATGGTTCAAACTGTAATAATGAGTTCTTGGGATTGTGTTAGGGTCAAAATGTATTCACCTTTTTACAGCCAAAGCAATAAGAACAAGGCAAGCTAACTTTGGATGTATTGAGTTGAGCTATTTACAATAACTGTCACTGCCAGGAGATGGAGACAAATATGCAGTGTTCAACAAATGGACTCTCGCTTCGATCTTTCTCTTCCCTCTTTGGTGCATTAACTTCCACACTCCAGAACCCAAAGTCTCGCCAGGTGTATGAGTCTAATTTCTGGTCATTGGGCTATTTGAAAAGACAAAATAATCTTATTTTATATGATGTAAACTTATTTGTATGTGCAGTACACAAAGTTTACTGAAGATTTCTAGAAATAATGTTGTTGTTTTTTCTTGGAAAAAAAAAAGCCCCTTTATCTTATGAGGGTGCTTCTTGTTTTCTTAAGCTGTATTGAGATTAATTCGATTGTTTTTGAAGAGAGAAAAAAAAACAGACTTGTCAAGACTTTGTTTTTTTCCAGTGAAAATAGCCTGCCAAACATCTTGGTCTTGGTCAAATGAGGACAAGAAAGTTGAACTTCAGTGACCTATGTGTTGAAAAGCAGTAAAATATCCTGTTTTCGAGTATAATTTTTTTATTTTTTTTTCCTGTTTTACCCTGTAGTTTTTCCCTCCCATTATTAAATCTTCTCTGGGAACATGATAATTAAATAAGATGAGAAATTTTGCCGCATGGTCTTAGCTCAGGTCTACAACTTTATTGTTCCTAAAAGTATGTTACAAGCGGTTCAGTGCTCTGGGTTAGAAAACAACATACAGTGACAAATGTGAAATGAAAGCCAAATAGAATGACCTGGACGTCGTCGATTAAAGTTTAGAGTGGTGGTGATGTTGCTCAGTTTCTCTCTGTCAGTAATGAAGTGATTACAGTCACATTTGTTGTTGTGTCATCACCACCAGACTCTCTCAGTTCCTCGAGGTGTCTGATTAGTATTCTCAGTGCATGAAGAGCTGGTGGTGGTCACGCTGGGCCAGAGTTTTCTCTCTGTCTCTTTCTTTCACTCTTCTCTACATCTCTTTTACACTGTATTTTTTTTCTCTCTCACTCTCTTTTCTCAAACCTCCTCTCTCAAATACCCCATCTCAAATATTCGCACGGAGAGACAAGATGAAAAATAACAGGAGCTGTGCTCCATCACCCTTTAACGGAGCTGGGCTGCAATTAACACCGTGTTGCCTTGAACCTGCTGGTCACGAAATGCCTCTCGATAGCTCAACAGCTAAGACATTAAAGCGTTTAGAGACCCCATGCACCCATCATGCATTTCATCTGTTATTTATGGGGTTTTAATGTGGATCGTGATGATTTTTAATATCTTTGATCCTGCTGCTGTGTCCAGATGAACTCAACAACTACTTAAGTCTATGACCGAGCCTATTTAGGAAAATAATGGGCTTATTCATCCAAAATACATGTCTTTAAGTAATCTTTCCCTTCCTTCTTTCTTTCTTTTTCTTTCTTTCTTTCTTTCTTTCTTTGCTTCTTTATTTCCCCCTCTACTCTCACTCCAGATCTTTCAAGCCTGACTTTGTCCTGGTGCGCCAGCATGCCTTCAGCATGGCCCAGAATGAGGACTTTAGGAACTTGATCATTGGTCTGCAGTATGCAGGCGTCCCGTCCATCAACTCTCTGGACTCCATCTACAACCTCTGCGACAAACCTTGGGCCGTAAGCAATTTTAGCTCAAGCTGTTTACAACCCCAAGGACCTCCAAAGGGTTTTATTCTGCGGCTTCCTCATTTCTCAGACCCACTGGACAGAAGCTTGAATGAAGAAATGTAAAATACAGATTTCAGAATGATGGAGAGATGTTTTCAATACTAATTCATTTGGACTAAAGTTATCTTTTGTGTCATTCTAAGCTTACCAAGCACAGTTTATTTTTAAAAAATTGCATAAATTCTTACCATATAAATACAAAGTTTACTGCATGACATACTATAATGATTTGTATTCAGCTACCTTCAGCAGCACCTGACTTCTCTGTCCTCTCCTCTCCTCCTCCAGTTTTCCCAGCTGATCAACAATCAGAAGAGACTGGGTTCAGATAAGTTCCCTCTCATTGACCAGACATTCTACCCCAACTATAAAGACATGGTGAGCATTTTTATACATACAGTACATATACATATACTAAACATATGTTTTTTATAATAGCAAGGGAAAATAAGTCTAATAAATGTCACCGTCAAAGTAAAAAATAACTTTTCGTAAACAGATCTTTGACATGAATTCTGACCTGCGATACACATGTTCACCAAAAAAAATACATAGCTGGCAATGATGTCATTCTGTAGTAAGTGATATTTTGTTGAGTAGGTTATGACGTCAGGTAACCAAGCTTTGACAGCTGATATTATGTTGTTCTGGTGTTGTCTTGTTAACTAACCGCAACCAACTAACTTCCAAAAATCCAAATCTTGGAAGATTAAAAACTAAAAAAATATGAATGTAATTTGATATTTACATATTAATTATTAAATTGTGTCGCTAACAAGGAAATCTTCTATGTGAAATTGTATTGTTAACTAGACGGATCCGCTTTTTTCCCAGTCTCCAAATGTTGATGTCCAAACTTAAAATTTTGATATTTTTTTATGGTCTTGTAAGTCACAGTTTGGTTGGAATTTGGCATCAGTCCTTTGTATCGGTGTTAATCTGATTGTAATTCTCAACTAGAATTCAACAGTTTTGGTTGAAAATTGCTGTGGAGCTAAAACCCCTAAATTAATATCTCAAAGGTGAGTCTGACTTATTTTTCAAGCTTGGCTTCAGCAGAGAACATGCTGAAGTTGCCGATAGTCTCAAACAAGTACAAGATTACTAACATCGCTTAAAACACCTGACTAATCAAAGTATAATAAACTTGTGTGTACGGTGAACTTGCTTTTACTTCCACTAATTCCTCTCACAATGTTCTGTAACAGAATTTTGCTAAGTTCGCATGGACAGAAGAAAAAAAGAATCCTCGGTGACACGATATTCCATTGAGACATTTTATATACAATCTTTTTTGGTACATGGAAATAGAAAACTCTATTCAGACAGAAACAGACATAAATACAAACCCCAAACAATTCTTTCAGTATAAAACAAACATGACATTGTTTGATAATACCTCACAAAAGCCATACAGTTATGGTGCATTATTATCATGTTGTTAATTATTAATACATTTTAAAATAGGTCATGAAAATATATATAGTTCTTTAAAACTTCAATTATGGCTGGAGTATACTCAAGCAGTTAAAACAGTGGCCCATGCGTCAAGTTCTTGCGTCGTCATGCATTTACTCTGTATGACTTCAGTAAGATAAAATAGGAACGGGAGAGAAGTCAAAGCAGGTTTGGGTCTTTCGATTCAAGTTGGCTACGACAACAAAGCACTGATCGTAGCTCATTCATGAATACCCGCTATCTCGCGGTTCTTGAGATAAAAGTTTCTGAACTTTAACCTTGAGAATAAAAAAAAAACAAAAAAAACAACCTTTTCCTGTATTTAAGGAGTTAAAAAAAAAGTGAATTGAAAAATTGGCTTCTACACATGGCAGTGTTGATGTTAAAGCGCTGGATTAAATTTTTTGGCACAGGAAATGGAACATACATTGTTCAACCAAGGAATCTACTCACAAAAACACAGTATTAGAACGTCTATGCTAAAAGGCAAGATCTGGTTAGCCTGTAAAATGTTAATTCTCAATGCAGAAAAATATTTACAGTCTCTGGAATTATTATCATATATATTTTATGGGTCAGATTTTGTCAATATATATTTATTCGTGAAGTCTGTGGTTTTCCTATGCATTTATACAGTACATGTTCATCAGCATGGGACAGTTTCTTTTTCATAATAGTGGGGCAGATTTGGCAGCTTTTCTCTACTTCTTATTCAGTGGAAATGTGTTTTTGCTGCCCACTTTCTGTATGAGAATACATATTTATCTACAATAAATGCATTACAATAACAATGCTTGTAAAAGTTATGCAATTACTGCCAGGCCCTTGGAAATACTGTCAGGAAGATTTAAGCTGAGGTAAATAATTTGCAGGGGACGGTCTGCTGCTTTTCTTATTCTGGGGAAAACAAGCAAGTGAAGTGGAACTTGGAAGTGGGAGAAAATGACTGAGGGATTTTGGAAGCCCCTGCAGCTTATGTTGGTAGCTGTAGCAACCACCTGAACAGCAGAAGCTCAGAGTCAGGTTTTCTTTCCCTCAGATATAAAATCAGCCAATTGTTCAATGAAATCAGTCGCTACTTTACACAATCAGCATCGGCAGCCAAATTTGAGCTACATAAGCCAAAGCATTAAATATCTCTGACTTGAAGCATCGCACAAGTCAAATGACGGGGACTATGACAGGTCAGGGGTCAGTCATGTCCAGGAAGTCTTTCTCAGGAGGAGGCCCACCTCTGTACCAGCTACAGGTGGTGTCAGAGCGGCGAATACAGGCGTACTGCCGAGCCTGCTCCCCATTGAGGCTGTTGTCCAGCAGCCAGTCAGTCCACAAGCATTCGTTGTCTCCTGTAGATGCACATGGCACCGTGTAACAGGTGTTGATCTGGGGAGGGAAAAGGATTTACTGGCTTACTCAATCATCGTGTTATTTGTTGCTTAACTTGGCCTCCACAACACTATGAAGCTTTGTGGGGTGAAAGTTTGTGAAGAGGAATGCAAGAAGAAAGATGAAAACAGGAAGGAAACAAATGGACAACTAGCAAAAACGCTTTCAAATTGTTAAAACCTAGGCCCACAACAAAATGAATATCATAATCATCATCATTTTGCTGTATGCCTAGGTTTGAATAAAGTAGGTTTTTGCTCATTTGCAGGCTATTTTGCTGGTTGTCTTTTTGTTTTTTCTTTTGTTTTTTTATCCCACTTGCAAAACAGTCTTTTCCATTTAATTAACATGAAATGACCCACAAATTTGCAGTAATGTGCCTTTAAAATTAGGAAGAAATTGGAAAAAATTTGGAACAAAATACTAGTAAAAAAAGACAAGATTTTTGTCTGCTTTATTGATTTGGTCAGTTGTCTATAACTGCAGGACTATTCACTGAAGGATTTATGCTAATGTCATCTCTCAACCACCCCTCTCTGCTCACGAGAAAAACCATAAAAAAGAAAATCCAAGAAATGATGTGATAAAGCTTTTGTTAAAAAAAAAAAATCAACCAATCAAACAGCAACCAGTTGGTAGGGATCAAATTTAAACCATTTAATAAAGTTTCATCAGTACTAGAAAACCATCGCAGAGACATGTTTGGGCTGATACAAGTAGATGTTCAGGCATCAGGTCAATGATGCTGTGTTGGATTTCATGTGAGCTTTAATCTGTTCTTAGTTTGCTGAGAACCGCCTGAGGGATCTACTGTGTTTCCTTGAACCTCTGGCATAGAAGATATGATATGATCGTATTAACAAATGTTAAGCAGACAAAAACCCCAAAACACATGAAAATAATCTTATTCTGAAAAGAAAAGGGAGCCTGAGACAGCGTGAGAGAAGTGAGAAGTGACCTTTTCCCCACAAAGCTCTCGCTGTTTCTTGATACTCAGCAGCACAGAGACGATTGAGACAGAGCAAAGACGTATGAATGAACAGTCTTGACTCACCCGGCACTCACAGCCCATCTGGTATTTGTAGTTGAGATTCTTCTTTTGTGAGAGTGATAAATTGTCCCACGACTCCACCAGATCACACTGGCCAATAGAAATCCTCCCATCACTCCACATACTTCCTGTGAAGTAACAGCACAACATTCGCGATTAGCATGTACAGTTACGCTGCTCCGTGCTTCACAATGTCATAATTAACATGAAATTTGAAACAGGGCACATTAGATCACAGCTGTGTAGTAATTCTGTCCAGATAGCTACAAGTACGGCCTGTACTTTGATGTTTTACAGGCATCTGCTAGGACAGGAAGACATTTCCATGTATTGCTACACATATAAGATGGCTGCCTTCTGTTAAACTGCTCATTGCTTGCTTGATGTACAATATACAAAACAATTCATGCATACATACCTGAGAGCAGGTATCCTGCTTTATTGTTGGAGTCCAGTTTGACTCCGCACAGAGAGGAGAAGACTGGAGTGTACACATACTGGATATCCTTGGCCTTGTCGAAACCTTTAAACATCTGCACACAGAGAGCGTCATGGAGGTAGAGTTGTAAGGAAAGATGAATGTGTGACCACTGAGGATAAGAACTGCTTGATCTATGCAGACACTGCTGAGTCGATATGAGTGTGCACCAGCTGTAATTCTCCACTGATCTCACCTTAATCATTTTGATCTCATATTGGATCATCTTCATATAAGGTGAGGAGCTGTTGCTAGGCGACACAATCTTCTCTCCAGAGATCTTTGCCCTTATCACTGTCAAAAAGAAAGGAGCATTTGTGTTGGCCTTCCAAAACAAATTTGTGATGCAAAATAGTTGATATTTACATGCCAGTGACAATGAAAACACACTGAATAAGCCATGTGTAGGATATGGATTTTTTCCCCCTTCCTCCGTGTTATGAAATGTCATACATTAGACAGTCATAGGCCCTTCCAGAACCCACTCCATCCATCACTTAATCCTTTCTATCTCTTCAACTGTCTCTCGTCTTTCTTCACTCCGTCTCACTAGTGATACAGGATGTGGACTTTCTCCCCTGGGAGGGAAACCAAAGCTCACATGGAATAACAAGTAGCTCTCTGCTTCCACACCCTCATTTATTGACTCCACACAAATATGTGTACAGCGTATGCTACTGAACACACAGAGCATGATTCTTAGTCATGCCAGCCCATGCTCGGCACAGCAGTGACCTCCCATTATTTCCTGTCTGATAAATCAAGTCAAGAGGAACAGCAGCAGGATAATTGGACTGGCATTCTTAACAGGGATAGACTATTTACTACACTTCAAATATTATTTATATTCTTAGGTTTAGACATTGCCATATCAAACCCAGTTAATATCAGCTTCATTTTTACACAATTGATTTTTTTCTTCCTGGCAGACTCATCAAATCTGCATTTTTCTGCATCGCTTGTAATGTTAACTAGCCTTTGCTTTAACTGTGAGACATTTCCGCAATAGAGAAAACACCCTTGAAGTTTGGTCGATCACACATCGATTATAAGCTTTTCTCTGGTGAAGTCCCTCAGCAATAAGTAACTGACAACAAGACACACAAGTCTATATACAAAAATAGGAACGATATCTACAGTATAACCAAGACACAAAGCCACAGTTGAGCAGTTGTATTCATGCCGTGCTACACAATGAAAATGCTTTAAAAAATGCTAAATGGAATTGCTGTTGTCGTCAGTCAGTCCAGCCACGTTTATAGTGCATAGCACAGCAGCTAAAATCACAACCAACCCACCAGAAAAGTATTTGCAATGAAGTAAAGCATTTATAAAAAAATCTATTTTTGACCAGTTGCTAAACCTGAACCCCACAAAAGATGAACCAGTCACAGCTTTACAACGGTTACCAGCAGGACGAAAGAGTTTGTAGGGGCATGTTCTTGCTGTGGGAAAGACACGTTATGTTTCCGAGTTGTCTGTCCATACTTAAATCTGCTCATTCTCATTACAATGGAGTCTCAGGAACATCTCAAGGGAATTGCCTCAAATTAGGCACAAACATCCACCAAGACTCACTCATGAACTGAACAGATTTTGGTGGTCACAGGTCAGCTCACCTCCTGCTGGCATAAACCCACGATGTGATTATTTGTAGTTTACCTTTGTTTTTCCAAAACGGAGTACAAGAGCAGCAGTGTGAGGAATTCAGTACATTATTGGAGTTTAGTAAAGAAGTCTGACTAAAACTGGGCTAGAAAAGTGAGCCCCTAATCAGCCCAGGCGTTATCCACATATTCCATACATCTCACTGAGTACTTAAACCAAGTCAAACAGTGCGAGGGCAGCGTCATTGTGGTGGATGCTGGGGGGGGAACGGTTTTGGAGGCGTCTGGAGATGAATCCTTGGTCATCTCACTTAGGGAGTTGTCCATTTGCCTCCTATAGTCTTTGAATTGACGTTCTCTGTGCAACAGGAAAATTGTAAGCTAACTTGTTTGCTATGTGATGCAAAAAAAGTGAACAAAAACCAGAAGTCTGTTTTAACCAGCTGTAAGAAGACATAGCGCCACCTTCTGTAGCAAAGGCATCAATACTGTACATCGCTACATCATCCCAAAGTATGAAAGCCAATAATTTACCACTGACAAATAAGCAGGGGGTTGGAACCTTTACATGTGCTGATGTTAGAATTGTTGAGTTAGACGGAGGCAGAGAAGCAGAGGTGGAGTGACCTTGATAAAGCCATGAAAGAAAGAGGGAGAAGCTACAGTATAAAAGAGGCCGAGAGAGTGTGACCCAGCACTCCCCCCTAATCCTCACTCTCTCACACAGCTAAGCAAACCTTCCCCTTTGTTTTTGCCTCTCGCTCTTCACGTAACAACACCCCGGTTTTGTGTGCCGTACGAGAAGGAGGAGCTCAGTGTGTACTGTGAAATTGGTTCAGGATAATGTTTGGGGGTTTTTTTTGTCATGCAGATAAATGTACAGCCATAAAGTTAACACGTAAAGTAAAGCGAGGTGTTGTGTTGTTCAGTCAGTGTTGTTGTTTTTTTAAACCTGCTGCATCGCCCTCAGCAAGACAGCTGGTCCGTGAACACTCACTTATTAGAAAATATCAGAGGTCGCATTCCTAGAAGCTTGCTCGGTATTACCTTAATACTTCCTTCTTATACTAAGTCACAGCAAACGTCATCTGAAAGCATTGAACCTACCTACATCCATCTGTATATTAGTACAGTGCAGCTAATGGATTATCCTAGTGAAGCAGGAATTACACAATTCAGTCCACTGCGAATTCAGCATGATAGACAAAGATGTCATGTGATCTGGGTTAAAGGTATGAAGAGAATCTCAATCCACTGATGATGTTTAAATCAGCTGAAGACCTTATTTATGCAGCACTTTAATACAAATGCTTTACTGCATTACATCATTCACACTAACATTCATGCACTGATGGTGGAGGCTGCCAATCAAGTTGCCAAACAGCTCATCAGGTGCATTTGGAGTTTAAGTATTTTGCTCAAGGGCACTTCACTCTCTGGGTAGCCGGGAGTTCTATGTCCAGTCATCCCATCGCATTCCAAAAAAAGATACCCGAGCTCAGAGGGATAATAATAATAATAATAATAATAAATGGACTGCAATATGTAAATCAGGGCTGACACACTCGCAAAATCCTTAGCTTTCATTTTATTTCAATTCTTCAAATTATTATTTGCCACTAGCTTGGTATAATTTTACCTCGTTCACATTCACAGACCGATGGTGGTGGTGCTGGGATGCTGGGCTCGGTCCTGCCTGTCTGAAGCATCTATAGACAGGGCTCAGTTAATTTTAGCAACCTATTAACAAGCTACTTTTGCTAGCTAAGATACTTGCAAACATAAAAGTATTTGTGCAGTGCTTTTCCCATAAAAATTACACTTAAACTCACAGAATTGCCTAAAACTGATTTGGATATTTGTCTTACCAGCAGCAGGACACTGTGTGCCAGCATCCCAAAGTTTTCTCAGTTTTCCTGCTGAGGCATCACGTTGTTTCCTTTATCCAATTTTGTCTCTTTAAAAGTTAATTTCTTTTCTATTCACTGGCTTAAAAAAACTTAATACCAGCTTCTTTGCCCTGCATCCCAACTACACAGCAACCTGAAGGCATAAGGTTCATAAGGAGGCCATGCTAATTCATGCAGGAGAGAGATTGAACTGCATTTTTTACCCCTATCACGTGGACGTAGTTGCACTCTCTCTGCACAGTAATATCAGTGTGTTTGGTAACCGTATAGTTAAGTTGTTGTTGTTGATGATTACGAACCTGAGATTGTAGGCTCATCTGCGTCCGCTGAAAGCTGTTTGTGGGCACAAATAGTAGCATGCTAATATGTGAATTGTGAAAATTATAGAGTCACTACTCCTGTAGAAAACTAAAATGTGTCCCTTGTGAATGAATGTTCTTTTCTTTGAGCCTTTGTGCAAAGAAAAAAAGCACCTTAGGCACTTAAATCTTCCCCTCTGTGTAGAATAATTGCTCTATGTGGCCTGTTACTGTTATAAATACTACATCATAGCTTAACAGCGCTATCTGGAAGGATCAGATGGTTGTGCAGTCTTTGGCTTTGGCTGTACATCAGTAAAACATGGAACTAGACAGAGGTTGCTGCTACCAATTAGCTAAAAATAGCACAGTGATGTTCCATTACAGTAGATTAGTGGATTTAATAAACTGAGGAGCCCTGCTCCTACTGGATACAACTGGAAAATCTGAGTTAGATTGCCTTCCAGGCAAGCATCGTCTTTTTTGTGCCATTGTAAGACTTTTGTTTACCTTTATTGCAAAAAAGCAAACAGGAAACTGCATTTTATCTTAAATTTTGTTGTTGCTCCTGTACATGTATTAGGGCAAACAAAAATACTGTGAATGCCATGAAATGGTCTATGCTGAAAAAATATAAATTCAACATTAAGATGGATGAAATGCTACTTATTCTTCTCTCTCATTTAAGTGTTCAGATTTGTCCCATTCATCCATCCAGCCTATCCCAGCTGGCATTGGGTGAGAGGCAGGGTTCACCCTGGATGGGTCACCAGTCCATCGCAGGGCCATCAGGAGCAATTAGGGGCTCAGAAGCTTGCTGAAAGATATTTCAATATTGTCACCAGGGGAAGTGACGATTGAAGCAGTGACCCTTGGGTTGATAGACGGCCACTCGAGTCTAAATCAAGTGAACGGGCTAATTTTTCATTCCACAAGTTAAACTCCTGGGCACAAGATGTTTCCTACCACTCTAAAATCTCCATTCTCAGTTTTCGGGCCCTGAAGGTTTCAGTCATTCAAATCAGTCTTGTCTTTTCCAAATATTAAACCGGGTTGGCTTCAAGATTTTGGTGAAGTCACAAATGATGCCCATAGGCAGGCCTCTCTCAAAGTAAGCACACTTTCATCAATGAAAAAAACTCTCTCCATTATAAATTTCTGCATCATTCTACCCTCAATCTCAAACATTCCACTGTATGAAGAAGAAAAACACATTTTTGACTGGAGGGGGGCTTCAAATAATTCTCTTGGCCCAGATTTCTGAAATGTTTACCCCCTACCTAGGTATCTTTGAACTGTTCAGGCTAGGTTACCCTCCTGATTGAGTTGCTGCAGCTGTGTTATGAGCAGGAAGAAGGATATGAAACTGGCTGGGGCTCTGCCTTGCAGCTACACACACACACACACACACACACACACACACACACACAAACACAAACAGAAATATTGCAAACTTGTACCATGAGAACTGATGTAAGTAACTTCCCCCCTTCCAGATGAATCGGCACCCTTGTCATTCTCACAAAGCTGGACTGTCAGTGGTCTTTCACACTGATATTGTTAGTATGCAGACCATTAGATCGAGCCTATAGACATGGAAATGAAGTGGGGAGAGAGAGGGAAAGAAAGAGGGAGAGATGGAGTAAGCTGTGGTGGCATGGCTTGGCCTCCATCCAACACACACACACACACACACACACATGCACACGCACACACACACTAGCCCAAATACACAAACATAGCCAGGGAATCATTCAAGGTTTGTCCAGATGGGATATTACTCAGATGTACAGCTTTATTCAAAGGTCTCATTGACTCTGACAACATTGTCAGGTCAACTAAAGGCCACCACCAGCCGACGCTTAGAAAACAACCGAAGCTGTGGAACTACAGAATCCTCCAAACACTCAGGCTCAAGTTAACAATCTTCCTCGTTTGTTCTTCATCTACCCAAGTCTAAGATTGACTTGTGCATTTTAAACTCACATAATCCAAGCTCCGAAAAAACACAAAGGTAATTCTATCCTATTATAAAAGAACATGTGGTCAGTTAATTTAGGTCCAGTGGTTTCAGTAGACACAAATTGGGATATAGTTTACATGCAGTCTTGCAAAATGAAGTGCATTACCGTCTTAATTTTAAAGCCACATATTATGCCTTTAGGAATATATGAGTAGGCTAACTTGAGTTTAAATTGCAACACAAAAGACCAAAAACCAACATTCAAACCTTAATCAATCACAGAAGCATCTTAATTGTGATCTCCTATAAATCAACTGCAAGTATGATGAAAGTTTGTCAAAAATCCTTTTTCAGTGACTAAGACAATATGTTGACAAACTGATAATATATTAACAACTTGCCTGCTTGTGGGAAAAAATGTAGCAATCTACATTTTCTGCTGATCTTGTAGCACAAGTGAGCATGTAGCATGTGTGAGCAACTGTGATTTTAAACATTAGAGATAATGCTCATCGCAGTCTGCTAGCAACGATGTTGGGCAGTGGCATCACAAACAATAGTTTAAATTCATTTTTGCAGTACTCTGATCATAGCATCGCTGTTTACAAAGTAGCGACAATGTGCTGTTGTAGCATCCACCCTGGCTATGAATCCCTAAACATCTCAGAAGTTCAAGTGCCACAGTGCTCTCTGCTAAGATCTGAAATAAATCTGCTAAAGGATCGATAAGGGACTCCACCCCCGTACACTGACCTGCATCTGTAAAATTTAGGGTATTTGGAAATGAAGGAATTCTTAAACACCACAAGACCCAGGCAAACATGTTTTGCTCGTCACCTGTTTACAGTGAGGCAGTGTAGCCCCGAAACTAGCGGTAACTTTAGCCCTGAGGGTGGACCAAGCTTTAAGTCTCTAGCTGCAGCTTTTATCTTGCTCCTGCTCTGGATAATTACTAGTAAAGCACAAACGCACTCTGCTGGCTAGAATGTATCCTAACATCTCCTTTGCGCTGATTTTGGAGGTTAATACACTTGGCAAGTCCACAATTGACCATCAACAGTGTTTTTTAAATCCAATTCAGCGATTAGTAGTAAAGTTAATCTAAGTTAAAGGACAGCCAAATGAAATTCTGTTTGCGACTCTCAAATGTGAGTAAATTTTGACCGAAATGTAATGACTATTCATCGACTTCAACTATGAAGGATCCAAACGGCTTGGTGACTATAACTATGAAAGATAATACAGGATAATAACACATACAGGACCTCCAACTCTATCACGGAAACACGTTTCACATGTCCTAAAAACATCGCCCCAAATACTCTCATTGTGCTCTCATAACCCAGATCTAATTTGAGGTGATGGAGGTTTTGAAAACAGGTCTCAGCTTCATATACTTGTTATTTTTGTGACACATTTTCAACGTTTTGATGGAGCTGACCCTTTCTGATGGGAGCAACGGACCACTACATCAGACTAAAAAACACATTTCTGTCTCTCTCTCCTCTGCTGGAGTCTGACCTTTGACAGAGGCGCATACTCCAGCTTTCCTGCTAGGGCCAAGTACTCAGAGTGAGAGTGGAGTATTGGTTTTGGCCTGTTTTTTCCACAAGAAAGAACTGCATGTTGGGAGGCATCAGACAGTGAGACAGGCAGACAACACCACAGACAGACAGAGTGAAAGTAGGCCACATTATTTGGTGCCGGACTGCTTTTCAAGATTTGATTTTATGGTTAAAATAAAAAGATAACTATAAAATGGTTTCTAGTGTGCAGTAACATGTTAAGCATATATTCCTAAAAATCAACATCATATCTAAATTTAAACTCATAAAGTAATCATCCATCCATAACCCCCCTAATTCAGAGTTCTTATGACGCATTTTAATAAGTTGGACTAATTTCTTTGCAAAGGAATTGCTACGTTTAATAAATAGAAGTGGAAAGAGTGAATGAATAAAAGTTATATCAATCAAAACACAGTGAAAAACTCAGCCAGAAAGCTCTATTGAATACTGTTGTTCCAGTAGGTTTATTAATGTAAACTCGACCTCCCCATCTGTAAAAAAAAAAACCTCTATAAATATAGATTTTTAATTATAAGCCAAATCGTCAATACTAGGCGGACTATTCCTCCCATTTCCAAATTTTGCAGACTTTTAGGGTATCGCATGCATTCTGATGATCTTAAATTCGTTTGATGCTTCTTCTTTTTTTTAAATTCTGTGGTTGTGAACTCACCGATCTCGGCGCTGCAGAAGAGCTGCTGTGGGTGTGCTGGGTGGCAGCTACATCCATCCACCAGTTCCTCCATGCCTGCACCAAGCAGAAGGAGCACACAGAGCCCCAGACACACTCTCCGCTCCTGGGACATGGCCATGCCTGCCTTTAACTTCTCCTCCACTCAATGGATGGTCTGCTTATCCTGTTAAGTTCCCTCGGATGCAAATCAGGCTGGCAGTGAGCAAGGGAGAGCAGAGAAGACACTAGACTTGAAGTAGTAGGATGACGAGCTCTGCTGAGCTGAGAGGCAACTGTGGACAGAAATGTTTTCATAAGTTTAAAGTACACCTCTAAATTCAAGCTGGAGCAAATAACTGGACTGAGTTGTATGGTAGGCGGCTGCGACTGGTCCTGCTCTCTTCCTCTCTCCTCTCTCTCTTTCTCTCTCTCTCCCTCTAGACAACACACAGAGAAACTTACAATAGTTGGATCCCCTCACACTCTGGTCTTGAATGCTGAGAGGGTCGCACACAGGGAGCCTCTTATGTACTCAACAATTTAGGGACAGCCTCCTCAAACAGAAAAAAAACACACCATCATTTGCCTCCTCTACCCTCTTTTGTTGTCCTCCTTCTCTCTCCTGTAGGCAGCCGAATTGATTTTAGAGAAAATTGACGTTTTGCACTTTAGTGGTTTATGCAGGAAGGTTAAATCAGGATTTGCGAGCCTTTATACCCCTTAACAAACAATTCATACAGTACACCTCAGTTGTGCAGTTACCATGACAGTGATGATAAAGTTGGAAGTACGCATAACTGCATTTTGGAGTTTCCTGCTGGTAAAGTCTGAAAATGGCTTTTTAAAAGCAAAACTCTTTTATCGACAAAGTGGTGCAGCAGCATCCACACAGACTACGATTCCCCGAGTAATTCAGAAGTTCAAGTGCTGCAGAGGTTTCTGCTGGCGATCTTTAAAACTGCTGAAGGGTCAGTAAGACACTCCAACATGGACATGTGCGGTCTGGACAATTTCTATGTGAATTCATGCAAAATACCACAAGAGCGAACCACATTCCCATTTTGCCTGAAGTGCCTCATTTACTCATTATTCAATGGGTTAGAGGTCAAGAAATCGTTGACCATAAATAGCAAAGAGATCATCAGAGATTATAAGAGCATTTGTGTTATCTCAGCAGATAATATATTCGGTTTCATTGGTTGAACTTTAAATTTGTCATTGTATGTAGTTTTATCTTTCAAGCGTGCTGACGTAAATGACGGTTAAAGATAAAGATGAAATGAGATAGAGATGAAGTCAAACGCTAACTAACATTTATCATTCAGCCTTTAATGAGCTGTTTCTTTTCAGATTACAACACCAAGTTTCCCAGTTGTGGTGAAGATCGGACATGCCCACTCTGGAATGGGAAAGGTGATTAGTTTTATAAGAAATTAATTTATGTCATACTTCATTTCATTATTATTGCATTTATAATGTGTATCATTCGTATAATTAGTAATTACTATTGGAAAATGTGTTAATGTGAGCGGAGTGATGGCTGAATTGCTGCGTGACGATTCCAACCACATTTGTCCCGTAGTGCCAATGCCGCCATCACACTGACTCATAGTCATTCTCCATCCTCTCATCTGTCTCTCCTTACCCTTTCTGCCTTTCAGGAGTGCGGCGTTCCTCTGCGTACCTTCTATCGCTCATTCTTCTCTGCTCTCATCATCCTTTTATTGACTGACAGCAGCCTTTTCATGGCAGAAATGTAAACCTGTCAAAGCAAGGGAAGCACAGGTGTACACATTAACAATGGCTCCGTTCCATTAATTGTGTCAGGAAGCCATGTCAGAGAGAGAGCATGCAGAGAGAGAGCCACCCTGCCCCTCGGTCTGGCTCCCCTAAATTGAATCCATTATTGATTCCGCCTGTGCTTTTCCTTCTGCGATAAGTCAAATTGTTTGATGTGAAAAAGGCTGACTGTGTTAATATTTTGTGGAGGAACTCAGAGTGAAATGTTTATCCTCTCTCTACCTCTTCGTATCGATCCACTGCACATTATTCCACTGAACAGCTCAGTCTGATATCGAGTTTTTGTCCTCTCCCTGTGTCTAACTGGGCCCCCTATCAGTGTTGACCATCTTGTCTCCATTTATCCCACCATCTTATCTCAAAGCACTTTTATCCACAGATGAAGAATTCCTAGTTTTTTAGTCTGTTTCACTGTTGTTTCTACCCTACAAGATTGATAATCTGAGAAGATTAGACATGTACACAATTGATCTGTAGCTTTT
This sequence comes from Aulostomus chinensis, assembly GCF_037954235.1. Lineage (NCBI taxonomy): Eukaryota > Metazoa > Chordata > Actinopteri > Syngnathiformes > Aulostomidae > Aulostomus > Aulostomus chinensis. The sequence continues at coordinate 22,323,473 of NC_141322.1, read as the reverse complement.
GGGTCAGTAGGTTGGTGTGTAAATCTCAAGCTCTGCCCCCCCATGAGTTGAGAATGTTCAGTGTTAATCCTGCATATTCAGAGAAAGACATTTAGGGAAATCTGCTTTAGTGATGTCTCGAGAGGAGAAGGTAATGCCGATGAATGCTGCATTTGAGGAGGAGCTATCAGGAGATTAGCATGGTTTGTTTTAAATATTGAAGGCAGGGCGATACAGCTAACATGGCTCTGTCCAGATGTTTCAGAGCTCATTTATTATTACCTGTGTCTTGACATAAGATCTTTGAGTTTTACAGATTTAAACATTTTAGACACAACCAGTCAAACCTTTTTTTGAGGGGCTATGTTGTTATGTTAGCATGTGCTGATGATTAGCAATAATCAGATGACAATGTTGTGGTACAGTGGATCCTTGCATTGTCCTGACACATAAAATACCCTTTGCAGGTCAAAGTGGATAATGTCAGTGACTTCCAGGACATCGCAAGTGTGGTGGCCATCACTCAGACCTACTGCACCACAGAGCCATTCATAGATGCCAAGTATGACATCAGGGTCCAGAAAATTGGCGCTGACTACAAGGCGTATATGTAAGTATGCCTCAGGAAGAGTTTTCATGCATTGGTGTGTGTTGTACTAAATATACTTCTTATTCTATTGTGTGAACAAGTAATCAGGGAATCGTGATATTCATACTCCTTCTTTTAACTGAACTATAAAATGTTGACATAGAGATATTAAGTGTACAATTAACCTGCCAATTTCATTTCCCTCACGCTTGGTTTTCTTTCACATCATTTTCAGTGTAAAGCCAAGCTCATACTAAAGTGGGCAAACCATCGAGCTGCTAATCAGCCTGATTACCTGCAGCTGTGCTTGTTCTCTACTGTATTGTCTAAATCAGTCCACCTTTATTTAAAAATTCAGTCTGTAGCAATTTAATGCACAATTTCTCCTTCTTTTCCAGGCGAACATCCATCTCCGGTAATTGGAAGAGCAACACTGGATCTGCCATGTTAGAACAAGTAGCCATGACTGACAAGTGAGCACCTCCTCTGCATTAGTAATGCTCGGGCTGCATCTGTGTCACACGCGTCGCCCTTGTGTTATGTCACACTTAGTCACACTGTCCTCACGCAGCAGATTGATTCAGCTGGGTAAACACAGGGATGTTTGAGAATCAGTTGACATTTTCAGTGAGAATCTTTTCTTCTTTTTTTAAAAATTTGAATTCTACAGTATGTGCTTATAGACACAGAGTCAGTTTGGGGTCTTGGTAGCACAGGGATTTACCTGGTCAGCTGCTAATCTGGTTGTAAAGTTGTATGACATGAGGTATGATAAACCCTTTCCAAAGCAGCTATTTTGTCATGTCATTGCAGGAAAAATAAATAATATAGCAATAATTACCCTGTGCCAGTTAGGGAGGTAAGGGCCTGGTATTGTGCTTGTCTGGCTCAATGAATGGTGACTGGAATGGCTGTGACACTAAATAGAACAGGATCCCCTACTAATTTGATCAGCTTCACCTGACATGCCAACATGGCTGCTGTGAACAATGTCTACAAACAGCAATAGCATGATCTTTTTAACACAAATGGAACAGAGTAATCATGAAGTTGGGCTATTTTGTGCTGGAACAATAGGAAAAAAAGCACCATGACCAAAATAACTCAACAGCAAGAGCACTCAGAGAACACATCATCCTCATGGACTCAAAACCACTAATAGCTGTATCCTGCCACTAGACTAGAATAGTCTTCAGATCCAGGATCTAGCATTTGATCTGAATCAATTTCTTCCAAGTAATGTTATCTATTTTTTTTCACTAAATCTCATCAAAATCCCCCCCTCCCCTTTTTTATCCCTGATTTTTGTAGCCTATTTTTTCAAACACCCAGTTCCAATTTGCCTCGAATCCTGGGCACTACCTGTGCCTTACAGGCACTACTTATCTCTGCCAAAGTGGGGAGAGCCCTGGACTCATGCATCCTCCCGGCCCGTTAGCAGACCGCTTCTTGTCACAAGACAGGGTGGGACTTTCACCAGTCGGTCCCCAAAAATCCCCCTTTTTTTTCTTCTCTTTTCTTTTTTTTCTTGTCGATATCCTTCAAACATACATACACACAATGCCTCCTTGGTGAAGGTAGAACTGTATTCATCCTAACATGAAGAATGTAGCACATGAAATACAGAGTATTTACTGCTCACAGTGACTGATTCATCAAACTATTTTTGGCTCAGTTTTCTTTGCTGTAGTTTATTTGAACCCTCAAATGGCCACACATTTCACCTCTGGAACAGGAAGACTTTCCCCTTTTCTGTTTATTCTTCTCAATTACTGTAATACATTTAGATAACAATAAAATGCAAAAAAAAACACACACAAAAAAACAACCTTCAAAATCGGAATTCTCATTTAGTAAATGTGTTGTTTTGTTTTTTTTTTAAACTGAAGGTTAACCTTGAGTGCCAAAATTAATGGGATTGCCACATTTGTGGACTGGAACCAGCCCGATATGGAGCTAGATAATACTGGCATTAGTCTGTTTAACATACATAAATCAACATTGATAAGGTTGAGTGCAATTAATGGCAAAACAAGAAGGTGTCAGGCAGAAATACTCTTCTGCTTTCAAAACAGTTCCTCTCAACCCACGTCCGCTTCCAAATTTAACTCATCAACAAACAGTCAAACCCCTGTACACACTGTAATAGTGCGCGGGATTATTACCATCTCCAGTGAACGTTGTGCAGTCGTAATCCAGTTGTCATCCCTAACTCTCTTTGTGACAGGTATAAACTGTGGGTGGATACCTGCTCTGAGATCTTTGGAGGGCTGGATGTGTGTGCTGTCAAAGCCATCTGTGGCAAGGATGGTAATGACTACATTACTGAGGTGAGAACGACACAAAGGAGGGAGAGATGGATGGATGGCTGAATGGATGGACGGATCTGTCCAACATCTGATAAGGCCATGAATCAAGTGAATCAAACACCTGCTATTTTAGGTTGTCACTATCTATCATTGTGTTTATTGACCCGCGCAAACAAAATACACCATGTTGGCATCAGCTTGTTGGAGCTGTATTTCAGAATTGTACCAATAAGGGCGCTGAGTCTTAAATTTAGCAAGTCTGGCCCAATTTACACCACTGGAGCCACAGATCTATTTTGGGAGTGACTGAATGTAACCTGAATGCAGATTACGGGTTTGATAATCTGGTGAGATTTCAAGGTTTCGGTTTTTATGTGCTGAGACTATTGAATGAAGGGCAGGGTCAAAGGTCAATCCATGAAAAACATGAAAGCTGTCCGCTGATAATATAATATCAGTGCTACTCTTATACCCGCCCCACCTCTCCATATCGTCCAGGTCCAATTGCAAAGGTTGTGTGATGTCACAAATCCTCTTTCACTCTAATCTCTGACTGCTTTGATATCCTCCTACACATTCTGTATCAAAGCATCTCAGATCCTCAGACTCTGAACTTCCTTAAGGCACTAGCGATGCATTTGCCAATTTTAAATTCCAGCGACTTGGCTAACAAACTGTTTGGGATCCGAGCCAATAGCATAAACACGTTGATATCACTTGTTATCTATGTGTCGTTACCAATAGGAGCTCAGGAATTGCCAGGTAACTGTAAGGGTTTGTTCTGTTATTTGTCTCAAATACTGTCGGACCAACAAATCGGTGGGACCAGGATCAGTATTGGTTCAGCATTTCTGCACTGGTGTTAGCTGAAAGACCAAAAGGTGCTAAAAAGCCATGCCAAGGCCATCACTTTTCTGCTGGATCAGTAAGGTAACGTTTGCTAACTAACAATAGCAATTGCACAAGTTAGCAACTTTAACATCTGACAGGTTCTTGTTTTTATTGTTGCTGTTCGGAAACATCACGAAATGTATAGCAACAAGATCGACCACATGCATTGTCTGTTTTATTACCGCTATTCCAACTCTGACCATAAATGGCATTGAACGGATTAGAGAAGCAAGAGTGAGAGTGACACCTACTGACTGGGAGGTGTAAAAGTTGTCCATTGCACCTTTAACATTTACTGTATCAGGTTTTTCAGTTCCAGACACAGACAGACATCCAGAGATTTCTTACCTTTATTGTTAGATTTTTCATGTATTGTCAAAACCTTGTCTATCTTTGGCAAGAGTTTTTTTCCCTCTTTTTGCAACTCATGTCTTTCACTCTTTCTTCCCTATAATTCTTCAGTGTATTGGTTTTACATTTTTTGAAGCTTGAAGTTGAGACCACAATGGTGCACAACCTATTCATGTAAGAATGTGCTTTGCTGTACCTTTTCGGAAAAATAGAACATTGCAACAGTTCAGTGGTGACATCTCAGTATAGAAAATTTCTAAATGATTTAGCGTCAACACTGGAAATAAACGTTTATGACTCAGCATTCAAAGGCAAGTGGAAAATGACAGCGTACATACAACCTTACATCAGTGTTCATGGAGTCCTATCTACTCACCCTTCACAGTTCTCAGTGTAGGAATCAAAATCTTAACATAGACACTGCAACACCAGAAGAGTTAAATCTGAAGGTCAAGGGTGGACCATCAGTCTCATTACGTGGTTGTTTACATGAGACTGGGGAGCAGGGAGAGTTGCCTGGAAAACTGCCTGAGCACAGGAGAAGTCCCCTGCATGTGTGAACAGACAAAGGCCTGAGGGGAAAAAAAAGACTCCCAAGATTATACAAGGGGACATTTTTGGGTTCAGATACAGTCAAATTCTGACTGAGGAACAGGTTCAGTTTTAGGTCCAGATGAAAGCAGTTTTACCAGTATCACTGTCACAGAAGTCTTTGAAGACCTTCAGATGAACTCCGCTCGCTACAGTGGAAACAGGAACTGTCAAACTTTTTGTTACTGTGGGGAAAAAGCTAAAACTGGCATTTTTAAACATTTTTTAACTCTGTTGCTTTAATTTGAAAAAAGTCCCTGAACATGTTTTCTGAACTAGAGAAAAATGTGATCCTAAATTACAGTACGTGTAACCAAGGTTTTGTACTTATATGTAGAGTACTCCTTTACTATATATCCTCTAACTTTTTACACCTAAGTAAATGTTTATGTAGGTACATTTGTATGGAGTGTGTTCAATGACCAGGTCAGTAAATCAGCATGGATGCAGACTTCAGAGGGTTTTAAAAGATCAATTGGTTTTGGATGAAAATTTATACGAGGGAGCCTTGACGAGGATGCACGGATGAAATGGAGAGGGAGAGGGTGTATGGGGTGGTTTAAAAAGGGGCCAGACTCAGACATGGGTTTGGATTGTGACTATGTTTGGGAGAATGATTCAGAGTTTCAGCTCAGGCTCAGGTTGCGAGACACTTGAAGGTTGCTACTTAAGTGGCGTCTCAGGAGTGCTGGGCAGTATGATAATTTTAACCGTAAAATATGAGAAGTGTAGAAACTGTGCTTTCTAGGACAGACTCAGGGTGTCTCTCCACCATAGCACCAGGGACATGGATAGCACGTTAGCTATCAGAAGAGTTACACAATTAGAATATGAGGAGCCAAGAAGGAGAATAAGAAAGCACCCAGGCCGGAAGTGGAAGCAAGTGGGAAAGAAGTGAGAGACAATGACTCTGGGTCTCACAGGCCCTGGGTCAGGAACTAGCAGCCATAGGATTGAGCTGTTGAGTGGCCACAAGTTCAGCCAGCTCCTGGTGCTACTTGTAGGACAGAAGCTGGAGTGCTATAGAAAAATCAGCTTCTCTCTGCTACTCTTCACTGGATGAGTGTTGGCACCAAGTACAGAGCCACTCAGCGGTGTCAATCTCTTCTCAGCTTCATCCATGGGAACAGCTGGGTCAGCTGGGTCAGGTTTTGTGAAAGGTTTGCTGGTATCTGGCCATTTTTAATTGGGTGAGAGTTTAAACCGTTTGATCATGCATATGGTTTAACAGTTTTGTGTAATTGTTGGTGGCAAGATCGGATGCAGGCTTAATACTCTCACACTCAACACTTGGTAGGTGCGACTCACTCCAGAGTTACAGCAACATGGCCGCATAGATGAACTGGCAGCAAAAGAAAAAGTGGTGAACCACAGTGGAGGAAGCAGCAGGGGTGATGAGGCGACTGGCAGGCAGAAGCAGGAAACCAAAGGGGGCAAATTTGTGGAGAAATGAGGCGTGACAAGATTTTGGAAAATTCCATTATGACAGAGCCAAATTATAGAGTTGTAGGGGGGAGGAAAGGGAAGATGATACAACAGCCACAATGACACACAGTCGCTGTCGCATATCCATGCTATTTTCATTCCACTTACACTTTCCAGTAAGTTTAGATATCAGAGTGAAATACACCGTAGTTGGATTGAGGGTAGGTGTGGTACCACAGTGAGAAGGATGGAAAACCTTGTGGCCAGGAGTCCTCCTTACAGGAGAATGGTTGTGGCATCCACGATGATGCGGTAAAACTCCTATGAGTGTATCCGTTGAAATGAACCTAAAGATATCGCCTTTTTAGGATGGCTTGGCTTCCACAATGATAACACATTTGGTTTACTGGAAATAATCATTTGTTTTCCTATGGGGGGAGTGATTTTTGGTGTATGTTTTCTTCATCAACTGACAGTATTATTTAAGATGTAACATTCCATCGTCATGTTTTTCAATCTACAGTCATGCATCTTATTTGCTCGTCTCTCTCCGCCCAGGTCGTTGGTTCGTCTATGCAGTTGATTGGTGATCACCAGGCCGAGGACCGCCAGCTCATCGCCGAGGTGGTGCTGGCTAAGATGAACCAGGCACAGGCTGCCAAGACATCAGGTGCTTCCCGCTCACCTGCTCGCTCCCCTCAAGGCCAGAAGCCAACTATGGTGCAGCCCCAACAGGTAAAGCCTGAGATGAATTAATTGGGATATCCCTAAAATAGCAACAAAATCACATGCTCAGACAACAATTTGAATTTCACTGTTGCTCTTTAGCAAAACACTCTTACCTTTGTTTGACTCTTCCCACCTTCTCTCTCGTCTGTCTCTCCCATTTTCCCTCATTCTTTCCCAGAGTGCTGTCCTGAAGGATGGACTGGCAGATCCAAACAGGACCACAGGCCAGCGCCCTCAACCTCAAGGTTGTCTGAACACTGTTCTCAGATAAAATACAAATGCTGCCACCTTCCAGCCAAAGCATGTCTACATGTCTAGGAAAAACCCTGTGAACCACTCAGGACAATGAACACTCTCAGCTAGAGACATTTTTTTTAAAAAATGTTAAAGTATCTGAGATTTAAGAAATGTTGTACCTTCTGTCTAAAAAGGTACGGCTATCGGGAGAATATATGACTGAGAAATGTTTTTTGGGACTTTAGAAAACTGACCTTGAATAAACTGGGTGAAATTATATTGACCATAGAGCCAAAGAGTGAAAGAATATTGCACATTCTATATTAATATCAGGCGTATTAATATCAATCGTGATACATGAGCATTTTTCAAAGGCAGCACTTGCTATCCTCACCTGTGCAGCTGACAGCGGCCATCATTTCCTCAAACTGGGTCCAACAGTAGCCTCGTACATCGCCGTGCACTTACACAACATGTTGCATTTGTCTGCAGTTACAGCTTCTTTGATAGCGAGGTGACGTTTGTACTCTGGGATGGTGTTGTAAAAGTGCAATCGGTACATTAACAAAGCCATGATTGTCAGTGTTGTGTGTGTACCTGCGTGCGCACCATCACTAAAATTATTGTGCCTACAGTCTACACTGTGAAAATGGCAGCCGCTTATGTTTATAGGCACTGCATTTATCTAAAATAAAAGACCTTTTTTATTTAGAGTTTGTGAGGACTGTTCACACTCAGGTCTGCATGCCACATTCTGAATCCTTTTAACGGTCTTTTTATAATTGATATGGTGCAAAACTGATTGTGCTAAACACCTTGATGTCCCTCAGTCAAGAACCAGAGCCCCTTGGACAGAAATGTTTTTGTGAAGAACCACTTGTTCCTTTCTTCCACTGCAAAATCAAGCCTCATCGTTTTGTGTTCCAGTCCCTGTCAAAGTGGATTTTATTTGGTATACTACACATTATTTCAAAGCACATTTTAGTTTTTTTTAAATAATATTTTTCTTTCTCTGCATGGTCATTGCTTATTTGCCTGGATTCACACTGTTGAATTATGTTTGATCTTAATATATCATTTTACCGCAAATGAAATATGAACCAGTGTGTCTTTCGCTGAAAAGATTAAGTTTGAACGGATTGTGTTTGTCAGTGTGCGTCGCATCTAAAAGCAGCCAACAAGGGTTACATATATCACACAGATGCAAAGACGAGTATATGAAGCTAAAATATTGACTAGATTTGGGTTTGTATCCAAGCAAATATTTATGTGTCACATGTACAAGTCCTCTGTGCAAATGGTGTGTTATTTATTTGGTTTTTATGTGTTGTGAGTCCCAAGCAGCCACTGGACACTTTATGATAAACACTGATACATGTAAGACCAGCCATTTAGCTGTATGACAGCAATGAGTATGTCTGGGATGAATTTTCATATTTTCATTAAGATTTTATGGTGGTCAAATAAGGTTGAATGGTAATATGCAATAAAAAAACTGATATAAATATTGCTGCATCCAGGAAAGTAAATAATCCCTCATCCCTGGAAACTCATCCCTGAGCATGTTTGCGCATCTTGACTTGTTGCTTTACTGAGATGCTTCAGAATTAATTTTGACTGTATCATCTCTCCTCTTTCGTTTTCCTTTCCTCCAACTCTCTCTTCATCATCATGCTTCTCCAAATGGTCCCTTGAGTAAATGTGCACAACTTGTCTTGGCGTAACAGGCAATCCACCACTCTTAACTGCTACTCTGCTGCCCTCTGCTGGTCATTACAGCTCAAACATTCAGAGCTGCTTTGCCGCGGTCTGCTCTTTACAGATGAGTTCCTTAGTCAAGATGTCTATGAATGTGAGAGGTCATTTTATGAATGAGCATGGTTTGCTTCAGTCTCATACTGAGTCATGACCGACATCTAGTTTTATATCAGCTGCACTAAAACAAAAAGTGATTAAATATGAAAATAAAATGTTGCTTTTTAAATGGTGGAACTTTAATCAAACGGCTATTGCTTTATCTCAATCTTTTAGGTGCACCAGTGAAATCGCAGAGTGTAGAGCCATCATCAGAGCAACCTAAGAGGGTCTCTGAACCAGTACCAAAGCCCAGCCAGGCCCAGAAAAGTGGTCCAGGTCAGAAGCCAAGTCCAGTCCAGAAGGCTGCTTCAGTCACAAAGCCTCCAGTGCCGAGGCCTCCCCCGCCCATGACACGAGCCCCATCTGTCACGAAACCACCTCCAGATTCTGCTTCCACTCCAGTCCTCAGCAAAGTGTCACCATCATCCCCAGCTAAATCAGCAGCAGCTTCAGCTCCAGTCTCTCCCCAGGTGAAGCCTGCCTCAGCAGCAGCTCCAGCTTCAGTCTCTCCTCAAACTAAACCAGCTGCAGCAGCAGCTGCAGCAGCAGCTCCAGCTCCAGTCTCTCCCCAACCCAAACCAGTTGCAGCAGCATCTCCAGGCTCTCCCCAAACCAAACCAGCAGCAGCCACAGCTCCAGTCTCCCCTCCAGCCTCAGTTCCAGCCCTGGCCTCTCCTCCAGTATCAGCTCCCACCACAGAGCAGCCCAAACCCCAGCCTCAGGGCTCCCCAGCCCCAGCTCCTGGCAAACCGAAAGAGCTGCCTCCCAAACCCACACCACCTGCAAAGCCTATCCCGCCTGTGCGCAGGAATTCCAAGCCACAGCTCCAGCCAAAGCCACAAACCCCACCTCCTCCTAAAACCTCACCTAAACCCCAGCCCTCTGCCCAAACCCCAGCCCCTCTTCAGGCCTCAGATAGTGCCTCAGCCCCTGCCCCGGCACAGGTTCAGTCCCCAGCCAAAGCTAGCCCATCCCCACCGACTGTCCATTCGCCAGCTAGAGCTCAAGCCAAGCCTGCCTCTCCTTCCCAAAACCCTGAGCCTGTTCCTGATGAAGCTGCCGCTGCCCCCACTGATGCCCAAGCTCCCGTGGAGGAACAGCCAGCGTCCCAGCAAAAAACCCATCCTCTGTTGAAGTAAGAGCCATAAGATCAACCCTGTTGATCATGTAAAGAAAAGTATTTTCCTCTTAGGTCCTCAACACATCATTAAAACATGCAGCTATAGAAAGACAATATGATATGTGTAATTATAGTCCACATCTTGAGGCACATTATTAGTTATCAATTGAAATCTGCTTTTGAAGTGTCTTCGAATGTGGCACAAAGTTTCTGAAGGATCATTGTGCAGTTGAGTGTGATTTTCTGGCCCTCTTACACATTTCCCTGTTTGTCTTCCTTCCCTATCTGTCCACTCACTTCCTCTGTTAACATTTCCATTATCTTCCCTCTCCCTTCCTTCATTCTCTCCCTGTATCCTGTCCTTTTTTCCCACCCCTTGCCTTTTTTCCTCTCTTCCTGGTTCCCAGTAAGTCCCAGTCCTTGACCAATGCCTTCAACGCCTTCAGCGACTCCTCTTTCTTCCGCGGAGTCTCAAGCTCTGGAGGCGACGGCCAAGAAGAAGCGAAGGCCGAGACCATTCGCAACCTCCGAAAGTCCTTCGCCAGCCTTTTCTCTGACTAGTCAGCCCCCTCATTGATTCTGGCCTCCCTTTTACTATTGGCCAGTGATGACTGGATTGACATTAAATGTGAATCAGTCTGAGATTAAAATGTGTGTTAAGTGTGTGTGTTAACCCTCCGTCCTTGTCCCCCCTCTCCTCCTCTCTCAGCTTCTCTGTGTGAGTAACAGTGAGGCCTGTTGGGTAAGATGTTCAGTGCATGCCAGAATTGTTGGACTGAAGGAGTTACGTCATTGATGTAGAATAGAATAATAAATTCTTTATTTTCCCAGAGCACACTTAAGGAACAGTTTCTAAGTATATCAAAGGTATAATATTAAAATTACAGATGGATTGTACATAGAATCTCTATATATATATACACAGTATGAAATATATATATATATATATATATAGATAGATATATATATAACTGAAAAGGGATGTAAGCCAATAATTAAAATCCACTTCTTCTATATTTTATCAGTGACATAACTCTTTCATTCAGCGGCTGGATTCATACTCATTTTATTGAATAATATTTAACATTAGATGGTTTCCCACGTGGTTACAATATTTCACAGTTAATCCATTTTGGACAGTAAGTGAAAGTGTGTGTAAAACAACTTTGTTTCTGTGTAGATCCAGCCCTTGTGTCTCTGGTCCTTGGCTACCGACTACTGAGCTCATCATTGTTGCACAGTAGCGCTGGTTTTTTTTTTGTTGTTGGTTTTTTTTGTCTTAAAAGCCTTGAAGTTCCTTGTTGTTTGAGGGAAATATGTGTATGTTTATCTGTGTTCAACTGTTATGCATGGCTCCTCCAAGTGGCTCAGTGTGACTTTTGGAACAGAAGGGAGCTCTACCAGTGTTGAGTTTTGCCCTCCGTTGCCTCTCTCTTTCCCCCTCTCTCTCTCTCTCTCTCCCTCTCTCTCTATCTCTCTAGATGTTGTAGCCTTATTGTGAACGTTTTCAATCCACAGCTTAGGGTTAGCTGTGCAGACCTGAGTCAATTACAACTAGAAATTCATTCATCTATGTCTGAATTGCAATTTTGCCTGTGAAGTCTTAAAAATGTCTTGAGTTCACAAAGATGTTTCTACCTCCTGTATCACCTCTTTGTGAACCCAGAATGCAGGAAAGGTCAGCCACGTAATTTTAGTTTGAAGCTAATGGTGACCGATGGCTACTCGGCGCTCTCCTCCTGTATAATTCCTTCTTAATCCAGCGGTACACTTGGATTGGAGCTAAAAACACCGCTCCAGGGCTACGTGCTATCAGCTGATGCATTTAGTTGAACCAACTCACTAAATCAGAAGTGTTATTTAGTCGTAAGCTCAAAGCAACACCTTTGGGAGTTACTGTGCTTGTGGCTGGATAAAGTAGATGTGGGTTACACCAGACAATGAGTTTGTGGGCTTGTAAACAGACACGTTTTGGCAGTTTCACTGTTGTTACCAGTCAGTCGCCATTAGCTTCAAGCTAAAAACACGTGACTGGCTCTTTCTGCATTCTGGAGTGACGATAGAGTGATTCAGGAAGGGAAAATGTCTTTGTGAACCCAATATTTTTTTTATGTGAGCGCTTGAAGGGCAAAATGCACTTTTAAGGTGAATGAAAGATGGGTTGTAGATTTGGATTCGTGTGTCAGACAAAATCAATCCTAAAAAGTACCTGAATGCATTTCATGTAGTAAAAAAGACTCATGTCTGTAGCTGTAACTGGTGATTTCTTGTTTCACTTCTGTGTAGATCTATCAACAGTATTGAAGTTTGTTGATTATTCTCATAAAAAAAGACATTGAGACGGTAGTGCAATACACCTCTACATGACTGTTGAGTGCTGTCACCCTATTATGAATATGATCATCCATACGGGACTTGTGTATCTGTTGAATACCTTATTCTCACATTCCCTTTAAGATTCCTTTCAGTGGTGATTTTCCAGGGTGCTTTTTACTGCAGTCAACAAGTATAACTTAATAACTTTCTGGGTTTTTTGGGGGGGATCAAATCTTCACGTAAAACAGAGTGGGATATACGGTGACCTGGAAAGCACCCAGTTTCAGTGAAGACTGCTGAATTTCAACACTAAAGAACTGTATATCAACCAGTCTGCGTGTCTGTCACCTGTACTACGTTACAAGTAAATACCATATTGTGTGTAAGTATGTATGTATGTATGTAGGTGAAGATGGTGACAACTAAAAGGAAAAGCAGATTAAAAGTTATGCTGAAGATTTTGAACGCCAATGCTTCCATACAGGACAAAATCAGTCAATCAATGTTTGGCCACCACCAGAGCTCAGCCGAGCTTTACAATCCATGCCAAAGAGCATCCAAGCTGTTCCGGCTGTTCTTGGAAGTCCAGATATGACCTTTTTGTTTATAGTGTTTGGGTTTGTTATTTTTTCCCCCCTGTCTTTGGTCGCCTAACTGGATGTGTCATCTCAGAAGTTTATTTTTTGTAACATATTTATTTATTTTTTTGAGGCTCCATATTTATGGTACTGTATACATTGTTTTTTTTTGTATTGTGTTTATATTTGTAACGCAATACGGCTTTGCATGATCTGGTGACTGATGTTTTATTTCTGTACAGATAAAAGTTAATAAAATGTGGTTCCATCATTCCGCTGTCTCGAAGTGAAATTCCTGCTCATGCTTTACATACAAGATGGCCAACTTGTGTCGACATTTATTAATAACCAATATTAATAACTAATATTATTCATATCACTCTTAAAGATGAGGAGGACGAGGACTCTGGCACTCATCTCAACCACACTGGTTCATGTACTGACACTTGTTTCACAGAAGAAATTCCCTCAAGAAGCGGGAATTCATTCCCAGTCTTTTCAACATTATTCAAATGATCCAACTTTTGAAGTCATTCCTGTAGTCGAACGTTAGCTTGTCAAGCTTTTAGGACGCACGCTTAATTCTTCAGAAATTGCATTCACTAGTCTGGATGGCTCTCCCAATTCACGGCTGAGTTCAGGCATCTAGATTTTATGCTGTAGGTCCTGTTAGCAAACCGCTGTGTTCTGGTTTCTCTCGGCCTGCGTGTCCTGGGAAGTCAATTTATCATCAAGCTGTGAATCAGTGTCTCAACATTCAGCCTCCAGGTCTTCAGCCCACATGTGAAGACGTAATGCTGAGCTACTTGTGATGAGCCAGCAGATGGCCCTGCACACCAGTGAAGCTACTGTGCATCAGCGCACTCACACACAATACACAGTACACGCAAAACATGGCATTGCACTTACAACGTTTGCACAGGAGAATTTAGTCATGTTCATGTTCAATGTGTTTTAGCGCTTCAAACATGTTCAAGACAGGCCTCTGAAATCCTCCGTACAAAGTAACTGATGTTGTCATTGTGTGTGTTGGATAATACTGAAATATCAATTTGTTCGTGCTGGTGTAGTCTTGCTGATCAAAAAAAAGAAGAAGAAAAAACAAGCTGTTAAACACCATACCGATGTATTCAACCAGCGTAGCTGCATGTTCATGTGAGTGACTGAGACTTTACATCCTCGCAGTCGTTACCCATCCCTTTCTTCTGTCATCGAACCATTCTGTTAACATGCAAAACATTGCTCTGATTCAGACAGTTTCATCACTCACTACTTTAGTAATTACCAAACTATCCCACCATTTTACAGTGACAATCTCTCAACGCTGTCCGCAGTGAAACAAGCTCATTCAAATATAAATAATTATGTGCAATGGACACTGAGATGCTCTGCTCTCAATCCGTGGGACGGCCAGCCAGTGGAGATCTGTGGGAACGTCTCCATCACTCTGCTCAGTGGGACATCTACGTAGGCGGCACATACGCTGAATAAAGCCCATACTGGCAAAAGCCTGTTTGTCTTGGTGGTCAGCCCTGCCCTCTGCCTGCAGACACAGACGGGAGCTTAAGAGCAAGGATGTGAGGAGGAAAGATCAACTATGGCGTACGTTAAACATCACGACATGGAGGTGTAATTGTTACATCATCAGATATATATTGAGTAATGATTATAAACTCTACTTCTTGTGTCCAGTACTGATTGTGACTCAGTGGCTTTATTTTCATCCCATGCTATGCCACCTTCTTTTAAAAATTACCTCCACATATTGAATTATACAAAAAAATACTCTTAAAAAATACAATAATGTGCCTGATATTGCACCACCTACTTTTCTCCCTCACTCATATTCCACATCATGTGAATGTACAGAGATTTTCTGCATTTTCAAGTTCTCCTGCATCTCTTTAAAGTCCTTTTTCACTGTTTGACCACTGGAGGCTTTAATTATTAGACTTGGGTGTGTTGAATGAACCAGGATCAACTTCTAAAACCTCTGTGACGCTACAGTCACAGGACGGCCCCCTTAAATCAAACTGTCGATAAGAAAATACAGAGAAACTTAACATTTTCACTTGCGACTGTGAAAGCAGCTTTCCTCTCTCAAATTCTGCACAAACATCATTCGACACAGTGGATTTCAAACGTTCAACTGTGGGAACAAGACGGAAAACAAATTTTTGACTGGAGGGGGATTTTAATAATAATTACTGTGTCATACCAGTGTAGGCGAGTCTCACAAAGATACACAAGTACTTCCATGATGAACATTTTATCCACCCAAAGAAGCTCTTCTGGGACTCAGCATAAACAATGATTAAAAAAAAAAAAAAGTCTTCATTTTGTTTGTGACAGCAAAACTCGCCAAGGTCTTATTTTTTTTTTATTATTGTATTTTGGTTCAACACAAAGATATTCTGCTTGGGGAGGCTAGTTGTTCTTATGTGTGAGAGAATGTGTGTTAGTGTAAATAAGCCAAGTGTGTCTGCTGTCTTTTTCCACAATTACAGTCGCAGTCGTGGCCGCTGCAAAGCAACAGCAGCAGAGGAACTGCCAACAAAACACTTTCTGTCTGATCAAATTGTAGTTAAATGTCTGATGATAAGCTTAACATTTTCGTTTCATGGCTTCAAATATGTCGGTGATTTGTTTATGTGTCTCTCAAACACAGGATGCTAATGAGCGCTGAACAAAACCACAAAGGTTGTTCCTCAAGATCTCTCTCTATTTTTAAGTGAGAGATAGCTCAAGTGTGCTACGAAACAATACGGACACAATTCACTAGAAATTCAGTGGACATTTATATGTAGTCTTTCTCCATGTTCTACGAGTATTGGAGCAGTAGTATCTGATCCAGCCGAGCTTTAGTGTCCCCTTATTAAATAAAGTGTTAGGAGAAGACCGGCACTTTAAGGGGAGGGTTTGCTCAAGGTCCTCAAAACTCCATAAGACTGCTGAGATGCAGTGTGTCTGACCATTAAAGCTAATGAAATGGTTTATTTATTTTCAGAATCTGCAGAAATGTCTCTCTGTTATTACTATCCATGTGCAGGTCATTTCTTAGGACTAAAGCACATGATCAAGTGCCAGAGATGTAACTGTAAATAAATCATTAGTCACAGGACAAGTTGTCTGACTATGAGTCAACCAGTAAACCAAGCAATCCCACATTTCACTAAGTCTAATTATGTTTTTAACCTTTTTTGCTGAGAAGTTCATCAGTGACAAGACCTACGGGCTTCCACTTCCACATTTGTGTGGTTAATCTGCAGTTGGAGCCAGACCGTTAGCTTAGCATAGAGCATGAAGACTGAGAAAGGGGCAGCCAGCTTGTCTCATCCAAAGGTAGCCAAGTCCAGAACCTCAAGTGCTCTTAAGTTGACACTTCCCAGCTTGTTTTTGAATCCATACTAATACCTAAAAGAGAAAAATAATACTTCCATTGTTTTAGTTGGGTTTATTTCCGCGCCAGGAGCAGTAAAATAGATTTCTCACTCCACTGGTTCCCTGGATTCTGCCCAGGAATGGTTTGGAATTGTGAACTGGGCTGGCCAATCAAAATTTTACATTTTTATGAAGTTAATATCTTAATATAATAGATAATAGTCGTGAGCCCCTGTATATATATATATATATATATATATATATATATATATATATATATATATATATATATATACACACACACACACATATATATATACACACACATATATATATACATATACATATATATATAATATATATTATATATATAGTTAGTTAGTGTCACTTTATATAGGGTTTTTGTTTTTTGGTCTTTGCTCAAAACAAAATTAGCGAGTAACTTATAGGACACAAGAGCATTTTCATGTTAAGAAGCTAACATTAGCATCGCCAGAAGGGTAAGACAGCTGCTGACTAATTTGTGACCACAAGCTATAACGTGTTCCCACAACTTTGGTTAATGAGGGTAAACTGCTTGCACAATATGAATCAGTTGTCATCACAAGATATCTTTTGTTTGCACATTGTGTGACCATGATAACTTGCCACCACACTTTTATTCATTCGTGGCAACAACATAAAAACCTGTCTCCACTCTTTATGCATTTTTCACATAAATTCGTGGCACCAAGATAACTTCACGCTACTGTGTTTGATCAGTTTGTAATCATTAGATGTTACTTGTTCCCACTAAAGAAAAACAAAAATCCTGTGACCACAAAGTTGTTTGTTTTTCCACTCTCCCTTTCTCCTCATATTATCGAAACCCCACTGATTAATACGTCCACCGAAAATGATTATGATTTAACACCTGTGAGAGTGTCCTCAGGATCCCGGGCAGATTCGGGGAGGGAGGGGGGACAGGCGGAGGCCGTCCGCTGCAGCAGCAGCATTGGCGGCAACATGAGCAGGGACCTCCTCTGCCACCAAACTTCTCTGCGTTGACGCCACGCTTTCCGAGGCTGAACCGCAACCTGCGACCACCGGAGAACTCGACTCAAAACGACCAGAGGCTGCCGACGTCGCCTGTAACCCACGGAGTCAGGTCAGTCACTCTCACTCCGGTTACTTGTGTCGTGAGTGTTGAGGCGGCTGTTTACAACAAAACGGAAACCACCTTATCAGGACAGCTGGTTCGGTTTTCACCCTTACTGATATACGCATGTTTGGGGGAAAAAAAGAAAATTTGTACTTATTACCTGATAAGTCGATAGTGCCTCCTCTTGAATGCGTGAGAGTTCTGACTAGTTGCTGAATTCAAATTGAAAACCCGGTTAGAAATGTGTCGTTGTTGTATTGAGATCTCAAAACATTCATTTACATTATTTGCCGACAAGTTTGCAGTGAGACACTTGCAGCGCCTTCCAGATGGGGGGGTGGAGGTGATGGAGGCGGTGGGTGGTGCGGTCTCGGGACTGACAACTGGCAGGCACTAAGGTGTTGGTCCAGAGTTTGACTGTGACTTTAACATGCAAACACCAGGCAGAGATTTTAACCATCAGAGTGGTTATAGTTTCTCAGGTAAGTAAAGGGATAGTTTGTGTTTGTTTGTTGTTGTTGTTTCTTTTAAAACGTGAGCAATGACACTGTTGCCTTCAGGGACGCGTTTGTGTGAATACTGATTGATTGATATTGACACTGCAGGCTTGTTTGTACCTCTTGGCTGTGACTCAGCATTATGTGAGCACAAACTCCAGGGCTGACACTGATTTTTGTCTCGAGTTTTGCTGAATAACTGTAATGAAATATTATTCCTTGAAACGTCCCAATGCTGCTGTATTAGTACATAATGAGAACTTATCCCATCGCTGCACGCGTGTCTGCCTCAACATCTAGTTTGTCTCTGCATGATGTGTTTTCATCACTTTATATTAACCTCCTGTAAACAATCAAACACAAAGTGAGAAGTTTGGCTAAAGGTATTTCCTTACGCCTTTAAAACTAAATGTTTTAACATATCTGTTCAGCCTCTCTCCTATGCTACTCTCTTATGCTTTTTATTTAGACTAGGACACTTCAAAAACCACACAGTGTTTCTCTTTCTATGTGTCCATTCATTTATACTTGTTGCATAGTTGTTTTAAGTTCTAGTTCCCTCACCGATATTGACTACACACTCACCTGAAATACACAGTACACCCATTTGTTAGACTATCCGGTACAATGGTGTAAAACCAATGTGGTCATTTTGGGGGCTGTCATTTGTGGTGTTATTAAACTGTACAAAGTTGGTTTGAGTGTAATGTTTTGTAAACTTAATTCATGAATTAGTCAAAGTACTTCTCAGTAAACAGCTCAGCAGCATCACAGTTTAGTCTCCAAAACGACCACTGAATCAGTCGTTATCTGTCAGATAGATTCTGTAACTGAACATTTTAAACCTCATGAAGTGATCATTTATTACAATAATACTGCATTGAGGACATAGTTCATGGATTTCCAAGAGGTTAAATGTTTAATCAGCAGAAAACTAATCAACCTTTTGGACAACTATTTAGAGGTTTGTGACAGTTGTGAACCAAAAAAAGGCAGATATTCGGATGCAGAACTCTTTTACTTTACTGTAAACAGTTAATGGTATGTAAAAGTTAACAGAATAATAAACTAAATATTGTTTGGTTTTCGACCGTTAATATTTGAATATATCACTTTGTGATTTAATTACTGTGAACATTTTAAGTGATTTCACGTTTTTATTGATAACGCAAGTGTCAATCTAGAAAAGAAGTATCAAGATTAATCGATAATAAAATATTTATTTGCAGTACTTACAATTCCAGTTATTGCTTTCGTCATGTTAGATTGAGATGCATGTTTTTTACTAAAAGACAACAGCTTTTCTTCTGTTAATCTGACTTAATGACATATTCATCCTAATTCTATGCTGTTTTTTTAAAGATGCTACTTTTTTCTCTGCATCTGACAAAACTTTTGCCTTTGTACAACAATATGAAGGACATTGTTGTTTTTTTATACAGTACGACTTTCTCTATTCGTTATGTTTTATTGCAGCTGTAGTTTCCAGTCGCAAATGTTGGTAATAAAGGAGATGAAACAGGTGCATTAAGGTGGCGTTGCATTCCTAATAATCACTGATAATAAAGTCAGTAGAACTCAAAAGCTGTGGGATGAAAGAGTAAGCTGCTGTTACTTGGACCTTAAAATACACCCAAAAGCCAAATTAACTAATAAACGTAAAATGACAGTAAAAAGAGAAGAAGTAAAAGAGGAAATGCTTTCAACTCTTCCTGAAAATTTTTTCTGGTGTTATGTCTTCTGATGTAAGATGGCTATTTTAATTTAGGAGAACTTGAGATATACATGTGTATATTTCTGGTTTTTGTAGAAGTTACGAAAGGTGACAATTGTCTTTTTTTTTTAAAAAAAAAAGAATGTTAAGGTATCTTTCCTTTCCTTTCAGTTTTTGATTTATTTTTAACAAATGAATTAGAACTCACAGGGTGATGGGGCATAATTAGGGCCTGAGCCAGAAGGTACTTCTGGTTGTGTTTTGTGTTCTGAGTGATGTTTCCTCTGAAGCTTTTGGACTCTTTTCCTCTTCCAATTTTTTTGTCCGACTGAAGGGATTGATTCAGTGTTCTCATGTAGCTTTCAATCTCATGAGCTGCTTGAAATCTGACTTAGTGTTGATAAAGCACCGCTTATCAACTTATATAATAAGTAACGCTACAAACAAAACACACACAGCAGCACGTACACACATGCAGAATACAGTCAAGTCCACTCAACCTGTTTACCTTATCAATTGTGTGTTCAGTGTCAGCTCACTGACCAGCAACTAACTAACAGTGGTAGAGAAAGCAGATGAAACTGGTTATGTGTGTTAGTGTTTGTGTGTGTTCGTGTGTGTGTGTGTATGTGCGTGAGCAACTGGATGAAACTTGATCTTTGTTCTGTTGTCATAAATGAAGGGACTGTTTCAAGATACCATAGTATGTTTATGTTGCCTCCTCACATGGCTCAGCAGTCATGTTTGGCCCTTTGAGGAAGACACACTTCCAGTGGTGGAATGATAACTGGCTCTTGGTCCTCACCTTTGGAAATGTTGTATTAAATGCAGTCTTTAGTAGGAGGAAGTAAAAATCCACGCAAGCTAATAGGGTTGAACAATTGAATAAATGATGATGTCCTTTTGACATTTTAAGTATTTCCAAAACGATCGTGTGTTTTTGTGTTAGTAATGTCTAAAGTGAGATGCTGATTAATAGTGTAGAATACAGAGGAAGTGCCGCCACTTTTTTCCAGTTCTTTTTACCTTGGGAGGATTTCAGAGTGCGGGACAAACCATCTCTCTATGCTTTAAATTATGCACGTGTCTCTGAAGCATCCAGGCGGCACGGTGGTGCAGTGGTTAGCACTGTTGCATCATAGCAAGAGGGTTCCGGGTTTGAATCCCGGCTTGGGAACGGGATCTTTCTGTGTGGAGTTTGCATGTTCTCCCTGTGCCTGCGTGGGTTCTCTCTCTTTCTCCCACAGTCCAAAGACATCAAGAGGGGACGAGGCTGATTGATACTCTAAATTGACCATAGGCGTGGCTGTGAGTGTGAATGGTTGGCTGTCTCTATGTGTTGGTCCTGCGATTGACTGGTGACCCATCCAGGGTGAACCCCGCCTCACAGCCGAAAGCCTCAAGGATCGGCCCCAGCCCCTCCACGACCCTTAACAGCAGGGGTCCCCAAACTTTTTCCTGTGAGGACCACATAACTTTTCCCTTCTCTAATGGGGGGCCGGGGTCAGTTTGTAACAGAAAAAGTGTGACGATCACAGGGGTGCCTAAACGTAAAAATTTATTGTTTTCCAGAAAGCCACACAACCAAATAACCCTCTCTGGGTTCTTCACAGAAAAAAGTCAGGAAATATATAATGACACTACCAGATGCCAGATATGGGCACAGACTGCAGAAGGGTGGAATAGAATGTCACGTTGTATGCGTGTATTAAATAGTTAACTGACTGTGTGTTCACACCAAACGCGAATTCGCTCACTTGCCCGAGTAGCGACTATTTCCGGCAACATTTCTTTCTGCCATTTTACCATGGATATTCAAAGAACTGTTGTGTTGTACCTGCTGTGGAAGGCCGAAATATGTCGGAAAACTAAACACCGTCATATCTGAGCTCACAACACCATCTAGAGGCGAGCACAAGTGAAATTCACCAAGCTCCTCCAGGGGCTGCGTCTGGATAAATGCCGCTGCCTGCGGCATTTTCAGATGACGACTGGTCAGTTTCACGACCTGCTAACTAGGATCGGTGACAGAATTTCACGAATGGACACCAACATATTCAACCGGTTCTTGTGATTTTTACACGTAGTGTCATATAGCACCGGGTTCCCACACACAGCCACAATCAACTTGTCGTCCATCTTGTGACACAGTCAGCAGAGTGATGTCGGGACAACCTCAACGAGCTTAACGCAAATTTTTTGGCAAAGTTGAATATTTTCAACTTGCGCGAATGACGCGAATTTCGCGACGCGAAATGTATTAGTCATTCAGGCTGCCCGACTGTATTCATGTCATTCACATGTCTGGAAACTGTGAAGGCGAAAGTGCGAATTGGCATTTGGTGTGAACACACAGTGTAGTTAATAATGAAAGTAGTTCATAGCTAAGGAACATTTTATTGCAAAAGCCAAATTTTATTATCAAATACAAATACGCATATATGAAAAAACATTTGAAATGCGTCTCAGGTATTGTTCAGGGGGCCGGGCCAAATATGGAGGCCGTAGTTTGGGGACCACTGCTTAACAGGATAAGCAGTAGAAAATGGATGGATGGAAGCACCCAATCAGTGTCCTCTGAGGAGACTGAAATCTGGTTTCATTGCAGGTAAAGCAATGTTTGTTGGAGACTTTGGTAGCATCACTTTCATCAGAACGGATTTCTTTTTATTCTCAAAAGATGAACAGTTAACAACAATGAAGGCTTTTCTAAATGGAATAAGTTTCTCTCCTTTTCCAAACAGATTGTTCAATGAAAGAAACCGTTATCACCTATTATAAACTATTACCGTGATCAGAATGATTCCTTAATAAAATTCTCTAGTTATAAGGCAGGACGCTGAGATTAAATAACAATGAAGGACTCTTGTGGCGTGTAAGGCTCTTATCGTTTCAACTACTATAAATTTTATTGGTGCAGTCTCCCAAACTAATTCGTGTGATAAAACCTTGGCAGTTGCTTGTTTGGTAATCCATCCTCGCCCACACACACACACACACACATTAGAAAGCACATGCTCTGGTGCATACACACACACATATGGACTAATAATATTTTTTTTCTGCCAATGCACTTTAACATAGATCTTATTCAACAGATGGTAGGGTATTAAGCAGCCTTTGTCCCAATTTCAATTTTAGAAAGATGTGGGAGCCAACAGCCCCTCCTCAAACCCTGTGTCTCTAATGGGAACTTCAGACTGACTCAGACTGTGAGTGCACAAAGTTCTGAATGCTTCATTGGATGTGGCATCACTTGAGACATCAGTGATGTAAGTCCTGCTGAAGATGTTGCACGTAAACCCACCCCCTCAAATTTAGTTTGGCTACTCCCTCAATGACTACTGGCGCTGGCAGATTTTCTCAGCTGCAGCAGCCAACACACAGCAACTTTTATTTGGTTGAAAACAGAATCACATTAACCCTAATGTTTAGCTGCCAATTTGCCCAATAATGTGGTTGCAGAACATTTTGTCACAGTAAAGTTTACTGTTGACCTTTCAAAGGTCATTACTTCATGTTATCATATTATACATGTAGGCAATTGTTGTGATTCAGCTATGGATGTTAAAAAACATCCCCTAATGTTCTCCTGTTCCCCCAGTCATTCCTTTGATTACATAAGCATTCACATGAATTGGAGGGACATAAATTCAGTGTCTTTGACCTTTGACCCTCTTAATCTAATATCTTCATTAATCCTTTAGTCCAAATAGACCAATGGGCCCAAGAATATTGACTCAAGTCTTGAGATATATCTTTCTTGACAATGATACACAGGAACAACTGGAAAAATGAAAAAAAAAGCAACTGTTGCCAGTGTGGAGGCTTTAAAAAAAGATCACTTGTACCTTTCTGATAAAATTGTTTGGTTGCAATTTGAAATTAATTTTTTTTTAAATTTTACTTTTAAGAGTAGAGACTTCAAAATACGAATAATAAATCAAATTTTCAAACTCAGCTCCTCATGTCAAGTAATTTTGCTGGAGTTTCTAAACAGGGAAATTCATGGCATTTAAATCATGTTAAACTTTTAGTAGCCGAGTCCGTTGTTTTGTTACATGTAACCCCACAAACTACTAAAAAGCAAAGTTGTGTGTAGTTGTGTGGGTAGTTAGGTATGTATGCTAAAGAGTGCATCTTTTGTGAGAGAATTGACGCACACCTTTTAAAACATTCCTTCCACCTTCTTGTGTTCCTAGTTTTGTCAAACAAACTAAAAAAAAATGAGCAAGTGTTCCTATTCGAGCTACGCATCCACTACTTCATTATACAGAGGAAGCCAAATGCTTTACATGCCTGTAAACCACCAAGGCCAGATAGTTTAGAATGACCACCAGCAAACCCACAATCCTTACATGTTATCAACAACACGCCCGATTGGAAATGCTCACTCCTAGTTGTCCTCTGCAGTGAAACTAATCGGGGACATAGCAACACAGAGAGAGAGGGAAGAGAGATATTTAGAATGTTAAACATGGCAAGCAACACTTGTTTTGAATTATGTTTTTCTCAAATGTGGCCAACAATCTTTGAGGCCATTTTCATCTGTGACTTTGGCTGGGCCATCCCCCAATGCCAGTGTTGCTGCCAAGAGAGTGTTTACCAGTACACGGCTGGTGCACAAGTACTGCTCCAAAGACTTCGGACTGGTTCTGTTTCACAAGTTTTGTTTTTTCTCAAACTCGTAATTGTTTCCACTCACTTCTAGCAAAGAAAAAAGACCCTTAGAAAACCCTTAAAGAGAGTCTAAGTGAAGTGTTAAGAGATGGACCTGTCAGTCGACTGCACATCACCCTGCAGAGGACATGGTTTCCAGTTGTTGAGCCTTGCAGATGTTTATTTTTCCCATTTAATAACTACCTTGAACATCGAGCCCTTCCTTTTTACAAACAACACTATTTTATTGTTTCTTTTTTCCGCACACCTTTCCCAGCCAGCACACACATAGAACATTCTGTAATATAGTCACATCTGTTGTTATTGTCCTGCAGCACACTCCTGTCTTTTCCTCTACACTTCGAGGAACGAACATGACCCTTCCCACATTGTGCCTCTTCCCAATATGTATCCCTCCTCTCACTCATTGTTTGCGTCAGAACACACTTAAGGCTATAAATCTTGGTGAATTCAATGATTTCTCCTACACTCCCGCAGCTGAGATCACACTCACATGAGGAGCTCCTTACCCTGTTACATCATTACGCATGGCAATTGTATACAAGCAGTTGTTTATTTCAATGCCGTCCGCTCTTATCCTTTCAAATGCTTTGTTTTCGATGCAGCGCTTGTCACACTCAGCTGTGCTGTTCCTTTCTTTGTGAACGTCTGAGAAAAAGTAGCTTTTGATTGAAATTGTACACTGTTTTTGTTTGTTTGAGGGGTGTCAGTTTTTTCACCAAAGTCATAACTTGAAGGAGTGTAACTGTCTCTGTAAATTTTCTGTGCACGTGAGCCTTCTGCTTTCAATGGTGCAGAATGACACATTCATCGTGTGTGTGTGTGTTTGAGGCCTTGACAGCATGCACCACTCCTTCCCATTATCCAGCAAGGAAGCTCTTGAGGCTCAAGGGACTCATCAACCATTAACTCATAACTATTTAAAGGAATTGGGTGAAAGTTCATGTCCTTAGATTATTATGAAAAGTAAAGATTCCCAGAGAGAAGTAAATTACACACACTCACATAAACACACACATACACACATTTATACGCTACAACAGTGGTCCATTAGTTTCTTTTGAAGTCCATTAGTTCATTTGAAGTACTGCCGCCCTGGGATGCAAGACCCACCTCACGTTCCAGTAACATTCTTCTGACAGCAATGTGAAAGATATCCTGAACAATCTGGCAAGCCTCTCCATCACAATGGATACTTAAATTATGAGACAATGATCAAAAGGCTGATCGAAAGATGGACAAGTTAGATTAGCCTCTAATGTTGCAGACTTTTGTTGTACCTGAGTGAGGCATGGCGACCTTTATCGCAAGACCTGTTGGGTCACCTTATTTGTTGACGTAGCCTATGTAATGAGTAAAACAGCACTGTAGGGGTTCTGAATCTCTCTCGCTCTCTCTCTCTCTCTCTCTCCATTTTCTTTGTATATATTATTGCAGCATGACCTTAACCTGATGAAAAAAAAAACTAACCCCATGACAATATTGAATGAGAGCTGGAAATGCATAAAGAATTGTATGTTGTAATAGAAAATGCAGAAATAACTGTTTTAGGACTAAAAAAAACAAGAGTAAATAACAAATGGTGAAGTAAATTAATAAAAAGGGAGATCTACACAAAGCTAAGAAATACAGAAACAATTTAAAACAAACATATAATTTTATGTCAAATTATATCAATTTTTTTTAATGTTTACATCTGTTTAATTTTTTATGCATTATTTAGTTTTAGTCCTCCGTACACATTCACGTCATCATCATGGCCTAAAGAAGAAGTCCTTTCATATCGTGTGATGACACAGTTGGCTTTCCTTCATATTCCTGTAAGCAGTGTACTCAAAAAGTGTTTGGTTTACTTTGCATTATCAGGTCTTTTGTCTTGTTATTGCAGCTCTTGTGCTTCAGTTGTTGCCTGTTGATCATTCTGTTTCTCTCACTCTGCCAAAGCCGTCAAACTAGAGTGAGACTAGTCTACCGTCAAACCTCGGCCCGTTGTTCCATTGATACACTTACACACTACAGGGAAAAGTCTTCTTTCAGGATCCTTGTCAAGTTTTGCTCTTCTACAGGATTTATGCAGATTAATCTGTATCCATAAATCTGCTGGTGTTACTTTAAATGTTGAACCATTGTGTCGTGCCAAGATGTTTAATTAGTTATTTAAAACACCTGCAGGAAAACTGACAATGTGTTGTATTCAAGTGATAGAAATGCTGGTAAACAATGAAGAATTCATGAAAAACTGATTTGAGGTCAGATGTTAATCATAGTTGCAGTACAGCACAACAAGATTTACTAAAAAAAATACCAGAATATCAGAGCTGTAATCTGAGTCAAACTGGTTATAAAAAAGTCCAATATGGAAAACTATGAGTAAATCACAAGTTGTTGTGTTCACTTTATTGCATGAGGAGGCAGAAATGACTGCGTCACCACACCACTGTCACATTGACAGCAAGTGACTGAGCAAAGGGAGAGAAGTGCAACAAGAGAGGCATGATGATGTCGCCTGTCAAGAGTGAAGCAACAGGAAATCATCTGCATCTGATGTCTACCATCTCTCTCTCCTTCTCTCTATCGCCTTCTCGCTCACACACACATTTATTGAAGTATTATAAGAGACCATTTTTAAGAATAGTTAAAGACTTTATTTCCACAAATATACACTTTATGAATAACCAAAGACATGCACATACTACAACTAAAAGACTGAGGAATAAAAATCACAAATGCACACACACACACACACACACACACACACACACACACACACACACACACACACACGCCAGACCACATGATTGTTAGCTGTCTGAACTTCTGCTGAGCCCAGACTCTGTCAGAGAGAAAATGTGTGTAGTTCCCTTTCTATGGGTCATCACTTCCTGAGGATAAGCATGACAACGCATGCACGCGCGCACGCACATAGATGCACAAACACACACACATACACACACACGTACACACACACGTACACACACATATACAGACATAAGCAGTTTCATCTGCTTTCTCTACCACTGTTAGTTTTCTGGTCAGTGAGCTGACACTGAACACTCAATTAAAAGAAAAAAACAGGGTGAGTGGACTTTACTGTAATCTGTGTGTGTTTGTGTGTGAGCACGCGCATGTGTCTGTATTGAACATGCTTTTGACTGCCAGGTAGCTGTGATGACATTTAGACATTTTATTACGGTGTGATTGTTGGATTTCAAGTCTTTCATGAGGAGCCTATTAGCACTTTGCAGTGAGAAAATTCAGATAATTAGATATGCTGTGGACCTTCTCTCTGACAGTTAATCACCTCATGAGCTTATTCGGGTTTGAATAAAAGACAAATGTCATCAGTATACCAGCACTAGAGAGCAAATAACCTGTGGTTTATATATTTTTTTGTCATGTAACAGAGCCAAATGAGTTGTTTCTATGTTTCAAGTAAAGGCACAACTGGGTGATATGTTGGGGGAAAATGCTGTGGTTTCATCTTAAAAACTCATATTTATATATGTAAAAGGAAGAAAAGCACACTTTCTGAAACCCAATTGTGCCCAATTTGCAAGTGTTGCCTTGTCCTCAACTTGACCTGTGCTTAGTGCTCCACTTTGTTGGCTTTGGAACTTAACAATCGGATAAAAAAAAACAGAAATGTGTCAAAGTGCTATCTTACACAGATCTGTGTTGAGCAGACAGAGGTTGTGGTTTGTAACCCTGCACTGTGTAAAGCTTTGAAGTGTTAGGTGTAAATTCACGACCAACGTAGTAAGCGATGTTCTTGAATTTGTTGAGTGGGCAGTCCAGACCTCTGACTGACACCGAGTTTTCCATCACTCTCTTGTTTGATCATTTAAGTGAAGAGGGGGGAGGCCCTTTCAGGTAATGTTGCCCACAGTGGCTTAACACCCACAAAGTTTTTTAAAAAGTGCCAGTTTCCTGAAGAGTGAAGCAGCTTGGCTGCCTTGCTCGTAACTGCAACTAAGTGCAACTGCGACTGCTGTTTTTGATATGTAAAAGAACAGCTGCTTAACATATTTGGTAAAACCAGCTTCTTAGA
Source organism: Aulostomus chinensis (assembly GCF_037954235.1). Lineage (NCBI taxonomy): Eukaryota > Metazoa > Chordata > Actinopteri > Syngnathiformes > Aulostomidae > Aulostomus > Aulostomus chinensis. The sequence goes on along the minus strand of NC_141322.1, from coordinate 22,295,040 downwards.
AATAAATTTTAAGCATTATAAAAATTCATGATTATTACGGTTCCCTGATGTTGCAGTAACCAGGCAGAAATCACGTGCACACTTTTCTAAGCAATGGTGAGGGCCGAGGCAGATGTGCTGGCGGGTATGTCTTTGTTGAAGTCACCCAACACTGAAGCCCATACTGTTTTATATGAAGCGGTAAGGAAGTTACAGATTTCAATGCTTTCACTCTCTCCCTCAAAAACAGGACAACTATGATGATATAAAGGGCTTACTGTGATTAAAAAAAGAAGCAGCAAACCACACCTTGTTCTCGAGGGGAAATACTCCACCACACGTAATTTGTCTTCAGAATGTTTTTAAGAAACTTGTTTAAATTATTAGTTTTACAGTGGAGCAGAATTCTCTTGACAAAATCATTTCTAGCACCTTCCATCCAGATTCTGAAATATCTCCATTGATTATCTGATGTTAGTGATGCATTTTTTCTCCTAAGAAAGGGGAGCGTAGTTTTTATTTAAAGAGAGACGATAAACATAATGCCTGTGAATGCAGTGGGGCAGGTTCTACCTTTTGTTTTTTGCATTACTAAATACAGCAGACTAAATACCACAAACCGGCTCCGCTGTTGACTTCTCTGTTATCTTAATCGGGTCCTAATGTTGTGTATTTTCTTTGCTAGACTGGTAAATGACTCCTATTGTGTGGGAGGCTTTTACACTCTTAGAGGAAATGATAATGATGATGATGCCGATGATGATAATGGAGATTTTCGTAATGCATACTGAACTTCATCATTTTAAATTGATAGTTTTAATGTATTTTTTTTTTGTATAGTATTTTTGATTCTTGAGCTATTTATTTGAAACAGTTTTAAAGGGCGAACTTTGGGGGATTACACCATTTCTTTTAAGTATTCCTGTTTGCATCAGAACTGTCTGACTCATTACAGTTGTGAAGAAATGGCAAAATATTTCATTTATTTTGCAAGTTTTTCCCTGAAGAAACCATTTTGTGTGTCTGTGCTTGACTTTTTTTCCATGAACTCCTTCTTTCAGGCTGAGACATTACCACCTCCCTGAAAGTTATGATTTAGTTAAATAATCCTGCTTTCTGGGTCACCATACCTTCTTAATGCCTGTATTAGAATGATTCATGTTTTTGTTTATGTAAAATGATCAAGTTCAATGTGATGATTGAGGTCATTGCTGCTGTCAGCATGTGGTCTCATGCAGTGTCATTCTGGCTCTTCTATATTGTTGAAGAGATACCCGGTAGCGTGGTGTCTCTCCAGCTATTGCAACATTTGGCTTCCTGGCAGGAATATAAAAAACACATTGGTTCATTTTTATTATTTATTCACTTGATACCAAAAATGGCATTATCGATTATATTAAAAGTGTTTTTTTTATGTGTGGTTTTCACTATTTTTGTTATGCTGGGTCAGATTTGGGGTATTTAGTGGTGCTTGATTTTGAAATTAACATTACTTTTTTTTTGATGAACTTTAAATGCATATTGAACATACATATCAATTGTGATGTCTATCAATAAAAATCAGGGTTTTGATTTAGGTGCAGACTGCAACCAGAGCGACAGTCTTGTGACAGGGCAGCACATGGCTGGATTACAGAGTTAGCTGCGTGGTGGGAACTGAAATATGAAAACATATCAACACTGTGTGTTGGATTTTATGGAAGTTTCCAAATCCAAACTTGTTCCATAGAAAAAAAGACTGCGTCAATGGGTGAGTGAAATTACGCCTACACACTGTACTCAAGAGACGAGTTCTGACATGTGGAATTCTGAAACCAGACAGGAGATAACGACTCAAATGTCATGCACGTGCTCTCTCTCTCTCTCACACACACACACACACACCCACACACACACACACACACACACACACACACACACACACACACATACATAAACACACCCATTTGCAAACACTGCACATCCTTAATAATCATCTGTCACCTTTTATGATGTCTAACAGTCTGTTTGCCCAAACGCCAGTCACAGATACAAACATGTTGAATTCAGTAGGTTTCATCTGTTTCCATGAACACTTTCAGCTTGAAGGCCACAGTACAAAATTAGTGTTCACCTTCGATAGGACGTGATTAAAGCGCCTTGCTTTCACTGCCAGGCTGCTGCATCCTTCCTGTTTTACTTTGTGTGCTCAAGAGTCCACAAGTGACGTCAGCAGTGACATAAATTTCCTAAAAGATGGGATTTTCTAAAAGCCTCTAGGGTGCAATTTGATTTCTCTTTTATTCATCATCTCCAGAGTGCTCGCTCTCTCTCGGACCTACCAGGTTTTGGGTCGTTCTAAGTTTGTGTGTTTTGCGGACTGTTTGCTCCATGTGAAGGATTGATTGGCTGGCAGCTGGTTAAGAAATGGAAAAAGAACCAGATTTCTCTGGCTATTAATAGTCAACATTTTCCCCTGAAGCCACTTCCAAGGCCCTGGAAGCTGAACCTTAAATATACACACGGTCCCTTGTCTGTCGTGTGTGCTGGAACAATTTCATCGTGTTGTAGATTTTAAGTAGATCCCCCACTGTTCTTCGTTGCCACATTCCAAACGATAAAAAGGAAACAATAAGTAATTGAGTGAGGAGGATGTTTTTTCCTTGGGGATGTTTTGCCAGGCAATTTGGCAACAGTTCAAGCCATTTTTATACGTGGCGCTACTGTGCCATCAGAGTATTCTTATTTTAGGTTTGTCCTGTTGCATAATTCATTTGTTGCTTGTTTTGTTTTTGTTTTTTTCTCAAATCAGGCGCTCCATTCGATGTTTATTTTAAGACTCGATGAAGGGTTATGTGGGAGGCCAGGTGGTTCAGGATCACAGGACTTTTACTCTGTTGGATATTTACAAACTGTTCTATATTCGTCCTTATTCTTCTAAATCCTTCAGTCAAAAACCTAAGAAAAGGCCACACTATTAACAAGCTCTGCAAATAACCACACCATAATTTGAATTAGTCATCTGTGCCATAGATCTTCATTATCAACCAGCTACTTTTTAAAATAAACTTTTAGAAACCTGTTTTATTCCATTGAATATGAGAACTGTTGTCCATCCATCCATCCATTTTCTTCCACTTATCCTGTTAAGGGTAAGCTTGAGCCTATCCCAGCAGCCTTCGGGCAAGAGTCAGGGTTCACCCTGGACAAGTCGCCAGTCCATCGCAGGGCCAACACATATAGACAGACAACACATATAGCCTGGTCCCCTCTTGATGTCTTTAGACGGTGGGAAGAAGCCGGAGTACCCGGATAGAACCCACGCAGGCACAGGGAGAACATGCAGACTCCACACAGAAAGATCCCGTGCCCATGGAACCTTCTTGCTGTGAGGTGACAGTGCTAACCACTGCACCACCGTGCTGCCAGAACTGGTGTTAATTTATATAATCCAATGTGCCCATCCTATTACTGTCATTAATATTTGATAAATTGATGAAAATGATCCCCAACATAAAACATCCTCCATAGATTGAGCTGAGTTCGTTCCATTTATGTAACTTTAATCTACAGTGGGCCGCTGTTTCATAACTTATTTAGACTAGCAAATATGCAAGGGACAAGCTGGAGAAGTATTACCACACAACCTTATATAAACTCACTGGTGATAATATAGCCTTGATTTGTGATTCATTTGTGCGTACTGCAGTAAACTCTGATGACTGGACTTTGACCATCTCGGCTGACTTCAGTGTCTGATCTGAGTTAGCTATTGGGCCATTGTTTATTTGTGGCAACTCTGAGAAGAAGACCTAAAGGAGGTTATTGGTTTGAAACACAGTGCCAAAGTATGGCGTCATACATTTCAGTTCAAGTGATAGATTTCTTTTCAAGTAATTGATGTAATAAGGTTCATTTTGAGTCGATTTTCTGTTCTAACGCAGCAGTTAACCACTAACCGTCCCGTCTGTGTTATTGAGACTGAGCCAAAGACCTCTACATTTCCCTGATAGAGTATAAAACATACATCCACAAGCAGCAAACCACAGTCACATGTCTACAGCTGAGTACACAGCTCTCCTACTCTCATGACATGAACCAAATTGCTTCATATCATGTATCAAAAAGATGCCTTCAATACTAAATCTCAATACATAGGGTACAATTCTCAGAGTTAAAGTTATTTTTATTTTGTAAAACTACTTTGTAAATCGATTGGCTGAAATATAGAACTGAAGTGTTGAAACTGTCAAGTTAAGTTGAAGTACATTTTGTTAAATTTGGTTTATATTTTCGTTTTACGCGACAAAAAGAAAGCTCAAACCCAAGGTTTTAAACTGTGGCTGCAACCAATGATTATTTTCATCTCCGATTGATTTATTTTCAGCATTAATCATTGAATCATTTAATCTGTTAAACAGTAAGAACTTTTGACAAATGCTCATCACAATTTCTGGGAATCCAAAGTGTCCAAATTGTGTCTTTTAGACCACATAACAGTCCATATCCTTGTTACTCTTTATATTCTCTCACAAAAAGAAGCATTCCTTGAAAACAAACAGTATGGAATCAGCGAACATTTGAAATTGTTGCTAAAAGAAAAAGAAAAAAGATTGAAATGATTAGTGGACTTTTTAAAATAATGACTCTCATTGTTGCATCTCTTTTTGTAGTGTAATGTGTAGTTGCTCTGGTGTGAGTGTGGAACATTTTTCAACAATTGCCATCCCTCTATATGATCTTTCGTTATGATGAACATATCCTAACTTCATAAATCAGCTCCTATATATATTTTCCAGTGAGAAAGCGTTGCAGCACATCGTCAGTTGTGGTTTTGTTTTATGACCACCAGTGTTATCCTTTAGTAATGCAAAACAAAATAAAGTCCAACTGTTTCATTATTATTATTACTATTATTATTATTATTATTATTGAGGAAACACAAGCAGAGGCAAGATAGCAGAATATTTCAGTGCAATTTAGCAATCACTTCAAATCTCAGAGTGCAACCTGTTCCATTCCAAAAGTTGAAATCCTCCATCCTTGGCCACAGACAGACAGAGGCTCAAACAGTCCTTTTTTCTGTGTCCTCTGGTTGAACGAACACAGTGAGACACCCAAACAGCAACACAGGAAGACGGTGTTATGAGCAGAAGTTCGTCTTGTACTCTCAATGACACAGTCTGTCTCCACGTTAACCAGATAACAAGAGGTTGCATCGAGCCGCAGGACTGGCGGAGATCCTCATCATCTTGTTTATGTTCTGGCTGAACAGACCCAATCGTATTGTTAGCATAGCTGTTGGTTAGCTTTTCTATATACATGTTCATAGTCATCTCCTTTTAATGTCCTGCGTCCTTTATTTTATCTTCCTTCTCCTCTCTCATCCCCCCTTCCTCTCACCCCTCCTCTTTATTTGTGATTCTTTTGCTGTTTTCTTTTAACAAGGACACATTGAGTCAACACAGAACATTGCATCAGCTAACACGTCACTGCTTCCTCTGTCTCTGTCTCTCTCTCTCTCTGTCTGTCTGTCTCTCTCTCTCTCTCTCTCTTTCTCTCTGCAGCAGACATGGTGGACACCCAGCAGCTCCTTGCCTGGCCTGTCGGTTTCAGTTTAAGTGCCGTGGATCTGTCAGAGCTTGACGACAGCTCCCACTTCCTGGACATGAAGCATTTGTCCACACTAGACTACGCCTCCATCTCCTCCTCTTCCATCCCTTCCTCCCTGTCTCCCTCACTTGTATCCTCCATGTCCTCTGTCGGTGTGGCCTATGACCCCAGTCCACCACAGAGCGAAGACCACCTGACCAACATGGACTGCACCAGCCCACACAGATACAGGACGGAGCCACACACTCTCAGTAAGTTTGTCCCTGTGGTTTCATCCTTTAAACTTTCTCTCTCTCTTTGTTAACAGTAAAGCTTTAGCTTTCAGGGTTATAAACTGAATTGTTGGCTGCTTGTTGTAAGTATAGAACTAAAGGTATTCAGAGAAGAGACGGTCAATAACTCCACAGATAATCTCAGAATAACTTGTTTGAGATTACATGATGATAGAATAAACCCAGTTGAATTGATATTTTAGATCATTCATTCATTTCTATTAAGTTGGTCTTTCTGTTGTCAGATTCAATCAAGCTGGAGCCAGAGTCACCTCCTCAGTATTCGGATAGTCCCGTGTTCTCCAAACTCCAGGATGATGCGTCCACGACGGTGCTAAACATCGAATGTCGTGTGTGTGGAGATAAAGCTTCTGGGTTTCATTATGGCGTCCATGCTTGTGAGGGTTGCAAGGTAGGACTGAAAGATATAGGGGGGAAAAATGGAAAAAGGTCTGCAGAGTCTTAATATTTCTTAGGAGTAAATCTGTTGATTTTTTTTATTCTAACTTATTGATGTTACTGAATTTTCTAAAGCCCAAGGTAATGTCTTCAAATCACATGTTTTCCACACAATAAGTTTAGAGAATGAGTGAAAGAATGTTGATGATGATGGAGAACAATGATTCTGTCATCAAAAATAAGAAAAAAATAATTACAAATATATTTCCTTTCCATCCATCCATCCATTTTCTTCCACTTATTCCTGTTAAGGGTTGCGGGGTGGCTGGAGCCTATCCCAGTGGCTACGGGCGAGAGGCAGGGTTCACCCTGGACAGGTCACCAGTCCATCACAGGGCCAACATGTACAGACAGACAACCATTCACACTCATAGCCACACCTACAGTCATTTTAGAGTATCAATCAGCCTCGATGGGAAGAAGCTGGAGTACCAGAGAGAACCCACGCAGGCACAGGGAGAACATGCAGACTCCACACAGAAAGATCCCGTGCCCGAACCGGGACTCAAACCCAGAACCTTCTTGCTGTGAGGCAACAGTGCTAACCACTGTAAGAAGGTTCCGCGTTATATTTTTTTTATGGAAGCATATACAGTATATCTAGAATATTTTAGACAACATGAAAAATGTCCAGTTGGCCCTAGGATGTAAATAAATGGAAATGTTTGGTAATGTTAAAAAAAAGTATTGCAGACAAACTCATTGACTTACACAACTCTGGCAAGGTCATTGGCAAGATACGAAACAAATAAAGGGAAAATATAGATAAAATATGTCCAATTATGTTTACCTTCACTGTGTATTTTTCACAAAGGATACAAACATATTTGTTGTTTCATAATGACTTCATCTCTCCTGAAGAGCACCTCTGTGTCTTGATGTAGGACCCAGCAGCGCTCCTGTATCTGTTGTTTAATATCAGATACATTCTCTTTTTATCCACACTCTACCAAATCATGTTAAATTAATACCCTCGGCGATAACCAGTGCACATTGCCTCCATCAGTGTTTTGTTGGCAGTTCATCCATTTTCTACCGCTTATCTGTTAAGGGTCACGGGGGGGCTGGAGCCTATCCCAGCAGCCTTCGGGCGAGAGGCGGGGTTCACCCTGGATGGGTCAGGGCCAACACATAGAGACAGACAATCAGTCACACTCACAGTCACACCTACAGTCAATTTAGAGTATCAATCAGCCTCGTCCCCTCTTGATGTCTTTGGACTGTGGGAGGAAGCTGGCGTACCAGAGACACAGGGGCACTGGAGAACATGCAGACTCCACACAGAAAAGCCCTGGGCTTGAACCCAGAACCTTCTTGCTCTGAGGCGACAGTGCTAACCACTGCACCACCCCTGTTAGCAGTTCAGTCATACTGTTATATTGATGCTTAGCATGAAGAAAAACATGAGGGTAACAGCCATGTCACCTTGGAGAGGTGTCAGGAAATGACACCAAGTGTGACAAGTTCTACTATGAAACTGTAGGTTTTGTTTCTCGGCCAGTTTTTTTTTCTTTTTTCTGTAATGGTGTCTCACTTTTATGTGAAGCATGTTGGTGGAATAAATAATTATATAATGCACAAGTAGACTTTTGCATTTGTTTGATGTCTGGCACTCTTAACCATAAACCCTTGACATTTTCCACTCCGTGGGGGTTCACACACACACACACACACACACACACACATCAGCCCCTCAGACTCTTTGTGTGTTTGAATCCACAGAGTATAAACTAATAACTAATAGAGTGTGGGGGAAATTTTAAAAAGTTCCATTTTCTTTGAACATTTTAAAAGTCTTTTTAAGAAAAAAAAACCCAGAGAAAAGAAATTAGATGGAGACAGAACTTTGAATTACATTCATGAAATTATTCAGACAAATATGGACATAAAACTGCTCTACATGCAGGTTGGTAATAAAAGTTGGTAATAATTAAGTCAGACTATTTTGCTTTTATTGGATGAAACATCTACTTGGTTAGAACACACAGTCCTAAATCTTTTAGACTTTTTCTTTTTAACTAACCATTAAAGTAACAAATTTCTTACAGATCTTTAAAATTACATGACAAAGTTTTCATTTAAAATAAAGCAGTTACCTTAATTTCAAAGGAGGTTTTAAAAAATGGTTTATTTAGCTGTGACTATGTGAATCAATGACACGAAAATGTGAAATTCTCTGATAGGTAATACAGTGTTTGGATTTTAAATTGTTCATTTTGGCAGTTGACAATTGCGACATTCGTTCAAGTCAAGGTTTGGATCCATTTCAGCTCATTCCTCAGACATGAAATGTTGGTTTCAACATCGTCCAGTGACGATGAGCTTCTCTTCCTCATCCTTCCCCTCCCTCAACACTCGAGACTTTGGGTGCATCCCATTTTACAAGGGCAAGTTTCACTGCCTCATACAGGAGCTGAAGTTCTACAACTGGTCCACAAATACCACTGGGCATTGTCTGCACTTTAACGCTCTTCTTTTTTTAAGTATTACCCATCTGATATACCATTTATTCCTGTTGACCTATCAGATGCTTAGAAGTACAATGCCTGGTTATTTTAGGCTGATAATCATTCCAGCATTAGAGACCATTATTCTTCAGAAGGAATGAATGAATGCAACAGGACGGACAGTCAGGGGGAAGTAGGAAAGGATTGTGAAACAGACTTCTCAATAGTTTTCAGCCATATCCTTTTAGAAGCTTTTAGGGACTTTTAGGGGCTTTTGATTGTTTAAATGGTTGCGCTGTACATTTCAAGCCTTAACATTAAGGGTTTTTTTGCCTATCGGAGGGTCAACATTAGACATACTGTACCTTCAGAGGCTGAATGAAGCCGGTGTCCAGAAGTCATTGTTCTTCTTAAGTCTCAGGGGAGAATCACCAGATGAAGGGGTCAGCCAAACAGGCAAACACCTAATTGTTTTCAAAACAGAAAACATTCTTTATTGAGGTGGAGTCTTGACCCCCTTTAACTTCCTCATCCTTAAAATAACCTACGATTAAAAAAGGAACTGCTGCAGATGATAGGAATAAAGATGCCCAACACCCCAGCTTCCACTTCGCTTGTTCAAGGGAGAAAAGCTTAACCACAGTTTGACTCTTCGAATTCACAGCCCTCAGTCCATTTACAGTCCATTCATCTTTCTGTCAGGGAAAGCATCAACAAACGTGACTGATGTGGGAGTGTTTAATGGGAGTTTGGCCATGACTGGCTTGCAAATAGCTGAGATAAGCTTAAGTCTTGTGGCTCCTTTGATCCTAAATTTAAAAACAACAAAATACAAATCAACAGGGCAGCATGGCTCTGAGGTTAAGTGGCCGTCTAGCAGCCAAAGGGTCGCTGGTTCAATCCTCACCTGCCCCAGTGACCATGTCAATGTGTCCTTGAGCAAAATACTGATCCCCTAATTGCTCCTGATGGCCCTGCGATGGACTGACGACGCATCCAGGGTGAACCCCGCCTCTCGCCCAATGTCAGCTGGGATAGGCTCCAGGCCCCCGCGACCCTTAACAGATAAGCGGTGTAGAAAATGGATGAATGGATGGAAAACACAAATCAGCCCTTAGATACGTTCTGCTTCTAGATAGCACTTGTGGATGGTTTGATAGATTTACCTCCAGGTTAGAAAGAAGCGGTAATCATCGTCTGTGTCCTACAGTCAATAGACATTAAGTGCTACGCTGCAAAGTAGGAAAAAAATATTATTTTTGTTGATAAGATTGAAAAACTAAAATCTTTGATTGGTGTTATGCTTTCACTAAAGACGATTTGACTCCAAAATGATAGTACTTACATTGCTAGTTTTATTTTCGCTAGAAGTAAGTTATGTAAATAGATAAATTTATATTTCCTCCCTTTCATACAATAATTCATCTTGATTGGTCTGTTATTGGTTTGTGATTTTTCACGCCTGTCGTCTTTGATTATAAGCTAAGTTACTTGTTCACATTCAGATCTAAGTGTCTGTGGGACATGTGGATCCATTATCACAAACTTGATAATAATTTTGTGATTTGTAAGAGGGCACATGTGCACTTTTACAGTGGCCATCTTGTCCTGCTGCTTGTTGATCAGCAGTTGCTAATGTCCTGATTTGATTACTGACCTCCATTTTTCTTATTTGCCTGGAAGAGAGAATAAACAAAACATTTTTTATGCGCTTCTCTCGATTTTGCTCAGTGTAGCTGAAGTGGATGCTTGTTGATCATAACGACTCTCTTTCTCTCTTACAGGGGTTCTTCCGACGTACAATCAGGTTAAAGTTGGTGTACGATCACTGCGATCTTCACTGCCGCATTCACAAGAAATCCCGCAACAAATGCCAATACTGTCGCTTCCAGAAGTGTCTAAATGTCGGCATGTCGCACAATGGTAAGACGGTTGATTCATGCCTTCTAGAATAATCAGAGTTCAATCGCAGTGTGTGGGTTGTGCTTGGTTTATTTAAGTATGAAATTTAAAAATTTTTTTTTTGATTTGGTCTAAAAAAAAAACAACCTATCCAGGTGTTTTAATTTTTATCAGGTTTTAGAAAGGAATTGCATGTGTGTAGCTGAAGAGACTTTACCTCCACTCGTCTCTACCTATCTGTGCTGTGCCACTCTTTTGTTAGTCTTTCTCTGTCACTGGCGTGTATCTGCTGGCATAGTGGTTGCCCATTTTCATATTAACTCCACCTCCTCAGGTGAGTCTCTGCCTGGCCCTCATGGGTGTGTGCTGACCACGCTTGACTGGAATCACCCAGAATCTCCTGTTAGTTTTGTTGCACCTGTTGGGTTGGGACGCTCAGCTTTCATTCTTTTGAGATATGGACTTAAATCTTTGGAGCATTCCATGCATAGATCTTCACCGTTTGAGTAGTAAGGTGTGGTCATTTTGAGCTTCCCCACCAACAAAAGGGCCTCCAACTCTGCACTAAAAAGGGATGTGATGTCATAAGCCTGATGTAACAAAAAAGTGTGTGTATTTGTATTTACTATTTGCCTTTATTGTTGCTAATGTACCTGTAGAGTTCGTTTCTATGTAAAAGCTTTCTTAACTTTCTTTTTGCAACAACTCAGTCAGTAATTAGTCAGTCTGGAAAGTTTATCCCCAACTGTTGCAGTTTAGGTTGTCATGATTTACTCTAAAGATGGGTTTCACACAACAGCCAACATTCATTGTTACTCCAATCCAAAACAAACAAGGAGAGTTCAGTCCCAGACCTCATGTTTTCCTCAGCTGTCTCCAACATGGAAAAGCTGCTGTCAGAAGTCTTGAGTTATTTTATTTTTAATCCTGTCCAAGATCAGATGTGTGAATAAACATTATACAACATCTGCCTCTTAATCCCTGCCTGGCCTTTTACAGGATAAGTGATAGGTGGACTTAAAGACTCTGTGATATGCATAGTATGCCTTCAAAGTTGGTTCATTGCAGTCTTTAAAAGTTAAGACTGCAACAAAACATTTGCTAACTGTGTTAATGTTGCGTCTAATTCAAGCATCTTAGCTTGTTTTGTGATTGTCAGCCACCTTCCCCCGTGCGGCTGTATTATTTCATGCAGCCGGCGTGCAGTAAATCTGCTCTGTGTGGGTTTTTATTTGATCAATAATTGACATCTCAGAGTACATAGACCTCTACTGATTTCTCCAACCTGCTTTGTCACTGCTGTGGGCTCGTTGCCCAGTTTGCTGGTCGGGCCACTTTAGTCTGCATTCATTTGTTCAAGGTGTGCATTCTCATCACGCAGAGTTGCATAATCACACACTGAGGTAAAACCAGAACACAGGTTTGAATGGAGGGGAAATTACTGACTGTAGGAGCAGAAAAAAAGGCTTAAACCATTTCTGCACTTGGCATTGTATTTCAGATCCATAAAACATAACACTTTCAACACAGCCAGACTCTGTTAAGAGACATTGACATAAATACAAGATTTCGAGTTTTCCCTTTGACTGGATGATAGTAGAAGGTTTGTGACTCATTTATAGACGTTATCTGGCAGTAACTGCATACTTCAGTTGTTCTTAGGGAAATTATTTCTTCTGATGGAGAAATGTTTTACTTCTTTGAAAAATAAAGCTGTGTCCATAATTCAGAAACTGTCAATTCTTCAGTGTATTGATATCAGACCTGAGGCAATTTTCTCATTATTGTTCCAAATAGAGAAGTAGGGCAATGGCTTAAGCTTTTTTTGTTTTTATACCATGCTAAAGGCGTTAAAAAAAGGGGGTTGCATCTGCAGTCAACCAAATCACTCTGCAACAGCAACTCCAAAACCAACACCAGAAGTGAGAAATACATTCAGCATTAACATTCCCTGTTTGAGGTCAGGCTTTAAACAAATGCAGTGCTGCCGAGGTTCATTACAGTAACATAGTATCATCAGTGGGTTAACAAGCTCATAGCACAACAAAGGGAAGAAACTCAGCAGTTTTTTGTGACAGTGTTTTCCTTTTACAGCTATTCGCTTTGGACGGATGCCCCAGGCAGAGAAGGAGAAACTGCTCGCTGAGTTCTCGTCTGACATGGAGCACATTCACCCGGAGGCAGCAGATCTGAGGGCTTTAGCCAAGCATTTGTACGAGGCCTATTTGAAATACTTCCCCATCACCAAGGCCAAGGCCAGGGCCATCCTTTCGGGGAAGACTGGAGACAATGCGGTAAGCAGCACTGAGTTGCATTTTTGACACTACTTGAACTAAAGAGAGCAAAGTCAGAGTTGTTTTGTGACCTCACGCAACCCCTGGCACCTAAAGTAAGGACCGCTACACTAGTAAGACAGATAGGTTTAAATGAACCATGCCACTGCCAGAGAAACAAAACAAGGTTGAACTGAAGTCATGCCAGTATAGCAGTCTTCACACACAGTTTAGTACATGAAACCTTTCCAGACTTTAATAGCTACTTTGACTAGAAAAGTGCAACAACTGTTTTTTTGCATGTCATGGCTATAAGAAATCATCTTAGATTACAGTGGTCAAGCTTGCAAAAGGTGTTGGTGTGTCTGTCCGTTAGCGATCAAAATGAAGGCCAAGTTTGGAGAAGAGCATGGTCATTATTGTCATTATTGTTATTATTGTTGTGTTTGGCTCTGTTACCAAGGACCAACTGTGGAAGTGGCATGTAAGTTGTGTCCCCTTTTCTGTATTTCTCTGGGTTGCATCAGGAGAGTTCAAGGCTCGCTCGTGTTTGTTTTGACTGGTCATCGCTGTGATAGCCACCGAATGGCAGTGATTCATCTGTTTAATTGAGGGATTCCTGGATTATTTACTAAACTACAGTAAACTGCGCAAAAAAAACGTGACTGATTAACATGATTAACGCGCTTGGGATTTGATACCAGTTTATTTTTAATAAGCTTTAATCTGTATCTTAGAATACCCAGCAGGGACCTGATATTCTTCACACCTCTTGCTCTCAATGATTAGATACAGATTTAAATAGCCACTAAAAGACTTTGCAAATAATCTGTCTGCAGCAGGCAGCTGTTTTCTGAGAAGAAGCTCCAGGCTCAACGTCTAACCACAGACACAGTTAGCGACTAGCTGGTGAGCATAGGAGGACATTCACCAGCTACAGAGACAGATGCGTCTTTCAGAAGCTGGTGAAGACCAAAAACTGTGCTCAACTATAGAACATGACAAGTTTGTCTCATTAGTCTAAAAGATTATCAATTAACAGTGTTGTGATTCAGCTGTCACCAAGTGAGCAAAACATGAAGGTTGAAAACTAGTTGTTAAAGCTTTTGCCTAAACGCTAAAATCATGTTAAATCTTACAAGAAGTTTCACTGGTAGAGAGTGAAAATGATTCATTTCTGTTATAAGACAGGAGCCGTCTATCATTTCCATCATAATCCGCATTATATTTGTAACAATGAATCCACCATTATGCAAATGTACTTTGTGACGGAGCCAAACGCTGCTGCCTCAGTGTGCGATGTTTATCTTTTCCATTATCAGTGGTTTGACATGGAACACAACAGCATCGGCATCTACCATGGCAGTATGTATACATCCCTGCTTCTGTGTATTTTATTACAAACACTGAGGTTTAATAACGCCGCAACATTGACACCTTCAGTCAACAGGCTGTGCAAAAGGAGCTGCTGCTACAACTGGGCAACTGTGATACAAATATTTACATTGCAAATTATTGCTCACATCAAAATGTTTTTCTTTTTTATAACATAGCTCACAGAAATTGTGCCTAATGCATTCTGGTGTTGGCTTCTCAGCTTTTACTATTTTCTTTGATGATATCATAACCAGAGTGCCAGCGAACATGTGACAGTGCGTGATTACATCAGCAGCCCTCAGACGGCCTCTGGGATGACCTTTTTTCACCTTCTCTTGTCTTATGTGACTTCACTGCCTGCTCTGTCTTTTTTTTTAATTCTTCATTCTCCTACTTCCGTCTCTACCTTCAGCCTTTTGTCATCCATGACATGAAGTCTCTCATGGAGGGAGAGAAATTAATCAACTGCTGGCAGGTCCCCATCCAGGAGCACCAGCAACAGATATCCACCCTCACTCCTGGACATGGAGGTTAGTAGTACCAACTATTCCATGAATGTCATCTTTGGTTTTCTGTTATTGTCTTTCCAAAATCATTTTCCTTTTAAAATGAGGTATTTTACACTGAAAGCCCATTTTATTCATTTACCATTTTGTAAAAGAATAAATATTTACATAAATTCAGAGGCTTCCTGCAAGTTCATGCAAGAAGTCACTCTGGTAAAGTGAGAAGTCATGCACACAAACTGTAATCAGCTGACAACCCGCCAGTGGCATCATAGATACCAATCAGTCTCACTCCAGTCACAGCCATGCTCTGCACAAGACAGACCATTTGAGTATCTCACCCTCCTCACGTACTTCTCCGCTCAAAGCTGCATGCATCGCTGCAGCTGGCAAGCTTGCTGCCTCCCCGGCTCCTACCCTTTTTTTTCCTCCTGTCTTTCCTGGGCTCCCCCACTCACTTTTTGGGGGTTTCAGCATTACGCTCCTCCTTTTTTTGGCTTAGCATGCTGCTTAGTCAATCCAGGGAGCGGTATTCTATTTGCTGCATCAAATTATTAAACTATGGCAGTATAGTTTGCTGCTACTTTTCAGAAATAATTATTCATGTAGTCATTGAGTAGAATGTGAAGAAAATATGAAAAATACTCAGTGCAGTTTCCCAGAGCTTAAACTGCTGCGTTAAAATGGCTTATTTTATTCATCTAACGCTCTAAAACCAATAAACTCTTCAAAAGTATAGTAAATCATAATTAAGTGTCTAGAACCAGCAAGTGGTTAAGATTTTGATTTAAAAAAAATACTGAAAGGAAAAATGGATGATCATAACAGTTGGAAAACAAAGAAGGTCCCACTTGTAGTCTCTGCTACACATCAGTGTTTCAATGTTTCTTCCAGAGTCAGAGTACGGCATTGTGGGGATGACGAGCATCTCCGAACAGGGACCGACAGATGCTGTGGAACTGCGTTTCTTCCACAGCTGTCAGTCACGCTCAGCTGAAGCTGTGAGAGAAGTGACCGAGTTTGCCAAGAGTATCCCGGGATTCATTGATCTGGATCTCAATGATCAGGTGAGATGCATCACCTGGGTATCCATTCTTTCACCCCTGATAACGGTTTAACACTTTATCTTCCCTTGGAGGGCCAAGATTCCAAATGTACCATGTTGATAAAATCTCTTCTTTCTCTACCTCCATTTTGTATAACTTGTGCCAGTTTGATGTGCGATGTGACGTGTCACCTAATGACCCCTCTCCTCTTCATCCCTTTTCCAGGTGACTTTGCTGAAGTACGGTGTGATTGAGGTCTTAATCATCATGATGGCGCCTCTGATGAACAAAGACGGGACCTTGATCTCCTATGGACAGATCTTCATGACACGAGAGTTCCTCAAGAGTCTCAGGAAACCCTTCTGCCAAATGGTGGAACCCAAGTTTGAGTTCTCCGTTAAGTTCAACATGCTAGAGCTGGATGACAGTGACATGGCGCTTTTCCTGGCCGTCATCATCCTCAGCGGGGGTGAGTAGTGGCCTACTTGTGGCCTTTTTACTACCTTTAGTGTAGAATAGAACTTTTAATCTCAGGTTCTTCCCATTCTGGCAGATATAAAGTACCAGAACCTTTACTTGACTGTTTTAAGGCGGCCGGTGTTGCATTATAAACGGAAACTATGGTCAGCCTTGACCTATTTATCAGTTTGCAGGGAAGCACGAGATCTTATGATGGGAAAAAGTAGAGCAGAACTAAAGGTGACTAAAGGAGTTTTTGTGGGATAATCAACTGCATGCATTTGAGTAGCTGCAGTTATGACGTGTTGTTAGTTTTCACAGACGACACCAAGTGACTCAAAATGAATCAGAGCCATTTGGTACATGGACATTTTGGGTCATATTGGTCTAATATTGATGATAAGCAAATGGTGGCAGGGTGAAAGCCGTTGAGGATTCATATCAGATATTTAAGTTGATCATTAACTTAAATGACTAAGATTAGAGCTGGAATGAAGATAAGTGGACTGTTATAAATAGCAGTGTTGTAGGCAGGTGCTGTATGGAGTGACAGCCCAAATCAAGATGTAGTCAACCAACCGGAGTTCTGGTGTTTAAATTAGGGCCTGCGTGATACGAGACCTTCAGGGCCGATGCTGATATAAGGGACGAGGAAAAGAAAAATGTTTAAAAAAAAAAAAATCCCTCAAAAGTGATTTTCCAACTCAAAAATATCTAATGAAGGCAAACTAATTTACAGTTTAACAATAAACACCTGTCCTCCAAGTGATAGATGTTATTGCACTGAGATATTGAACAGCTCTGGGATTTAAGACTGAAAAACACTTTGTAATAACAACTATTTTAAAATGTAAAATAATCAAATGAAATCAGAAAAATATTGTAAATTACTCCAGGCATCAGTGTCTGAATTATACACAGGCACTGATATTACTATGATTGTTGGGTGATTTTTCCTTTGAAGGTAATTTGTCACATTACAGTGATACTGCTATTGAAAACATACTAGATGATTGATTATTGAATTGCAGAGCTAACAGGTTACATTATTACTAACTACAAAAAAGTGATCAGAGTAGAGTACTACAGGGATCTGCTGTGCTTTATTTATTTGTTTGTTAGGTCGGGCTCTAGTTTAAAGTGTCATTTCCCTTTCCATTTAGAATGGGAATTCTTTCTTCTTGCTGAATTCTTGCTTGTGTTGTACGTCGCTTTGGACAAAAGCGTCTGCTAAATGAAATTGTAGAATTCTCTTATGGGCCCGTGCCTCTTTGTTTCCTCTCACCATTCACTGGATCTCTCAGAAACCTCACTGACTTGTCCTCCCTCTCCGTCCAGACCGCCCCGGCCTCCTCAATGTGAAGCCCATCGAGCAGCTCCAGGAGACGGTGCTCCACTCGCTGGAGCTGCAGCTGAAGCTAAACCACCCAGACTCTCTGCAATTGTTTGCAAAGCTTCTCCAGAAAATGACCGACCTGCGACAGATCGTCACCAACCACGTGCACCTCATCCAGCTGCTGAAGAAGACTGAGGTGGACATGTGCTTACACCCGCTGCTGCAGGAGATCATGAAGGACTTGTATTAGCACTTAGCCCAAGAAACAGAGAACATTTTTGAAATCGTGGGTTGTGAAATGAATAGATAAAGCACTTGTGCTACTAATGAAATGTAAAAAAAAAAAAAAAGAAGAAGAAGGGATATAGGCTGACTGACTGAAATTGAAAAAGATTGAAGGGGAGCAGCAGAAGAGAAATCAAGGAAAGATCAAATCTAAGTGTTAGACCTTGTCTAGACAGCAGCATGTGCACAGTCATTTAGCCCCTGCTGAGTCTGGACATTTCGTTATGAGTCGGCTGCCAGCTTATGGAACTGCCAAATTTTGCACCAATCAGGATGCACATTTCAAACTGAAAGGGTGGGGACATTCTGATTGGCAGGCCTTGTGAGAAATGGGAATGCTCTACTGTACAGCAGTGGTGTGCTTTCAGGAGAAATGTATGATTGAACTCTCTGTGCTTGGAGTCAGATCAACGTGTCATGCTGTAACAATCATAGACAGCGGCGTCTCAGGCTCACTCACATGAAGCCCCTCTAACCGTCACCGCACATTCTGAACAGAGCTATCAGGACTTGGACAACAAAACCTCTAAAAGTTCTCATTACAACGATTCCAACACAGACAC
Source organism: Aulostomus chinensis (assembly GCF_037954235.1). Taxonomy (NCBI): domain Eukaryota; kingdom Metazoa; phylum Chordata; class Actinopteri; order Syngnathiformes; family Aulostomidae; genus Aulostomus; species Aulostomus chinensis. The sequence continues at coordinate 22,276,544 of NC_141322.1, read as the reverse complement.
ACACACACACACACACACACACACACACACACACACCAGCAACACAAACAGCCATGTTCTGTTCTCGGCAGCAGGGTGGAGGTGCTATCTCTTTTTAATCAGCTTTGCCCAAAGACAGAAATCAGATCATTGCCTGTAGCATATTTCTGACTAAACTGTGAGGAGCTGTGAACTTGATCCACATCACCAAGAGAATCACAGCTCTCTGTTGAAATGATTACCATATAATGCCTTGAAGATTCAAAGATGTTTTTATATATATATATATACAGAAATAAGGTTCTTATTTTTGTATGGATAAAATTGGCAATTTTTTTCAAATTCTGAAAAAGTGTTTGAGTTGCGATTTTTTGGTGTGGAATTCTTTTGTAACTATGCAGTTTCTACTGTGTCTGATGAATCAGACAATTTCAAGCTTTTTGGGGGGGGCAAAGATATTGTGTGAGTGGGAAACGAGGGAAATTTGTTGTAAATAAAGATATTTTCTAACTTTTTATTTGAAATCTGTCTCTTGTTCAAATATACATGCACATTTTCCATCAGAAACAATTTCTAAATTTCGCTTCCTTGGAAGGTTTCCAGCCGCCTGATCTCTTGGAAATCTGTTTTATCGACGTTACATCAGCGGCCCTCCGTGTCTCTTACCAAACACTCACACACACCCTGGTGGAACGATTGCAACACATGAACTCTGGTAAACTGAGCCAGAAAAACGATGTCTGGGGATCAGAATCAAGCTCAGAACTATTGGGAGATGTTGCTTCTTTTTTTTTAATTGAACGAAGACATCACCTTTTGTTCCCTCTCTTGAAGATTATTATTAACGAGTGAGACGGATCATATATCGGAACAAGGTCAAATGAGTGACATTACTCAGGTCACTTCTTCACCACGCTTTTCTGCTGTCATGTTTTGTTTTTTTTTCACCGAAGACACGTTCTGTAAAAATCAAACATCGCCGTCAAACTCTGCAAACTGTCAGATCAGTGGAAGTTGGATTTGAGTAAGTTGAATTTGTTGTGAGGCCCCTGATGTTAAAGGTTAACCTGTGAGACCATGAGATCTTTAGGAGCGGGTCATTCAGGCTCTGGCGGACCATAAAATGCACGTGTGTCCTTTAGAGCTAATAATTGTTAGGAGAAACTTAGACCAGGTCATCATATCGCTCCATCCCCGAGCGGATGGCCCCTCTGCATCATTAAGAAGGTACGGGTTTCCTCATCTTGCCAAGTTTGAATTGCACCAATGTAGCAATGATCCAGTGACTCAACTTCACATCTTCATACTAAAAATTTGAGTTACGTTGTTGAAGACTTTTCTCTCCAAAGTCGAATCTCTGGGGAGAGTTGGATATTTGATAAGTGATAATTCTGGAATCTGTTGCCTCAACAAACTTTTTTTTGGAATGTTTTTAGAATATTTTATAGCGTAGCTTTAGCTTTGGAAAGAACTGGGAATGTAAAAATTTCCAACCAAAAATATTACCATAATATTTACACTTAGTTTTCTCATTGACCACATTAGGTACTTTGTGTATGTACCCTCTGTTTTTCGTGCATGTTGTATCTATCTTATGTGTATTTTAGTGGTATTTGATCGTTGTTTTCGCATGAGCACATCGACACCATGACCTGGCAACAGAGGAAGATGAACACATGAACTGTCTGTGGTTGAACACATTAGTTTTGACTGAATCATATTAAACATCTGAGTTACATTCTTCATGTGTGTTGCACAAGCAGCAGATATATCTCTTCTTAGAAGTGGCATCTTTCTTCAAGGAGCTGCTACTCAATTGTGTATGAACACTTACCAAAAAAACAAAAAGTTTGTACTGTATTTAATACATTTAATAAAATTCCATCCAGATACATGAGAGTGAGGCAAAGGATTCGGCCCTAAGATCCCCTTACATATTAGAAAGACCAGACTCAAGACCTGCTGCCATCGCCTCCAAAAGGGGGCGGGGCCATGGTCAAACCATGTAGCACAGATACAAGAAGTGACTCCTGAGTGAACACCTTGACCCTGCACTAGGAAGTGCTCACTATTATTGATTTATGCAGTTTAATCAATCAACCAGATCCAAAACTGAAAGGGTCGGTAATGAGAGGGAGACTCTTAGTGCTGTTGTGCCTCATAGTTGGTCAAACTATCTTCAACTACCGTCTACAGATGACTAACATCTGTTTTTATGTCTTTTTTTTTAAATAAGCCAATATTACTAACCACGCTAAGGCTTTTCATTAGTTTGTTCAAGAGTTAATAACATTTTTAGACAAATGGCAACACTTGCTCTCCACAAAAACAGAAGGAAAAATGGAAAAGGACCTTTTTAGCTCCTGAATGTTCCCCTCTGTTCACCATTGACTCAGTATCTGTTGCAATCTGCCAATAGAAGCTAGTAGAGCTGAAGGGAGATTAGAATGATCAATCAGACTGTTTCACCATCACATTCCCTTAATTTTTTCCCATTAATCCAATAGATTTTATTCAAACCATCAACTTAGTTTGTATTTGTTTTCAAAGATTTGACCATTTTCTTCCTCTGTGTCACATTTGGCTCCTTCCCACTACATCAGCTTCTCCCGTGACTAACCATGAGTGTTATCACTTATCAAAACATGCAATTCCAATCTGATGAAATTACTGTGCGTGTGTGTGTGAGTGTTTGCGTGTGTGTGTGCGCACTCATGCACGTGTCAAAGAGCCTTCTGACACCAAATGTGACAATTTTCTACTGCGTATGCGTTTGCCCAGTTGATGTTTTTTTCAGGCGATACAAGGAATCATGGGACAGAAATGTAACATCAGGCGTAGGATATATACCGCATGTATACGTGTGCAGTGGAAAAAAGCAGAAAGATGGGAGGACGGATGAGAGTCAGGAAGAAGTGAAGACATGCTGAGAGAATAACTGGGAGGACGTGAGAAAGTAGCAAAGTAAAGGAGAAGTTTGGCCCCCTAAAAATAAGCCTTTGAATTGGCAGATGATTGGGGGGGATTCTGGCTTGGGGCCGGATGGTCCTCGTGGATGGTTGATGATGATGGTAATTAAATGTGTTCTTTATGTCGAGTCAGCATATCCTCACTTTGTTACAGCTGGTCTCTGCTGACCGAACCCTGCCAAGATTCCTCAACTAATCTGCCAAATCATTTTCAGAAGTATATTTCTGCTGTCCACAGAGCCAAGTCCAAAGATAGAGTTTGTGATTTACACAAGGAAGTTTTGTTTTTGTTCGAGTTCCTTAAGAAGCAGCAGCTTCGTTTCTTATTCCCTTTTGTTTTAGTATCAGAGAAGAATTTCACTCCCACCAGTGGGTGATACCTATGTGTATATGTGACCCTGTACTAGTCGTATTTCTGAAGTGTTACACCTGCCACTGGAGCTCAAAAATAGCTCTCGAAAAATAGCCCGGTTTAATCTGGTGTTTATAGAGAAAACACCGCAGGAATTCATATTAACACTCTTGGTGTTTTTGTGAGGTCTGCAGGAAAATACCCTGGATTTTTCAGAAGCCGAGATGAGTGACTTAACCAGAGAAAACGATTTTTTAGCTTTTTAGAAAAGTAACTTCCAGAGGTGGCGATTGTACACAGTTTCTTAATATATGTAGAAGTACAAATAGAGTCAGTAATACTACAATTGCTGATTCAACTACTTTACTCCGCATAAAAGCGGAAAAAATACAGGGAAGAAGAAAAATCGCTGTTGATGGATATTTCAAGCAGGTGTTACTGTGCAAAGCTAACTAATACAATATAGTTTAAGAACTGAACCATTCTCTCTTTAAATGTAGGAATGATAAAAAAAAATTGATAGCTCTGCTTTTTTGAAAATCTAAGGATTGGAAAGAACAGATGTTTGTTTTTAAAGGGGTAAAAGCTAAATGCTGTCAAAATATTGATGTAGTACAGACACCTGAAAACTTAAGTACAGTATAGCCTACTACTTCCCTCCTGCGGTTACCAAAGAAATGCATGATGCACTCAGAGGACTACTAAGGAACACCAGCCACCCAGCAGATTCCCATGTTTGTAGTGTGTGTGTGTGTGTGTGTGTGTGTTTTTTTTTTATGGTTTCTAAAAGAAGTAAAGAAAATGACAGTGACAGCAGAATTTCAGCTGTTACACTGCCTGGAATTTTTTTTTTTTTAGCAGTGTTGCACATTTTTCAACGTCATATATTCATTAACACACGATTAACACACGATGACCACATCAACATCTATCCTGCACTAGAAATATGTTCCATCCTGCTGATATTTAATTCCAAAAACAAGGAATGAGGCAGGAATATCAAGATCTGTAGGGGGTGGCGCTCATGACCCCTGTCTTGTAAACCGTTCTGGCCAGAGGGGGCAGCCAGCTTGGCTGGTTGGACCACTTGGTACACAGGTAGGAAATAAAAACAGAATTCAGATATCATGATTGTGTTGCAATAGTGACTAACATGTCACTGTGTGATTCAAGCTACTAACATTTCTAAAACCTTGTGTACCCTCCACCTTAACTAGTTTAACAGGGACTTGTGCAACGTACACCTTTGTCAGGTGATGGACACGTTCACAATTGACTGACTGTAATCAGTGGAAAGTTAGCATCATGTAGAGGAGTGGAACCCAGTTCAAGTTGTACTTTTGTACTGTACTGTAATACTCAGAGCGTGATGTCACACTACTCTGGATCTGTATGTCACCATTTTGGTTTAAGAAAGTAAAAGAGAGATTTAGGCTCTGAATGTTTTCTAAGTTTGCTAAGTACAGAGGGAACACAAACATTCATAAAGTTAAGTAAACATGAATGAAGAATTTTGACTGAAAAGGATTTTTATCAAGGACAACTGGTGTTGGGGGGGTCAAGCTAAGGTAACTGTGTTCTGGCTATGATGACAATAATAATAATAATAATAATAATAATAATAATAAGAGACACTGCGTGTCTCATGCGACTGTCAGGAAACAAAGTGGACAGATGGTCAGATGTCTCCCACTGAAAGCAGCGTTCAGGTTGAGTCGTGTGTGATTTTAGCAGACAGCTCTCACTTGTATCCCTGTGGTTTTGTGCTCAGTTTCTCTGCCGAGGAGACAACTCCCCGTGAGTGTCTTTCAGGAAGCAATGCCTGTCAAACTGTCTCATGAGAGGTTGATACAATCAGCTCAGACAAGTAAAGGTAGACTCCCTTACATTGTGAAACAGTTAAAATGACATTGAATGTTTAAGTGTTGTTCTTGTTGATTTAAGGAATCGGTTTCTGATTTCAACAGGAAAAACGCTTCATCAACTCATCATTCAGCCCCTTGGTAGGACCCGCTGGCAAGCGTCCTCAGCTAGGACCCCCTCTAGTGGCAGGAGACATTCAGGAGATATTGTGTTAGCCTGATGTCAGTCTGATTCTGGTGAAGCTTGGATGGGATTGGGATAAGATCATCGTTTGGGTTCTTCTATTAAGTCTAAGAAAGCTTTTTGTTGTTACTCTCCACCCACTACCATGCGTTGCGCTAAGCTAACTAGCCTCTTTCCGAGGGTCTCAGCTTCCTACAACATGCACAGGGGTATCTAGCTTCTCGTCTGGCTCTGGGAAGGATGGCAAATAAGGGTATAATCCAAAAAAGAAGTTGGCATGTTCCCTTAAGTTAGTTCTCACACACTGAGTTTCTGACATCAACTACCTGGATGCTGGGGAGACACTAAAGTTAATAGCACACACACACATCTCACTGCTGCATCAGCATTTTTGTTTTTTTCAGCACATCTTGACACCATCTGATATTCTACTTTGCACTGTTACATTTATAATTGAAGCTAGAGATGACTTTTCCTTTAAATGTAAAATACAGCATATTTCTGATTGCTTGCATTTACAAAATTCATTTTTCTAGGACAGTCTATTTCCCCATAGATTTTCTGGTTATCCTCAGGCGAAGTCCTTCAGAGAAACTGCAGTGGTTCAGAGTGACCCAAGTCCCTTTTGGCCTAGTTTTACTCAAGCAGCACATCCACAGGGAGGAGCACAGTGTGCCAGAATCCTCCCTGAGAAGCTTCCGTTGGCGACCCAGAGGTCAAGGCCATGTTTGTAATTCAGGAGCCAAGGATCTATCAAGTAAGACTTTTTGTGCCAGGATAACTACTAACGGCTATCACATGGATGCAGGCAGTAGTCAATAATAACAGGTTGTTCTGTGAACGTACGCTTAACTGAAGACCACTGAGCAAATCAAGTTATGTTGTACTAATTTGAGACGAGTGCATCTCTCCTGCTGAGCTAACCCTAACAGCAATACAGAGAGATATTGATCCACAGCCCTGGTGTGTGTGTTGTGTAATATCTCCCTCTGCAGGACGGAAATGTCTGGTGAGCCTGAACCAGCTGTAGTTCTGAGAGCAACCCAGCAGGTCACACTTGTGTCACGATGGTGCTCAGGAATGAGCGGACTGTTCTAGGGTTCAGGTCAAGGACGCGTCAGAATTGGTTTTCAGGAGTGAATATTGACATACACGTATGTAAACATGCTTTGACGCGGAGGAGTTGCAGTTCTTCGGTGCATGTTGTATTATTACAGCTGGCTGAGGTGGAGATGGAGAGAAACACCGGGAGCCAAGGACAATACTGGAGCTGTCAGGGGTGTGAGGGAGGCAGGATCAGGGAGGCGATCCAATAAACAGGGCAGCCCAATCACCTCTCATGGTCCTCCAGCCGAACGGAGTGAACAAGCAAAATGCAACATGGACTCAAGAGTATTGAAAACTCTAACATTCATACTTAGCAACACGTATTCTTTTTACAGTCTTATTTAGTGGATAGAGGCAGAAGTCAAAATGAGAAGTGCAATGTGTGCCATCGATTTCAAACACTCATAATAATGGTTAATGAAGTTTTATAAACAATTCACTGCGCTAGTGTCTCTATAGTGATTATTAAACAGAAACAGAAGGGGTCAGTACTAAAGCCAAACCACGAATGAAGCAAAGCCGGACGTAGAAGAAGAATCATACCTGGAAGAGGGCGATGTTTGGAATTTGTGGAGGTGGGAAATTGTTCTTTTAAAGGTACGTTTTTCAATCATTTGAGTAAACTGTCCCTAATGTACTGGGCAAATCCGAGGGGTCATGATGAAAAACATACGAGTCAATCTGTCCTATGGCAGTGTCAAAAGAGAGAGAATGACAGGGCCATAAGACAGAGGGCAATAACAATGGGAATCAGTGCTGTGAAAATGAGTCCTCCAGTGGTAGATTCAGTTGTTCCTCCTTGGCTTCTCTCAGAGGTTCCAGTGGATTTAGGTTTATTGGAGGAAAAGGAGGTGAATGATGTGGATCAGTGTAGAGTTAAGAAGTAAATAGCAGACAAATATAAAGATGGAGTTATTTTATATCATGATGCAGCCAAACAAACAGATAAGAAAGGGGGAATTGCTTGTGTTGTCCCTTAATTAAAGATTGAATCTGCTGAAAGACCCTTCGGTTACTAGACGGCCACTCTACCCCTGAGCCATGCCGCCCATGGAAAACACTCAGAAGTAAGCAAGAAGAGGATATGGTGTCCAAGTCAAGTCAGGTCCATTTTATTTACATAGCGCCAAATCACAACAAGAGTTATCTCATGACACATTACAGGTAGAGCAGGTCTGGTACTACACTCCTTCAATGAATCTACACCCAACAATTCTCCATGAGCAAGCACATCCTGAACAGCAGCGAGGAAAACCTTCCTTTTAACAGGCAGGATAGTCGAGCAGACCCAGGCTCAATGGGGACGGCCTTCTGCTTTGACTGGTTGGGGGGAAAGAGAGCAGGAGAACGGGGCAGAGACAAAGACAGATAATGGAGGAAGACAGATAGGCAGAAGGAAAGAGTGGGACAGAGATAAAGAGAGAGAAAAAGGGAAGAGACTGATGGACAGACTGGGACGTGAGGAGGTGGAGCTAAGGGTGGCAGCTTGAGCCTCATCAGGTCTGCAGTCTCCTCCAGCAGCACCCGGGATCTGGGATAAAGGGAGCCCGAAGGCTCCGGAGAAGAAGACGAGTTAGTAATACGTATGAGTATGATTTATGTATGACACATATAGGAGGACAGAGAGGAGTAGAGAGAAGCCCAGTGCACCATGGGAGATCCCCCAGCAGCCTAAGCCTATAGCAGCATATCTAAGGGCCAGCCTAAGCAGCCCAACTATAAGCCTGATCAAAAAGGAAGGTCTTTAGTCTGCTCTTAAAGGTCGAGAGGGTGTCTGCATCCCGGACCGAAACTGGGAAACGGTTCCACAGGAGGGGAGCCTGATAGCTGAAGGCTCGGCTCCCATTCTACTTTTAGAAACTCTAGGAACCACAAGTGACCCTGCATCCTGAATGCGTCCAGAATGAGGCTGGGACATACAGGTTTAGATAGAACTTTATTCATAATGACAAAGCATGTTGATGGTGTATGTGAATATTGCAATAGTCAAGAGACCATAGAGCATGCAATTATGGATTTTTCTAAATTCCATCAAGCCAGACAAAGATTAATTTCACAACTTCATGAAAACCAGATGACATTAAATCCACGTGATATACTGCAAAGTGAATCTGGTGGAACTTGTTTTATTTTTTTTTTTCTTTAAAGAATACTGGATTATTGCAAAGAATTTAGGAGTGTAGGTTGACCACTCCAGTCCAGGTGGTGGCGGTAATGCAGCAAAAAGTTGATTGCCAACCGCCATCCAATACAAGAAGAAGAACAACAACACCAAGAAGATGAAGATTTGAGAAAACTAAGCAACAGCGACTTGAGGTAACAGTTTCTTCAGCAGTTGTCGTCAAACATTTCACTTTAAATGGGCGAAGGGAAACACGGGCAGGATAACGACATTCACTTTCTCAAAGGGAACCTCTTTTCAGCTCTCAAGCATTCCCGCGTGGTTACATCAAGTGGGTCAATATTAGCTTTAATTAATTCTGCGTGACGACATACGAACGACTACTGTCGCTGTTTCTTACCAGGTTATTAAGAATAAAGTTTCTATTCTGATATGGAGTTGAATGCATCCCTAACACGGACATATTGTTAGAGTACAAATTTAATGTAAGTAATTCAGTTAGCCTGTGTGTACCGCTAGCAACATCTCAGCTAGCCCGGGTGATTAAGGGCTACAACGAAGCACACCGGAGGGGTGTACGACGAAGCAAGTTCACATTGCCAGGCTTTCTTTAAGTAAGATGGCTCGAAAAACCCTTAAACCGCAATCATGGACAGCCGGTATCACGACGATTGACGTGATCAGGGGCTGCGTCCGAATTGCTAAGTGGCAACCTACGTCCTACTGCTACGACCTACCGCTACAGCCTACTCCTACAACCTAAACACAGCAGCACCATTCAGAGAAGCTAGAAGATTGGTGGTGAAGCGCGACCTCTGCTGGCAGAGCACAGATACCGCAAATAGGTAGACAGCACCAACGAAAGCCCCCACCTGCTGGCCTGACTGTCTTACTGCACTCCACTCTGAACGCACCTTTCACTCATTCTCTATTATTAAGGCGTGTTCACACCGCGTCGCGTTTGGTGTGAACACACCTTTAGTCATCAACAATGACTATAAACGTTTGTGTTGCATAAGAATGGGAGACTGTTGGTGGCGCAAACTTGGCTTGCGGGTCCACAAGTTTTTAGGGGACGAAGAAGAAGTCCGCAGTGCATTGTGGGCCATAGGTGGCTCCGTAGGATGCACCTGAACCGACCTACAATGTGGGCGTGTTTAGGCTGGAATTTAGGTTGCCAAGTAGGTGGCTACTCGCGCCAGTTGTGGTTTCGGACAGCCTACGACCTACGATCCGACCTACATGGCAATTCTGACGCAGCCAGGCTTTCTGATTCTGGCTTTGTGGGCGTCCCCAGAAAAAAAGGGGCGTTTTACACCGCACGTGACTCTTTGAAAATAGAAGACCAAGTGACTATAATGGAGAGTTATGAACAATATCAGTACAAAGTCTGACAGAAAAAAAGCAACACAGTTGCTGCAAATACGACGAGAGAGGATTGCTGGTAGAATATACCGAGCTTGTAAATTTGTATGTTTATATATTTATTTTTGCACTCTGTGCCTCCCACGTCCAAAGCTCTTAAACTTTAAACTTGATGCACCAGATTGAAACCTTGTACTCAAGAAATACATGTGCATTTACAGACATATGCAGACAGACATGTGCATATACAGTACAGACATGTGCATTCGAAAATTGTCAATCATGCGGCTCGTTGGTTTGTTTGTTTTGCTGACGTCATCGTTATTTGACCCGGTGACTCTAACTTATGGCCAGCTATTACTTGACTGGGAGATAAATTTCACATCATTTTTTTGTTGTGTTTTACTGATATCTGAGTTTGATATGAACTTCTATTAAAACCACTTCAACGACATTATTTAATCTGATTTCTGCAAACTAACTATGACCTAAACTATGGGAAATGTTGTACTAAAACGTACAATCCGGAGATGCTGTAAGATTGTCTTATAAATCCACGTGTCCTTTCCATTTCTGTCATTTTGGAGTCAAGTTTTGCTGCTCGTGTAGAACTTCACTTCAAATTTCTTACTCTCTTAGCTTCCTCCAGGTTGGATCTTATGAACCATGCCGTCCAAACAGCAAGATGTGGCCAAACCTACCATCTCTCCTGTTCTCTTCATGACTGTGGATGGTGAGCGCATGTGTTTCTATGTACGACCGGGCCCCACCAAGTGTAGGCTCCAACCGCTCATCAAAGCTGGGGGAGGCATAATTTGCAATATCCAGAAGCCAGGATCCATTCTGCTGATTGACCAGGAGGACAGAGCCTCAGTCCCTGAAAATACTGCTCACCGGTAAGTGCTGGAGTGGTGTGAGTTGAACATAATTCGCCTTAAAGCTAATTGGATCTGTTCATTCCATTATAAGTGAACTACATGGTTGGAAATCTGTACCAAACAAGATTTTAGCTTGGTGGTTGTATGAAGGTTTTTCATATGTTGAATTTTATGCTTTTTAGTTTCTATATCGGTGCATTTAGGAAAAGTACATATGCACTCATAACCATGTATGCCTAAGGATTTAGCTGGTGTGTTGTTAGTGTTCCAGTAAAGGTTGATCGTTAACACACTGGTGGGAATGTTTGGAAATGGCCACTTCCTAATGTTTGTTGTCACGTTTTATTCTGCAGCAAAGTCTCCGTTGATTAATGTCCTTTTCTTTTTTCTCCAAATATTATAATTGTTTAATTTAGTTTGCTGGCCTTTTTTTTTTTAGTCTTTTTTTTTCTGCCAATCCAAAGAGAACTGATTTAACATTTTTTTTCTTCTTACATTCTCAGACATACTAAAAACAAAAAATAAAGACAAGTCTCCTGAAAGCTATGAAGGCTTTCGTCACTATGAATAAACCGTCAGCATAGGCCAACAAGCTACAGAGTTACAGTCTCGCTCTTAAATGCCTGAGTTGATAGAATTGAAAAGACCTTGATGCGTGGCGATGATCTTGAGACGATGATCCATTCTGCCTGTTGAGCAGTGTGACATTTAATTCATGTTTTTACTGAAAGAATGCCGGCTGGATGGCGCTCCAGCGAATAGCATTGAAATGATGCTCTTGTCCATTCTCTCCTCAGGTATGTGTCTGCCCAGTACATTCATGACTGCATCGAGAAAGATGAGCAGCTGGATTTAGAGGATTACAGATTAAATTCTGAAGCAGTCCAGAAACACTCTTCTCCACCCAACAACTGCAAACTCAGATCTCCTGTACTCCTGTCAGGAGGTGTGAAAGGAGGTGTGTATGAAATGTAGCAGACCAGTACACAGGGCTGTACTTCATTTGATGAGTTACATTTGTTGACACTGCAGCGACTCTCCCTTTTTGACTCTGTTTAGGCAGGGCGCGTTACACCCCCGAAGAAGACGCTGTCATCCTGAATTATATTAGCAAGCACATGACAGAACTTGGGGGAAACAAACTATGGCAGGAGATGGAAAAGCAGCGTGTGACCTGTCACAGTTGGCAGTCAATGAAGTACCGTTATCGAGTACAACTATCTCAGAAAAAGGTCGAGGCTGAGGAGGGAGATGCAGCTGAGGAAGAGTCCAAGGTAATTTACCTGGGCGGTGTTCCCAGGGATTTTCTCACCTTTTCAGTGTGTCACATGCTGCATTCCATAGGGAATACAGGACATGTTTTTAGCTCCTGAGGAAATCTAGTTGTCCAGCGGTAAATTCCTAATTTTTAAGGAATTTGAGGAATTTTTATTTATTTTTTAAATTTTTTTGTCTGCAGAATGTCAGAGAAGTGCGTATTTAACCCCAGTAATTCTGGCATTTGTGACAGTATCTGTCTGTCTGGTTACAGGATGATGAAACAAACCTAGAGCCAGACATACAGAACCCCCCCTGTGAACAAGACAATGCAGCCCCTCCACAAGCAGACTCATCAGAAATGGAACTAACGCAGGTACCAGCTGGACTGACTTTTAAAGATGTGGAGGTTTTATGCGTTCTTATAGAGATCAGCTAGAATGGACTCAATAGGTTTGGCGTTTCTACAGGTGGACGCTCCGCTCACGGCAGCTGAAAACACAGAAACAGAAAATGTAGAAGCTGACACATCCAGCTCTCCACAACAGGAAGTGGAGAGCATCAACCCACCGACAGATGAACCAGCTGAAATCACACAGGCGGAGACTTTGGAACCTCAGAACCCTCCACAAGCTCATCAGATAGATGACCCCCCCTGTCCGGCTGTGAGCACTCAACCTGACACAGATCAGCCGAGCCTGTCTCCCCGAACAGAAAATGTGTTTGAGGACTCCCAACAAGCTTTAGCAGACACTCCACCTGATGCTGCTTCTCCAGAAAAGCCACAACAGACTGACAACATTGTGCAAGTGCTGCGTCGATCGTCACGCAGGCAACTACAGCTGGATGAGCTCGTATCATCGCAACCTCAAAGCAAAAAACACAGATCACCTGTTGTGAAAATGTCATCATCTCCTCAGAAGAAGACAAATTCATCAGCCAAAGCTGCTCCTCAGACGGAAGCACTAGCAGACGCGCCACCCTCTAAGAGAACCAAAGGAAACAGTCCAGCAGCAGCGGAGGAGAATCGACAGGCTCCCGTCTCTGAGCCGGTCCAAGCAGGTTTGTTTCAGCTCTACCAGTTTGAAACACAGGAAACTGTACAAAAACAGTAAGCCTGTAGTCAACAAACATGCCAGTGTAAACTCATCTCCTCTCCTCTGTTCCTTGTTTGCAGATGAAGAATCTTTGCTCCAGAAGAAACGAGAGAAGAAAAAGTTGGGGATTCTTGAGTTGGCTACAAAGGAGTTTGAAGTTGAAAGTGAGGTGAGACCAAAGACTCGTCGTAACCAGCAGAATAAGAGAAAGTAGCAACAAATGGGGATTTTATTCCTGCCATCAGTTGAGGTGAGGTCAGAAATATACTGGGTTGCTATATAGGGACATGTGTGCATGTCTAGTGTTTATACTGCATCCGATATGTCAAATGCAATAATCGTTATAGAATACAATTGAACGAGAAATGCTACCTCTCTCTCAGATGATAGGGGATGTGCTGGTAGACTCAAAGCTCAAACGTGATCGATCAGCTGGAACCAACAGACTCTGCGATATCTCTTTATTCTGTTGATAAACACTGAGATGCTACTTATGTAGCTCGTGTTTCATGGTTTAACCACCGTCGTCTCTTAGTTTTTTTTAATTAAGAAGAGAGCAGTGAGGCTTTAACAAAAACTGTGAAACTGGATGCCAGAAAAAATGTGCTGGCCGACCTTGTAAGAACTATAGGCGGCGATCATCTGGGGGTTCGTCACACCTCAGCTGCACTCTGTCATTGCTGGATTTTTTTGTGAATGTTAAATATTGTGTAAAGCAGTTTTGATTGATTGACATCGAAGAGTTCACTTCAAAAAAGAGATCTGATGTTCAAAGATCCCATTGTTTTTGTTCCTGTCTCTTAGTCTGACAATGAAGTTCCACCTCAGCAAATCCCAACTGAAACCACTGTGCTGCAACCTACGCCAGCAGAACCCCCCCTGCCCTCTTCAGACATGGCCAACCCTGAACAAGAGCCCGGTCCTCAGGGGAAGGAGCAGGACACCCAAACCTTAAGCTGCATGCCAGAGACCGGTCACCCTGCACCCACAGAGCCAGTTCATGCAAACTGCAAGGTCCACCTCTTCATATTTGAAACTGAATCTCAGGAAGAAGACTCCCAGTGCATTACTGGTGAGGCAGCAGTAGCTCCAGTCAACCCACCGCCAGCAGAGAACAAAGATGCTGTGCTTTCACTGACACAGGCCCAGTTAGAAGAGGACAAGCAGCGAATCAGAGAGCTGATGAGCCACACCAAGCAGGTGAGGCATCGCTGTTGGGCAACTGGGATTTACATTTCCTGGGTTTTATCCTGGAAAGGCAACATGTAAAACTGTAATACAACTGCCTGCTCTTAATTCTCGCTTATAAGTTAAGACAGAAAATAAGTGTCCGAATAACTACATTGTTAGAAAATGTGATGAACTCCTCTCCTATCCTAATTTTTCCTACTCTAGGACTTAGTTTGCGTGACCAAAGCTCTGTTGAAGACCAGCGGCGATTTCTCCACTGCGTTGGATCTGCTTTCCAATTCCTCCGCTGTCTCTGGCCCTTTTTGGAATCGCTCTGACGACTGTCGTCTGCTCTCTGGTGATCCTGTCGTCCGGCAGCAGCTGCAGGAGAAATACAGTGAAGAAGACATGGCCAAAAGGATCATTTTCCTTGAGGTAGAGGGATGAAAATAGACATAAAGCACATATAGAGACAAAGGGAAGAGGAAGAGGGCGTGACTTGAGGAAAGAACTGGTAGATAATCAACAAGCTAGCTTCACTTTCTGTTTTATGAAACTGGATGCTGTCAGTTCTCGGCCCTATTGTATTCAATATTTGGGGCTGTATTTTGAGATACGCTCTATACAGTACAACAGGTTGGGCTTGAAATCTTTTTAATTAATTTTAAGATTGAATTACAATACTGTTTGTTTTTAATGGGTTTTATGTGCTTTCATCGAGTTGTATAATAAATGATTTGTTAAAACCTTTTATGTATGATATTGTTACATTTATTTTCAAAGCTTGAATGTTTGTGGAGACGCAATTCAGCCTCCAGCCAGACAGGTGGTGGCAACGGGCAGAATCGTCACATGAAGCTGGTTTAAATGTTCAAAAAGAAGGCCCTGTATTAACTGTAAATGTGCCTGTAAGTAAAAACAATCTGCAAAATAAGGTCCTGTAAGTCGGGCAAGTCTGATTTGTGTGAGCGGCAATCAATGCCCGATGTATGTTTCAATAAAAATAATGTGTTCGAAAATAGCAGTCCATTCTTTCATGTGCTTTCTGGACAAAACTACATCTTTATTTAAATTTAGAAGTTGGAAGTTTTAGTTCCTGAAACCAGATGGATGGTGGACACCATCAGCACCAGAGCTGCTGGTAGAGATTAGTCATTAACACAATCATACTGGTGTGCACTGATGGCCGATGTGATAGCACAATACAGCACACACACACACACACACACACATGAGAAGGTGAGAGTCATGCAGTCTAGTTCTGAAGGTCTCTTCTGCTCTACAGTGGCTCTGGAGGTGTTTTTTCTGCAGAACATGATTTCATGTTCAAGTTGATCTTTTCAGTAAGTTTAAAATGTCATTCTTCTCATACTCTTAGACATTTGTGTGAAACGGTGACACAATGAGTGTACAATTTTTATGTCCGAAAGTTGGATTTGTGAGGTTGTTGTGACCTGTGATCACCAAACAGCAGACGTGTCACTCTGGACTTTGAATGTGCCAAACTTGAAATTCCCTCGGGGCAAAAATGTGTTGGCCAGACAACAGAAAAACAAATGCCTCCATCTTTGACTGTCACCGCTGCAGATGCATGATGACTAAGCAAAAACTAAACTCCGCTTGCTCTAAATAAACAGGGATTACAGTGTCAGGGTATTTTTTTTAAGGAACACACTGGGCCTCTTTTTTTTTTTTATCCAATCCACCATTTTATTTGTTTACCCAACATCATTTGAGTACATTCATTGTTTTTAAATCTGCCCCAAACCCGCATGAAGACGTCCCAAGAATTAACAAAAAAATATAGAAATTAAAATAGAAAATTAACCGCTTAAAATATATCAACAGGATTGCACCTGTAATGTAAAAGAAACACAAACACCAGTATCCAATACAGTTCAGTAGACTTAACCCATATATGACCATAAATATTGCTCCATTGTTCAACTCCCAGTAAGAAACTAAAAGTGGTCATGATGTGAACAGCTGATGAACGTGTGTGAACAGAATAAACCCAGTTCTGCACTGATAGAAGTCGCTGAGAAGAAAGCTCTTCTAGTATGAAACATTCGCATCTTCCCAGATGTAATGTACATCCACAGGAGACATAGAGTAAAGCGACACATACCGAGGTCTCCGATAAATAAGAGCACACGTATCCCTGGATTTTAACTGCTACATTGTTTTTGCTCAGCTTTTAGTTGTTAAGGTCTTCCGGGGGTTAACCCCAATCAAGCTACATTCTTCAAGGATGGTTCTTACAAGTTTTTGAATAAATGTACCCAAAATTTGATGCGATTTGATTTTTTTCCTTTGTTTTTTTGGGGGCCAAAAGAATTAACAATATTATTGTGGTGTCAAGAGAAGATTTGAACAAAAGTGATATGTTTTGTCACTTTCTGGCAAAAGAATTGCACTAAAAAAAGAAAAGAAAAATATGACTGTGACATCTATAACCGTGACTATACAAATAAACAAATCAACGAATTTGTTTATGTTTATTTCTGATATTATCATATGTATATAAATTCAATCTATCTAATAAAGCAAGTTATACCTACTGTATATGACTTTTTAAAAATTATTTCAACAACTGTTCATTCAATTCACATCAAACTTGGCGTGAACATTGTAGGTGTCCCGGGCGAGTGCAGCGCCAAGTTTGAAGAAGTTTGGATAAGCGGTTCTCATTTTTCGGCCACCATAAGTTGTCGTTTCTGTTCGGTCACATTGCGATTGGATAGTTCTGGGACAGATTTCTGAATGGAGCTTGAAGGCAACATGACTTAACCTGGCTCCAGAGCATCAATCTGACTTTCTTTTGAAAAGCATGACAGGAAATAAAAATCGCTAAAAATAAATGAGATGACAGTCGAGATTCTGTACTGCTTTGATGCTTTGTGACATCATCACGCAACCCATGGCACAGCTCTTCAAACAGCAGGCACTGCACTTTTAATATCAATTAAAAAAAAAAAAAAAAAAGTACAGTCAGCTTCGAGTGATGGAAGAGTGGAGTTATCATGTAACGTGTTATCAATACCAGCAAACGAACACATCTGTGGCTTTAGGCAAACACTGTGACGGAGAGACTGTCCAGGGTTAGTAGGCGTACTAGCTTGATTTATATCTTTGCAATGTGTGTTTGTCCACATTTGGTTGGTCGGCTGGTTCGCGTGACGGTCACAGTGTCGGAGGCAACAACCTCAAAGCAGAAAAAAATGGCTGCTGCTCAAAGCAACGAACATACATGAATAAATAACGTGTTTGCGATGTTGTTGACAGGAAGAACTGATAGGACGATGCCACTTATCACACTGGTTTTTACATCAAAACGGAAAGAACATAAAGAATGAAAGAACGTAATCGTAAGTGAGGCGTCACTCTTGTCTGATAAAATCCATTAGTTTGTGGTCAGTAAGTGATTTTATATTCTTGCTAAATTATTAATATCTGAAAATGGCAAAAATACCACACTTTATGGTTAACACAGAATGATAAAAAAAAAAAATTCTGCCACAAATACATGAAATTGCTGATTAGCGTAGACACTTTATTTTTTGGGGGGGGATTAAAAACTCAAGTCTGCATCTATTTCTTCCAAAATATGTATATGTATTAAAAAAGGAGCCCCTTTTATCCAACATGCTGAAATAACAAAATGCCTGTATTGTAACATTCTTTAAAACTTCATGATAGAAGTAGCACTTATCTTTGATCCATATCTTATAATACAAACTGTCCCCTACGATCATCTCATGTTTGGACTGAAGAACATCTTAATCTGTCGCACAAAGATGAACACAAAGGCCTCTGGGGTATACGATCACATGACTACAGCCCTCTATGTACATGCTGACGAATCGAACTCAAAGACAGAGCAGAGAGTCCTCTGTAGGACGGCAGGTAACGGAGTCTAGTCTCATAAGGACACCTCATACACACACACACACACACACACACACACACACACACACACACACAAAAAACATCTGCATGAAGATAATATGATATGAGAGGGAAGATTTTCCTCATATGCGTCCTTTGGTTTTGCTGAAAATATATTCGAGGGTGTGTGTTTGGCTTCGATAATATTCTGGAAATTTGAAAAATGTATCTCAAACTAAAGGATGAACGAAAAATGTTTCCCAGATTAAGTTTCTGACCTGCCTGCTTCAGTAGCGACTGATATAAGGCCAATATTGGAAGCTCGTGAATGAGGGGTCACATCTTGAGGGGGGGGGGGGTTTGCATGTTTTTGACCTACATGGAAAAAAAGAAAACGTCACACACTGAGATTATTTTCATGACACGAGACATAAAATGAGACGTAGAAAACACCTGCTTGGCTTCCAAGGCTAATTGTATTGGTTTGGGGAGAAACGAGGAAGGGAGGAAGCCAGTCCAAAAATAAGGCCAGCTAAATTGCATAGATCTTCAATAGTGCACTGATGCATCAAAAGGCTGTGCTCCTTTCCTCTGTCTACTTTGGCAACCCCGCAGCCGTTCCCCCGGAAACCAGCAGAACTCCAGCAACATTTGTCTCTACTGGTTTGCTTTGTCTCCATGGCAGAAGACACTCAACCTCCCCCAGCAGTTTAATTTGGATTGCAAATACTCCTCCCAGACATCTGTAAATCACCCGCCAGTCCAGCGAGCGGGAGACAATCCCACAACACTGGTGTCTCTAAACTGTTTCCTACAAGCTCTCAAAGAAAAACGCATTCATTTCAATATTCTAAGACAAAATGTTGTAACTTTCACATTCTGAGGATGGTTTTGGGATATTGAATGGTTTTTTGTTTTTTTTAAAGAACATTCTTTACTCTCTCTTTTTTTGCCACAGTAAAATCCTCAAAACATCCTCAGAATGTGACAGTTACAACATTTTGTCTACATTTAACCTCCTAAATGCATGAACTATAATAATAAACATCACAAAAGCATTCTTTTAACTTCAAATGATTGTAATTTTCTGGAACGTTCCCACGATGCTGCTGATGTGTCTCAGCTCCTCTCGTCCCGGCGCCAAACGTTGGGTCGGGTAAGACTTAAATAATCTAGAGATGCCACAAAAGCTTTGAAATTAAAAAACATTCTGGAACATTTGGAAAAAAGAAAAACCTTTTAAGAATGACATGATGAGATGTGACAATACCAGAGAGGTTCGAGTTCATACCGCGCAGGTACAAACAGTCTGAACAGCGAGTCCTCGGTTCGATTCCTGTTATGGCCGGACCAGCGGTGGCATGTACTACCCTATAAACCTCTGTCTCTCTCTGTCCCTCCACGATCTCTGTCTCTCTGTCTACTAAGGGCTTCAAACGCACAATAAATGATACTTTTTGAGAAGCTTAACACTGAGGATGTAAAAAAAAAGAACATTCTGTAAACATAAAATCATTACTCAAACAATGTGTGGTGATATTCTCAGAAAATTCTTGCTGGGAGGGTTTCAGACATTGTCGCTCCAAACGGAATATTAAAAAAGTAGATCGTTGTCTTTTGTTTTAAGTGCACAAGGAGCACAATATGTACTATTTTCAGTGCCTTTAGAAAAAAAAGGATCTTTACGAATTCATAGAAAACACATTTCAGCCAGTCCTAAACATTTGAGAACTTTTTTCTCTCTCTCTCGAATAGATGTGAAGCTCTGAACAAGGATCCAGCGAGGCAGCAGTGAGGAAGAGAGCACAGCTTAAGACCCTAATATGCACCACCTTTCTCTTGTGAAGCAAAGACCCCGCCCAACCCGACACACACACCCACATACACACACCGTCTGAACAACAGAAATAGTAAAAGCACCAGTTCTGTGTCTGCGTCAGTGAGCATGACCATCAGAACTTTAGTCGGTCAACCCGGCCCAGATTAAGGTTTTACTGCCTCTCAAGCAAGGCAGAGATCTATACACATTTGACCACAATGAGGGGCGGTCGAGACGAGGAGGGGCCGAGCCCGGCTGTGCAGCCATCAACTAACGGGGACTTCAGCGTCTGCGTCCTTGTCTGAAATCTCATCCTGGATCTCGTCTGTGTTCCCTGAGTCGCTGCTGGCCACCGAGCTGAAAGAGGGAGAGTTCGTGCCGCCTTTGATCATTCGCCGACAGGTCTCCATCTGAACGTCCAGGCCTCGCTTCATGCTGCACATCTCCATGTACTCGTGCAGATGGCGGTTCATGTCACTCTTTGCTGTGGCTAATTCCATCTGAAAGGATAAAGTTGTGGGATTGATTGTATGTTTAAAGGAACATGACAACTTTTTGGGAAATACACTTACTGTCCATCATGTTTAGAACCAGACAAGCTACTATCTCTCCTATCTGTGTGCGCTTGACTACAACCGGTCAGCTAACGAGTTAGCTTAGCTACAACCCAAGCTAGCAGTCCCCCATGTTCTCGGATACACTTTTCTTTGCCTGCCTTTGCTGTGAAAAAAATGGATAATTACAAGATTTCGATATTTTGAAACATTTTGTTCATTGACAAATGTAACAATGGTTTTATTTAAAAGTCAAATTTAAAGTAAACGGTTCCTGATAAATCACATCTCATAATTTTCAACTGTTTTTTTCACAGTGAACGATAAATACAACCACAGTACGACTATTTCAGACAACTGTGGCTTTCTCTACTGCTTCAGTCAACTGCTGTTTGCTGCAGCTAAGCTAACTAGCGTCAGTCGTCTGGCAGAGGTCTGGAGCTCTGTAATGCACAGAGAGAGGGGGGGGGGGGGGGGGGGGGCATCTAACAGTTTGCCCGGCTCTACAAATGATTTGAGTTGTGGTATTTCCCTTCCTTTATATCAGGCTACACGCTTCTCTTTGTCTTGAGTGCATTTCTACCTCAATCTGGCCAATGGTCTCCTGGTACTCCTGCTCTCTGGTTTTAAATAGTGACTCTGTTTCATCGATGAGACTGCCAAGGCTTCCATCCTGGGAGTCCTTAGAGAGCACAGACAGAAACCTCATTCATCATGCATGAGTCAATAGCTTACACAGCCCCCCCCCCCCCCCCCCCCCCCCCCAAAAACCCCATAAATGTAGACAAGACTCACCGGATCATTCCCTTCGCCATTGGCTTCAGAGGAGCATGTGTTGTTGCATGGTGCTGCAGTGATGCTGCACGGCACGTTGTAGTTTGTGAAGTCCTCCCATAGCAACAGAGTCTCCTCGTTTTCCTCCCACGTCAGACTGTCACAGTCGTCGTCAATTTCGAATGTCTCGCGCCTGGCAACAAAGGAGTTATCTGAACAATGTCTGTGTGGGACAAGGGCAGAACGGAAAGAGACAGAAAAACAGAGAGGAGAGGAAGTAAACAGCCACCAGATTCAGCAAACGGTGCATGCAAAGCGGAAGAAGCACTCAAATAGAAGACAAAAAGACGGCGGGGAAAGGGGACATCAAAAAGCGGTCCAGTTAATTACAATGGACACCCACTAAGTGGAGAAATATTGTTAGTTGGTGGTTAGTGAGTAGGTTACTCCACAAGAAAACAGAGACAACTATTTGGCATTTACAAGCCCTGTGGACTGAAACATCTGTTTACTTGTTTATAAAGCTTTCAAGACTTTGTTCTTCCCTTTGTCTGAAAATGTTTTTCACTTGTGGATCTGAAAGCTAAGGTGGGGAGAGAGAGAGAGAGAGACAGAGAGAGAGAGACAGAGAGAGAGAGAGAGAGAGACAGAGACAGAGACAGAGACAGAGACAGAGGAAGCAGTGACGTCCCCAAGAGAGTAGGTCGTCTCCTGAACTTTGGGCTCAACGCCCAGCTCCTCCTGCCCATGGGTTGAACTGCCCTTGAGTCAGACACTCCAGGTGCTCAGGCCAGCACTTTACATTTACATGCCCCCACTGGTGTGTGAGTGTGAGAGGAGAGCAAGAGGCAGTGTAGAAATGCGCTTAGAAGGCAAATCACTGCTTTTCTCCTAAATGTTCCTGATGCGTCTCAAGACACCAGGAACACACCGCCTCTGGATATCACAGTGAACAGCATTTTTTATGGAATTGTAGACACTTTCAGTCCTTGGGGTAATACTGCATCGTAGTTTTCAATTTACGTGATTTGTAATGCAAAATTGTATCTATTTTCTTTGGGGGGGGGGGGTGTTCTACGGAGCACTCTGGGTTGCTTCCTAAGAGAGCTACTTGAAGTGAAAGTTGACTTAATAAGTGATAGTGAAGTGAAGCGATATTACATGACAAATATCACACTAACTTTGGCCATTCTGCAAAAAGAGAGACTTTCATTTTTTGTACTGGTCTCATATCAGCCATTGATATCAGATTTAGCACCAAAAACCTAGTAAGGTTTACACTCTATTATAGTTTGTTCTAAACAATTAAACACGTGTTTCAGAAATACTTATAAATGCTAAATAGGGGAACGTCAGAGTTACCCAAAGTGACAGAACAGGCAGGACCACAGCATTAATAAGTGTTAAGCTCAGAAAATGAGTACGTTAGATGTAATACTCCACACAAACACAAGAGGGAGATGAAGGGCTTTGATGAAAGATTTCATCAGAACAATCCGATATCTACTATACTAGTGCCTGTAGTGTGTGTGTGTGTGTGTGTGTGTGTGTGTGTGTGTGTGTGTGTGTGTGTGAGAGAGACATGTCACTTACAGCTGATTGAGCATGCGTTTCATCTCATCCGTGATGTTGAGCGTGCCCGGGACCTCCTCCTCTGAGGGGCTGGGTTCAGCATCCATCTCTGAGCTGTCCTCATCAGACACGGCTTTACGCTCCTTCCTCCTGCAGCACGCCATGGCACCCTAGAAAACACACACACACACACACACACACACACACACACACACACACACACACACACACACACACACACACACACACATTCGTTTGAGGATCTGATGTGAATCTGAGGGACCAGGTGGCAGCACTTGACTTCAGTTTATTTATACGGTTGAATAAGTACATTTGTACCATTGGGGAGGACTACTGATGTGAGATGATTTATTTTCTCATGTTTATTTAACAGGCACAAAGACAGCAGAGACGAAGCCTGAACATTCATATGCTATTTTGACACAGCTCTTTGCAAGACATTTTATCTCTAAATACTGTGAATATAAGGAATCTGACTTCACTTTTTGACTTCATGCAATAAAATTCAACAAATGAGAAACTGATGTGGATTTACACTTTTACACAAGATCAGTGGGTGAACCCTCACCCCTCCACCCTGCAAATAACAGTCATTTCCTGGAAGCTCTGATTGTTTCGTGACAGAGTGTGAAACAGCAGCTGTGTACCCACCCTCTCCGGCAGCGACCTGGCTGGGCTGACACTGAATATCTTTGACATGTCCTCTGAGTTGCGTTGTTGAGCCACATCACACCAGTTTGGCTGTGATGTCGATGCGCCTGCAGATGTCCATGTCCACCCGCCTGGCTTTCTCCTGGATCTGGGAGTCCAGGTCAGACATTTGCTACATGAAGATTGATGTAAATATGTTGTGTGAACTTGATGCACTGAAGCAGGAAACAAATGCAAGCTGACTGACATCCACAGATTTTTTTGATGGTCATATTACAACTATGGGTTAGTGCATTGGAATTCACAGAGTAAGAGTTAGTAGGATTCAGATTAATATCTGTCAAATGGTAGTGTTACCCTTTCACATCCTATTTAGAGAAGTTTTTAAAAAAAATATTCATATCTTTGATTTTACAGTGGCATAGACAACATTCTGGTCCTATAATCATGAAGTAAACGCTGACCGTGCAGTGTGATGGCCTAGAAAACAACGACCTCATCTGTGTTTAAATCTGCCTGACTTCTGCCACCAGGTACAAACCTTCAGTGTGTCAGTTTTCAGCAAAGAATTCTGCCTGTATAGGAGGTGGACAGAGACAGAGTAATGTCACCCGGTGGATTGTGCCTCTATGTTGCTGATGGCCTAAACTATCTGAGGCTTCCAAATGGAGCCTGGAGAGAGGAATGATCTTACTGACTATGAAGGCATCCGCACCTGTCACTCAAAATGGCCACACCCTTATTATACATAACTTTAAGCTTTAAAATAATTCCAACCGGTGAATAAATGAAGAACGAGAAAAAACTACAGAGATCAAAACTATTTCTGTGCCACACTGTAAACATGTATTTGTCCTGTAAGTTGGGCACTGTAACACTTTTGCTTCTCTATGGGAGTCAGCCTCAAGTGGCCACTCTAGGAACTGCGGTTTATAGAACTTCCTCTTGAGATCGCAGCTTTGGAACAAAGATGAACTGGTCGTTATTCAAAGGTTTGGGATGAGAACATATTGTTATGCCAATCTACAACCAAAACAGGAATGTGATGGAACACCTGAGTACTCGTGGAAACACCCCAGCAAAAAAAAAAAGAAAAAAAAAGAAGAAGCCACATTGAAAGTGAAAGAAGACAAAGTCGAATGGTAACAGCATGTTATCGATTGCCACTTTAAACATCAATTTTGTCAACATCTTTAATGTTAATTTAGCTCACTGTTGTCATTTTTTGAGCCAGAACCGCCCTGACAAAGCTGAATAAAATGCAACATGAAATAAAACAAATCAAACATTAATGATGCTACTATATTCGGTTTGTAACAGATTTGGTTGGTCCGCGCGTGAAGCAAACAAACATGTTTCAAACACGTCCAATTGTCTCAGTCAGTCTGAGCTCTGGTTATTGTGGACGAGGACCAGACAGCCACCACATCTACAGGGTGTCGAACCTCTACTGGATGTAATCATTCCCTATGATCAGCTACTTCAGTGTCACTTACCCGTCTCTGGATTCATGCATCAGGGTTGAAGTAAAGCAAAGAAAACAGGATGAAAATATCTATCATGTACGAGCTTTGATAAAAACAACAACATCTGCAAATTTATCCCTGAGCAAGCACCCGCTGTGACTGGGCCCGCTGCAGTATATCACAACTGTACAGTATATCACTCTGGAGCCAGAGACCTGCCAGGGAACAATACAGAGCTGCACACAACAGGAAGGGCTCGCCATCTACAGCTGCCCTTTTCAATGGACGCTTGTCTAAGAGGCGTTCAGGAACTGAATTTTTCCCTGATAAGGGAGGAAAAGCTTGCGTGAATACTTGGGGATGGGTGGGAAAATGTCCACTACAAGTCTTATCCTGATGGTTTCGGGCGTCAACGCAGCACTCTTTCTGCAGCTTCTACTGACAAATGGCGAGGTGTGATGATGAGGTCATCCTGGCGGAGAACACAAGTACTTACATCACTCATGAGGCTCTTGAAGACCACGAGCTCAGCCTTCAGTCTCTCCACCTGTACATTCAGATCATCCTGGATCTCTGCTGACTCCTGAGCCCTCTGAGGGGAAGACACAGTGAAATATCCGTGCTAGTTGGTGTGTGCTTCTCTTCCAAAATAGATTAATGCTTAGCATTTTAGGAGAGCAGCCAGAGAGTAACTACCTTTTATATATCAATCTAAATGGAAAGAGTTTCAGAATGGTTTTCCTTGCTTTTCTGCACAAACATTCTAGATACATTGCTCCGTACCAAAGGAAGCACATTATTTGGTTTGAAGTTGTTTGGATTCGCGGGTCCTCAAATTTTGCCCAAAAAGTTGAATTCATTTTCATCACATTTCTCAGAGTCAACAACAGAAAATAAACAGCAAGTTTCTGCTATCCAAACTGAATCAGCTGCCACAGGACAAATTAAATATTTCATCACCGTGTTGGTTGCATTATAGCACGTGACTATTCCAAAAAAAAATAAGAAATAAAAAAATAAATAAAGTTGTGTTTATCCATGGCTGACTCCAGGATTAGTTGTCTGTTTCATCAGAGGTTAGAGTCCATAAACTGTTTGTATGTGTTTTTGGACCTAAAATGACGCACAAATTCAAATGCTGCTAGAGGGCATCCTGCATGAGACGTTACAGGACAAGCGGGTTTAGGTAAACAAGGCCCATGATGATAACCTTCAGAACTTCGCTTGTTTTTATTCCTCCTGCTCATACTGACACTTCTAAAAGCACAGTGGTTTATCTGAAGCTTCAAATGAACCCACATCAAATCAAGCTGATAGCTACCAAGACAGACTGATTACTTTATTCATCACGAAGGGAATTTATGCAAAGTCTTCTCTTTATAAAATACTGTATTAGTTTCCTTGGACAGGATTTTCTGTAGAGCAACAGTGGAGGGTTAGCAATGAAAATAACAAGGCCAATTGGTACTAACAGGCTGAACATGTTTTTCTCTCCCATTACTCTGAAAGGGCACTAGAGAGACATCTGACTAGAAATCTGAAAACATATTAAGCATTCAATTGTAGTTTAACATTTTTAAACTATAGCACAATTGTTTTTTTTTTTACTTTAAACTACGTTAGAAATGACGTCAAACTCCACCACAGGAGGACCTAAATTAAAATATCGATGCCAAAGGAAGAATTTCAAAATCGTGTGGAAATTAAAAGTTTGGAAGATGTTGGATTTTGATTAAATGAGCCCGAACCAAGTCTCACTGTTAACTTTATTCTGATTCTAACTGATGCTGTCATTGTATGTTGTTGCATTCACATATTCTCCTCTAAATTGTGCACTTTAGTCTATAACTATGATAAAACGATGCTAACAGAGTTAAAACCCCAAACTTTAATCTATTTTCTGTGTAAGTCAGCTCACACAGCAGCCCTCTGTCGCTGCCTCGAACAATAAGCTGTTTACACTGAATTTACAACCTTTGAAGAGACTTCCACTCTCCCATACACAGCAACATCTGCCTGTGTGCTAAAAGGTTAAAGTCCCTGGGGATGGCACTCCACCTCTCTATCTGGGTGTTTGCTGACCCAGAACCCAGACAAACATTCACGCTGTCACCAATCGATCGGTGCCAAAGCAGACAGAGGGGAGGATGGCGACCAGAGGGGCTACGAGGACCAGCTGGGACGTGATAACAGGACCTTGATGCTCGCCTCAAGTTGTGAGGTTTTAAATTGATTTTTGACTCTACATCAGTCTCCCCCTCTGAACAGACACATAATGGCAGGCTGCTGGTATAGTATAATAGTTGATGTCTATTTCTAGGTCAACAGACTCCTGCTGATGGGTTTGTAATGTGGTTTTTCTAATCTGGCCCACTTCCTCCTGGCTGTTTCTGCTTCTGGTCTCAGTGTGTGGTAATGTGCAGATATATGTATGTATCAGAGTGTGTTTTGGAAATGACCCGGGTGTTATTTGTGCATGTGTTTGCCACTAAAATGTCAATTTATTTGTTTGTTTATTGTTATTTCCAACCTGCTGTAGGGATTCCACCGAGGACTCCAGCTGCTCTCGCTTGGACAACTCCTCCTCCCATCTGTGACGCAGAGGAGAAAAAAGAGGTGGGTCAGTAACTGCTGGCCTGGTCCCCTGGGGGCCACAAGTCAGGGTAATGGCACTTTTGTTGGGATAATACTCCCATCTCTGATTACAACATGCCCTTGACAGCGAGGGTTCACACCCACTATTTCACATCTTTTGTCTCCTTCCTCCTTTGAACGGTCACCTTCAAAGCCCCGCTGCCTCAAAAACCACCGTGAAGATAATTTAAGTCCAACTCCCTAAAAACACTGCAAACATAGCTCATGAATAGTTGTGAACCTCAGAGTGGCTGTAGAGGGACATTTGAGCTTTAACACACCCAAAAGTGCAGGGCGTCTCTACCACAGCCCGAATTCCTTTGTGCAAGCTGCCTCATCCCTTACGGAGTCCCACTGTAGCCCACAAGATTTTACAATTCAAAGCTATTTATCAAAATGCTAATTGATGCCATTGACAGAGATAGATAGAGTGTATCTTGTGCAAAGCCATTGGTAGAAATTTCGATAATTATTGATGTCAAGTTACTCTGAATTATTCATCACATTATGGTCGCCGCTCTGGAGATAAGTGATACTAAAACAAGCAGTTCATTATGGGTTTGCTGCATGCTAGCATGTCTGTGTGGATGTATTTAGATGAAACAGTAGATTCATAGAAAGTTTGTCCTTTATTCAGCATTCTAACAAGCTTACAGCGATATGACAAACATTCAGCAATTTCTTGTTGCAATCCTGCCAAATCTACTGCCAGTCAATTAAGTTGTTACAGGTAAAAGCTACATACCATCCATCCATTGTCTTCCGCTTGTTCCTATTAAGGGTTGCGGGGGGGCTGGAGCCTATCCCAGCAGCTACAGGCAAGAGGCGGGGTTCACCCTGGACAGGTCGCCGGTCCATCACAGGGCAAACACATCGAGACAGACAACCATTCACACTCACAGTCACACCTACAGTCAATTTAGAGTATCAATCAACCTCGTCCCCTCTTGATGTCTTTGGACTGTGGGAGGAAGCTGGAGTACCAGAGAGAACCCACACAGGAACAGGGAGAACATGCAGACTCACACAGAAAGATCCCGTGATGGAGCCGGGACTCAAACCTGCAACCTTCTTGCTGTGAGGCGACAGTGCTGACCACCGTGCCGCCTGCTACATACCATAACATCTAAATTTACATTGTTAAAATTCAAAACAATAAATATTTAAGGCACTGAATCACACGGTTACCTTAATGGTTATCATGCTGTGAATAGCTGCTTACACATGCACAATGCGTATCAGACTAACATAATGTAAGCACGAGTTGCTAAAGCTAACCACTAGCACATTTTGCGTATATTTCGAGCATATTTCCGTCCAATTTGTATTACTGGTCTTTTAATTCATGTATTTGTGTTAAGAGTGTTTAAAAGTAACTAAATTGCTAGAATACAGAAATTTAGCCAGCCAAGCACGACATATAAGTGTGGTTTATCCAAGTGTGATGTTATAGGGCCTATAACATCACAGCTACATAGCCTATAATATAGGCCCTATAATATAGGCTATGTAGCTGTCCAAGATGGCGGACTCATTTGCACATATTTGTGAGGAAAAATCAGGCAGTGACATTTAGTGATGAGAGAACATGGATCGACTTTCAACCTATCAATTCCTTTAAGTTGATGTTAATTTCTAAACTGTTTTATATTTTTGCAAATAATGATACAAAAATGATTCATTCAAAATTATTTGTTCATTCTTACTTGCCTTATTGATATTCACGATCTTAGTTTTGGCTGGTAACAGGCTACACTTTGCTATTTAGTACTAAACACAAAAGGGAATATCTACATGTTACAGGTAATGAATACAATAAAACTTGGACATGTTGATGGAGCAAAATTAAATTAATAAAGTTTTAACTAAGGACCCTGTTCATAAAACACAACAAAACAAAACCAATTGGATCACAGTTCACTCCCTCCAGACACTCACATGTGTAGCTAAAGATAAGTTTCAGTCTGGACGTCTGCTGAGGACTAACCGACCAACTGACCAGTGAACGGACCAGAGGCTTGCTGCTAATGGGACTAAAAATAATCTGTCAGACACCGTGGTGGCTGCAGGCTATAATTGGAAGCACGGTTCTCTTTCCCTCTGCTGACAGGTCATATCAATCATCTGCACCATGGCAGAATCTGGAGCCTCCTTAATTGTCTTGCAGCATGTATCGCATTCAGCTCTCAACTGCATCACAATCCTATTCCCTAGGATTTGAGCTAGTGGCTTGCTGAGTCATGGATGCTAAACCCCCAGAGAGAGAGAGAGAGAGAGAGAGAGAGAGAGATTTAGAATGGACAAGGAGTTCATTGAGCAATATGTGTCGCACACATGTGACGATGAGCCACAGTGGACCACACAAGGGACGAAGGAGGAAGATAAAACGGGCAAGAGTGAGAGCGTCAAGATTTATGTGTACTGTTTATAGCGCACGTCTGACCGTATATGTTTACTGCAAGTGATGAGCACTACTGAATTCTGGGAGATTAGTTTACCTAAAAGCTTTACCATGGAGAGATAAAAACAACCCCAAAAGTCACTTTGGACTCACAACGTGTGTCACTGGAGATTCACGTTCTCAACAAAACTCAGCCTTGTTCCCATTGAGGTCTGGCTGAATGTACACTGTCTAATTAGTGAGAAGTATTCCTTGGCAAAGCTCACAGTGTGATGGAAGCCTTGTTCTAAAAATGCTGGCAGTGCTGCTTTACTGTGTCCACAACACTCGGTCTGTCTGCCACAGGACTCTGGGTCATTGCAGTTCACAACTGCATCGCATCCTCTGCAGACACAAACCTGCTTGTCACAGCATCATTGGTGTTGTCACTTCCTTAATGGCCGCCGTGGTTGAATGCCGAACAGTAGCATTAGGGAAGGTTCAATAATAAGTCTGAAGCTGTTTCTGTCCTTTATCTAAGTTAATGAATCACTGAGAGAGAATCAACAACTGCTTCCATCCATAAAAGTCAAATGGAAAACCTTGAAGCGTTAAAATGCGTAACCCAAACAAAGGTGACACTCCAGCATAGGGAAGGTATTCTAACCGGCATTTCTGTCATTGCTCTGGTTCTTGTTTTGCTGTGTTTGGCGAGACTCAGTCAAACGAACACATCCGGAGTCTCCTTACAAGGACAAAAACAACAGGACGGTTGGAGCCTGTGTCAACTGCTAGGCGTGTGTTTACCACCAGACATCCTCGATACTCTCCCTCAAATAAATCAAAAACTCTGGTACCAGTGTGTGTGTGTGTGTCTGGGTTTGTGTTAGCTCAGCATACCCAGCCAACAAAATTAATTAGTAAGAGCTAAATTAAGTGGGTTTTTATTTTGGGAAGCTATTTAAAAAAAAATAGAGTGAGATTAAATGATGGCAAACAACAAACCACATGACACACTTCAACATATTTTTACCATTCAATTAGAAGAACCCACACAGGCGCATGATTCAGTCCAGATGCCGGATCACACACTTGGAATTGGGCCTAAATGATTTCAGAGTGAAAATTCCAGAGACCAGGGATCTCACAGAACAAACATGGAACATAAACTGGGGGTGCTTGTGGCGTTTGTGCAAAATTTTGAAGAGAAAAGCTGAAAAAAATGAAAAAAATATGGATCAAGTCATTGCTGAGAAGATGGAGCTTGAGGTTTGTAAAGGAATATTGTTGGCCTCAATCCATCCATCCATCCATTTTCCTCCGCTTATCCTGACTAAGGGTTGCGGGGGGGCTGGAGTCTATCCCAGCAGCTTTCCGGCGAGAGGCGGGGTTCACCCTGGACAGGTCACCAGTCCAGGGCAGGGCCAACACATAGAGACGGGCAACCATTCACACTCACAGCCACGCCTACGGTCAATTTAGAGTATCAATCAGCCTCGTCCCCTCTTGATGTCCTTGGACTGTGGGAGGAAGCTGGAGTACCAGAGAGAACCCACGCAGGAACAGGGAGAACATGGAGACTCTTCACAGAAAGATCCCGTGCCCGAGCCAGAACTTGAACCCAGAACCTTCTTGCTGTGAGGCAACAGTGCGAACCACTGCACCGCTGTGCCGCCCTGGTCTCAATCCATAAAGTCATAAATATTCAACATGACTGGGGCGGATCTGACCCCAAATCAGTTTTATCCTGTCACCCGCATCAGACTGAATCTGTATTTTTCCTAAATTCAAGACATTTCCCTGAACATCAGGTAACGTCATGCATCAATTCGCTTCAACCTCCTCTTGTTGTTCTCCATTAAGGTCAGTAACAATGGATCAGATGAAAGACGACCTCCTGGTGTACGTTAGCACACTTTCCTTATAGTAACAGCATCATTTGAATGTAAAATCCTCTCACTAACAATTAACATGTGTTTTTTTTTTAATCATCCAACACAGTTGAGAACAGGGTTGTAAACTTATTAAAAGTCACTAAGCTCCCTCTCAAAGTTGCCTCTTCTCAGCAGCAAATCACATCAGTTCTGTAAACAAGTCCAACAAGTCCAGGTGCTGCCCCTTAATTACTGCTCATAGACAAGAAATGAATATTTATTTTTGATGTTTTCCTTTGTTATAAGTTGGAGCAGCATTGAATGACAGAGCCATTTCTTTTGGTTAAACACTGTTGAATGAAAAGGAGGAAAAAGAGGAATTCTTCTATTTCTGTAGCAAAAAGACTTGTGTGAATCCTTCAGTGTACAACCACTCTTACTGAAGCAGAACTGTTTCATGTCTAATTTCCCGATTAGAAAAACGGTGTGATTTAAAACTGAGAAACCCGATGCATGTCTCATTAAAACGGACACTTTCTCACACATCTTTATCTGGTGAACAATAGCATTCCAGCAGCTCTTGCCAACTAACACTCCCTGCCTTGTGCGGTATGTCTGGGAGTTACGCTTGCACGCGAGCAGCCTGAATGCTTTCCCATCTCTGCGCCCGGGGACACGTCCTAATCTGAAGCGCCTCTCTTCTTAGGCTTGATTCTTTTCTTCTTCTTCTTCTTGTTTTTTTTTTTTACACGCTCATGGTGATGGTTTTGCAGCTTTCATAATGATTTAATCATTCAGCTTTGATTGATCCAAAATGATGAGAGATAATATCTTGGCAGTCATGATGCCATAACTATTTATTACTCTAATCATCCAAAATTATTTTTACAAATCACAGTGTAATGTTGAGCAACAGGCAGTAAATACCAAAAAAAAAAAAAGAAGAAGAAGAAGAAGAAGAAGAAGAAGAAAAAAACAGAGTGAGGGGAACAATGAGGTGTGGCTCCATTTTATTCCTCAAAGACTCTCACTTGTTTTCACCAAACACAGTCAGACAACACCCAGTCTAAATGAAATGACACATGCCGGAAAGGGTTCCTGAGTAACCGCGCGTCAGTGATACTGACACCATGAGATTAGTCATGTCATTAGTCACATGATCACCATCACAATGAACTAGTCAGTATATTACACTCCTCTACTTCATTTAGTTGATTCAATTTCACCTTTAATGAGATTTTCAATTGTGGAAGTAACCCTTTGTACTTTTGTCTGATTGCCTAAGGTGAAGTGAGGGGGTGTGTGTGTGTGTGTGTGTGTGTGTGTGTGTGTGTGTGTGTGTGTGTGTGTGTGTTGAGGTTTGAGGTTTTGTAATCACAGAGTCAATGTATGTCTCCTCTGACTTAATGATTTAGCACTCTTCTTTTATGAATGCCTTCACAATAATAACATTTATAAAATCACGAGTTATTAATTGCATATCGGGTTTTTGTTGGCTAATAGGAAGCATATATTATTGTTGCAATAATCTAAAGAGTTGACAAGTGATCGCATTTTATGAAGCTCCAACTGTCTATCAAGTAATCTGGCAAAACCAAGGTTCATTGAGGTTGAACAAGTCTTCTCAGCACTGAACCATATTATACGATATCATAAGATTATCAAAAGTCAGAAATTAAGTCCTCCTTGCAGTATTTACTGCTCAGATTATTATCTGATCTATACAGAAGCCCCGAACCACCAGACTAGCGCCTATTTTAATAATGCTCTTATCCCAAGACCATGATTTAATATTTTGAGATAGGGAGGACAGTTTTCTGGGGATAATGAGACAAAGTAAAATCCAGTTTTCATCTGAAAATAACATTGATAAAATAACAAGATCACCCGGGGCCTCTGCAGATTTCTAAATATGTTAAAGCACCACTTCAACCAAAAAGAAAAACCAGATAATTTGCATTTTAAACGCACACAAATAGAGTCTTGAGCGAACAAAGATTTTTTCCCCAGCAAAAACATCAGTTTCCCAATTCTTCACCCCATCAGCCAGTAAAATCCACATAAAACACATAAATGTTAACCCCTCTGGTGTAAAGATATGCATCGATGATGACGAAGATGCAGTTAAGAATGAGTAAACTGACATATTTGAAGAGTTTTGTTATTGGTTTAGTTGCCGG
This sequence comes from Aulostomus chinensis, assembly GCF_037954235.1. Classification (NCBI taxonomy): domain Eukaryota; kingdom Metazoa; phylum Chordata; class Actinopteri; order Syngnathiformes; family Aulostomidae; genus Aulostomus; species Aulostomus chinensis. The sequence continues at coordinate 22,242,389 of NC_141322.1, read as the reverse complement.
CTTTGGGGCGCCATTAATTTCAAACTGAATACGTTGCTGGCTTTTTCTGGATTCTGGGAATGTCTCGGAGCTCAAAACACCTATTTCTGGCAAAATACACTTTCCGGGTGAAGTATCACTTCATTTACTTGTCAGCGAAGCCTTTATTTCTTTTTAGTTTTTACGTTGTTTCTAAGGCAGTCTAATCTGTTTCCAAAAACACAGCTGAGCGAGGAGGACATGAGTGTAATCACTGAATGAAGTGGTTTTAATAGCACCATTACGATAGCGTCTCATGAGGGCGGGCGACAGCAGGCGAAAGAGGAAGTGTTACATGATAAGAGAAGCTCGGATCAATACTTCTGACTACATGCCGCCCAAACACACCACTTGAAATGAAGCCACTGACAGCTTTGATAAATCACATCTGAGAGCCCCGTGAGCACACAGCAGCCTATAGCTGTCTATAATGTCTCCTCCAAGACAGCCGGTCCCGTCCTCAGTGTGTGAGGGAGCTCAGCATGGGTTCAATCGTAGCATACTGTTAGCATTCCTCACATTATTTGATAGGAGGTGCATGCTGGGAATTTTGTAGAGATGTGAGCGATGTCAGACTTTCCTGGGAGACGATAGTAGGCCATCGATTGAAAGTCATGATGCTGTGTAATCTATAGCCTCCCCAGACTCCTCAGTCAGGGAGACATGTGTGTTAATGATGCAACCAAATGGATCAGGCTGGTAGGTGGAACAGCTCAGGAGCCCCCTGTCGGGCTGCTATGGGGGGGGGGGGGGGGGTGTCTGCTGAGTAGACAACACCTCAAGGTCAAAGCTCACTTCATCCGTCGTCCCTTTCTCTCCTCCACCTCCCTCCACACACACAGTAACTCCCTCGTCCTCCACCTCTCCATCCTCTCGAGCCGTCTCGTGTCCATGGAAACCCCTGGCCAGCATCCAATGCGTATGTAGATAAATTCTTGCGCCCTCTCATTCAAGACAGAAAAGTCACTGACATATTATTCACCTACCCCCCCCCCTCACCTGCAAGCATACAGGGGCTTCAATAAATTAAAAAAAAAAAAATCTGTCCAGCCAACACAAGACCCGGACATCACGAGGCCTAGCAGGAATGTTGCTAGTGACCGCAGACATTTTCACAAGACACCGATATCATTGGCCCTCGGGGATTGACTGAGTTTCGGGGGCAAAAATAACCACATGAGTTCTCATTGTTGTGTTCACTAATGCAAGTTTGAGAGATTTCAGCTCGTGGCAATGTACTATATTGTGAATATTTACTGGAGTACACATGCAGTTATTAGAGCAATATTAACCACGATCCTTTGTTTCGTGTTGCTCTTAGCTGATCATCCCCACAGTCTCCACATTTCAACAGTCTCATTATTTAACTGTTTGCACTACAATTCCTAGAGCCGCCTTGTTGTACCAGGTGGTCTGACGAATCGTGGAATATACGAGAGAGGATGCAGGAACCTTGTTTCTCAAATGTCCTTCATACAGTGTTAAAAAAACCGACAGTCCATGAGGACCTACATGTGACTGGGTCAACCTCCTCATTAGAAAAGGCTTCACAAAGCTCTGGTCATTCCCTCCCGTTTGTTGAAGCTCAACACAGCAAATACAGTTTGAGATAACAGAGAATTCCTGCTTCTTTTCAGAGAAGAAACAGCTTTGATCTGGAAAATTGCCATCAGGGAGTTTCAAGAGAAGCACATTCCTTGATTTTACAACGTCCCTGAACCCTGCCGGCAAATATAAGGGGGATTTATATGAAGTGGTGTTTTTCTGACATTTTTGGATATTTACACCACATTTGTGCTCATTAGGTTTATCATTACACATGTGTATGTTGTGTGAACTTTGACCTTACATTGCCAACTTGCCAACTAAATCACAGGATGGTTCTTGTGCTTATAATAACAATGATCATATCGTCCATAAATTTACTTGAAGTTCTGGAGACTCCAGCCTTTCTTTTCTAATGACCCCGAACAGTAAAAAGCAGATATATTGCTCATAAAAGGTGAGTTTATACAAAGAGGGAACTTAAAAAAAAAAATTGTTCAGTATTATAATCATTATTTACAATTTATACCATGCATTTTGATCTTTTTGGTAGCTTTAACACATGGTTAGTTATTATGACACCACATTACACCAGCCATTGCTGGCATTCACCCGCTGCCTGTGAGTTTTCGGTTGGCTTTTAAGATTTTTACTGCTTGTTTTTAAAGCCTAGAATAATCCGGCTCATGATTACACTTGTGATTTGCTGACTCCCAGTGAGCCAGATCACTGCTGAGATCCTCTGCTAATGGTTCCAAGATCTCATCCTGCGACCAAAGAAGGTCCGGGCTGTGGAACTCCCTACCTGAGAGTCTCAGGCAGGCACGCTCAGTATTTTCCTTTAAATCTCTTCCTAAAGCTCACTTTTATCATACAGCTTTTTCTCAGCTGATGTAACTGTTAGGTTTAAATTCCCATCGCTATCACTTCAGAGTTATATATCAGTATTTATCATGGTCGACAGTCACAGCTAGATTCTGGGGTTCTGTTTGATAAGATTAACATCTACTGGCTTTTCTTGGATTGCATTTCGACGTGTCGTTGCAGGGCAAACCAATGTGTTATCACGATCATTAATTATGACCCCGTTCCACTGGGGCAGGTCAGGGTTGTTTTGTTCTATTTGCCTAACAGGATGACCTGACACACTAAGTAGAACGGGACTATAATTATTCCAATTATTATGAACTTTGGTTGCTACAAAAGCCAAGATGGCTGCTGTGAAAATGACTTATTGCTTATAGACATGAATTTAAGATAAAATGCGACAGAAAAGGATAAAGATGCACAAACGGTATGTGTCAATTTAACAATGTAAAAAATACCTGTATATAACTGAAATAGATTCCATTCCATTAATAACAATTGTATTTATGAGTATACAGCAGGACAATACACCTATACACTCACTTGTCAGTTTATTAGGTACACCTAAATCAAATTAACACACAACAATACAACATCCTTCCAACAGCTCCTCCCTTCATCAGAAATATGATGCTAGTTTTTAGTGCATTTGTTTGATGTGTTGACTTGTGTCGTGGTAAAACTGCAGGTTGGGATTTACGGCGCTGCTCAGCGAGTTACACTGAGAGGAGCCTCTAATAGTTTTTCATCCCATTTCTATGAATTAGTCCTGACAAGATATTATGACCTATAAATGAAAATAGAAAGTCCTGAAGCCGTCATAAATTACTTCTAGGCTTTTCACTGATGATTTCATGTCACTTTGCAAAGCAATAACATTTTGCTGCGCAGTGATGAGCCGGTTGGCGCTTGTGAAAGCTGGATGATGTCATGTGTTTAAGGACTGATGTGTAACCCGTGATCTTGATGAATGTTCTCCGTCTAGAACCTGACATGCTTTAAGTTGACTAAGTTGCTGCAACAACAGCGTTCTTCCACACACCCAGACAAGGATAAGCTTCTTGTCATGAAAGATGTTGTACATAATCTCCAGTGAGCTTCCATGGCTAAACTTTTCACGGGTCATTTAGGAGCTGCGGGGAGCAAGATCAGGCAGCTGCGAAACACAATTTAACTACAATAAAAAATATCAATTATGTTACTGACGTTTGGAACACAGCAAGACGATCAAAACATCCATTTGAATGGACGGTTTGGTGCACTATTAGTGGCCCCTCCCTTCAAGCTGAAGGATTGACAGATAATTTGGAGCCAGTGTTGTAACATGTCTAATCCTTTATCTTGAACTGGCATCGCCACACTGACTTTTCCTGACAATATGGGTGTGAGCGAGCTAAACTCCAGAAGCCTATCCTCACCCTCTGGCCTGAAGGACCCAGCTTTCAGGTTCACAGTAAACCGTGAAGAACACACGTAGGAGTAATTATATGTTTCCATTTAGCAAGCAGCATAAAAGCAACAAGAGCAGCAAGAACTTGCATAATTATTTGTTATGGCAATGATTCTTGGGGCTGTTTGATCTGTGTAGGAACATGCAAAGGTGTTGCCTCATTGAAAACAACCTCAACCAAATGATTTCTCTGTGTTTATAACAGCTGGCAGATGTCTGTGTAGGTTCTCATTCATCCAGGTCATCGTAGATCGAAGCGAAGTAAAATCTGGTCAACTGGACGTAAGTTTATCTTGAAGACGTTTCACCTCTCGTCCGAGAGGCTTCTTCAGTTCTAGTGAAGAGTGTGGAAACTCCAGCTTATAAACCTATGGTAGAAGCTGGAGTTTCCACACTCTTCACTAGAACTGAAGAAGCCTCTCGGACGAGAGGTGAAACGTCTTCAAGATAAACTTACGTCCAGTTGACCAGATTTTACTTCGCTTCGATCAACAGCTGGCAGCTGAACGTCTACACAGGAATAAACAGCAGAAAGAGTTTTCTGCCAACAAGCATTTCTAACTTGACGATATGAGTCAATATCAAGCTCCTGAAAAGTGAGATTCCACTGACTGTGTACTTGCGATGCACTGATTTACCTGTCAAACATGGTTATTGACCTTGTTGACTAGGGAAGCTCTGACTGAAGGTAGAAGGTTGTTGATGTGAAACAAGGTGAATTCCACTTGTAGTACTGTTCCATTAATTGTATGGCTGCATTTGTGCTCATTCATAAATAGTTTAATGGACAGTTGAAAACTTCTTTAAGTTCTGTTATTATTTCTCTTGAATGAGGATTTCTGTGTAGGGGAAATGAGAGGGAGAAGAAACATCAACTCTCGGCCAATTCGTTTGTATAATTCTGTAAACTATCTAGTCGTCTTGCTGCTTTCTCTCTCTCAACACTGCCCAGCTTTTGGTGGAAACTCGTAAAGACACATCCGTTCTGCAACACCTCAGTCTTTCACCCACTCCCCCACTCACTTACCCACATCACACCACTTCCTGTCTTTAGCTGCCTCCTCAGTCCCCCAGGTCTTTTATGAGTTTGGGGCTCATGTTGAGGTTTCTATTCCTGGTTCAATGGCACTTTTTACAGAATAGCATTGTTATCGCTGCCCTACGTCCAACCACTGGCCACTGCTGGCTAGAGAAGGAGATGGTGGGTTTGATAGTTAAACCTACTGTCTTCCAGGAATCGGATTACAGTCTCATACCACATGAGATCAGACAGGTTTAAGGTAATGTACAAGCTGCGCAGGCATGCCAACTCCAAGTGATCCCCATTGACAGTTAGCTAGCATAAGGCTTATGAGTTAGCATTGCTGGCAACATGTGGCAGGCCTCAACTGGAGCCAACTACCTGTGGGTATTCCTGATAAATCATCTAACCCTAACTCAGAGCATGTATTTTGCATATTCAAGTTCAAACAAAAAGAATTTTGATCTCAAAGATGTATTTCCCTCCTACATTACTTCCTTGGAACTCCACCATGCAAAATGAGCCAACCATGTAAATTTAGCTTGTAGCTACCGGTAACTGTGTCTGACTGCTAACAACAGCAAGAGAAATGTCCGATTGTAAACTCTCAGCCGTACTGTCTCGTACAATTAAGGTCATCTTCATCAAGCTGTCTGCTCAGTAAACCTCAATCGCTTTAATATGAGCCAAAAACAAAAGCGTTTATCTGCAGTTTTGCTGATATTAATCATCAGTTGTATTAGCTTCAAGCTAAATTTGAACAGCAGGCTTTTTCCGTGTTCTGGAGTCACAAGGAAGTAATGCAGGAGGGAAAAAAGCCTTTGAGAGCTCAAGACATCTGTTTGTGAGTAAAAGGGGAAAATACACATTTTGGGTGAAATGTCTTTTTTTTTTAATCCTATGGATTCTTCATAAAAGCTGATCAAGGTTTTGCCATACAGTTGATCATTCTGTGACAAAAAATGTACGATTCTCCATAGCTTTGGCCAAAAGCGTCTGCTAAATGACGATGCTGGTAAAGTGTGATGCAATACCCACTTAATGCAGCAAAAAAGGAGCAAGTGTAAAGGTCGTATATGCACACAGCATCACGGCACCCTCATCTGCGCAACCTGCAGACAAGATGGTGACAGAGCACTGTGACAGAAAATCTGCCTTCCCTGCAGTCTCCACTCCCACACTGCAAACCCACAAAGAACACCACTGTGCTGTTATGTTATGACGTTCCCGTAGATTTCATTCACTGCAGTCCACATTATCGAGTCATAAAAGCTCTGAGGCCCTGGCTATTGACATAGCATACAGTACGAAGGAACATTTACATGCAAAGAACTATACCAATAGAACTTGTAAAAACACAAACAAGAGTAAGCCAGCTTCCTTCATGACCTCATAATGAGGGTCTTTGAGTCAGACGCTTGACAAATGGCAGGGATTTGTGAGATTCCTTCAGAATAAGAGCACAAACTAGGCCTGCAAGCCCGGGCCATGTTTGGGTGGAGCTGCACTGGGTGTGGCAGCCATTACAGAAGAAAAGAAGATGAAGATGTTCACTTCTGGCATAAACCCAGGTTGGCCGGGGTGTGTACAGGCAAATTATACCAGACATAATAGTCTTATTAGACAACTATGCAAATAACCTTTTGCACCTTTGGGGACACACACCTGTCAAATGACCCCATGACTAAATCTAAAAAGTTAATAGCTCCAATTTAAAAAAAATCTAGTTTCTTTGCCACAGTTATATTTCAAGGAATTAAGAACAGAATGTTTCTCTGAGGACTGACCTGCCTGTGAAACTTCACATGTGGGACAGTTTGATAACATCCCACGTGTTACATTTTGCTTTCACATAAGCAAATACACCATTCACACACGGCACAAACACACACACACACACACACACACACACACACATAGAAGGAAATGACCCATTTCTGCCTTGCTTAAGGGCAGAGCTGGGACTGACCGATCAGCTGCAATTATTGAATCATACGCTCCTCTTCCTAATACAAAGCCGTCCTAATAGTTTACTTTAGAGAACTGATTGGATTTCATACTCTGTGGCTGTAGAAAAGGAACATAAACACCTCATTTTTTTGTATCAAGATTCTCTGGCTCCAGTTTTTCCAGATGTGAGAGTTTGCTGGTTTCCTTCTCCACTTGTAAACAGAACAGGTTCAGTTTTTTAGCCTTTGGTTGGACAAAACAAAATACACACATACACTTGTGCCAGGACTATTAGCCATATTTACACTTTCACAGATAGAGGGCTTTTTTGATATTTTTAATGTGGATTTAGTGTGACTGAGAGTTCCTGCCTGACCAGTGCCCGCTGGGGAATTAGGTTTGAGCTCTTTTAATTTTCTGCTGCTTAGATTGGGGAGAAAATCTAATCTCGGGTGGATGTTCAGAGGAAAAACGACCCTGCAGTTATTTGTGCCATCATAAAATATGAGCCATGAAGGCTGTAAATTGAAATACCCATAAATTTAAATGTAATATGGGTGATACAAATGTGGTAGGCAACATACCATAATATCAGTAATGTGTTGTTGATGCTGAGAAGTATGCGATTTGTACTTGTCAGTCAGTCATTTTGGATGTGATGGCAGATTCTGATCCTTTTGTTGGCACTTCTATAATGAAAACACTGCCAGAGGACACTAATGCACTTCATCTCTCACTACATTATGATTTGCTAAGAGCTCTGAGGGGAGACACATCTGGACCAACCGCTTTGAGGTCAAGCACGCTGCAGGAGCACAGATTTAAAGCTCCTGTCAAGACTCCTGCATGCATACATACTCCTGTTAGATTGAAGACGCCCAGATACCTCAAGTATAATTATTCACAGGCAGAGATGTATGTGCTTGGCTTTTAAGGTGCCTAGCAAAACAATATTACCACTGGAATAACAAGCTTTTGAAATACAGCGGTTATTAAGTGGAAATGCTGCGCCAGCACATCCAACCCCTCAGAAACGATGCAATTACATTTAAAACTGAACAGGTCTGAACAGAGAGTTAATAACTCTTAAGGTGTAAGTAACTGTTATGAATGGTAGTTATGTGCTTAGGAAGAGTGAGCTAAACTTAAAAAAAACAACAACATACATTTCCTGTTTTGTCTAAAGCCCAACACTACCCACATCCTGCAGCAGCACCTCTCTCTCTCTCTCCAACCAGGGCTCATGAGACAGGTGCATTCCTGCACTTTTAAATATGGCAAAGCCCCACTGCTCTCAGCCGTATCGATATCCATTAATAATCAACCACAGCTGCACAGCCGCAGCAGCAGCAGCAGCAGCAGCAGCAGCAGCAGCAGCAGCAGCAGCAGCAGCTCCACCTCCAGGCACAAACACCCAGAGCAAAGGCACAAAGGAGCAGAAGGGGAACCAAAGTCATTTACTTTTTGTTTTAGTTTTCTGCCATAGTTGTTGGTTGTTTTCATGATGGCTGCATGGAGAACTATGTTCCTTCAAGGATAAGATTTCCCAAGATTTTATCATCAACCACCATGAACCGACCTGTCTTTGCCTGTTTATGGCATCTTTCCACAAGAGTCTTTGTCATACTGAACTTTCCTACATATAAAAAAAAAAGGTTCATTTATTCCCCTAACCAGCCGCGTATAACAAATGTAATACAAAAGGACCAAAACACTGATGTCATCTGTTGTTTAAAAACACTTGGTGTTCTAATGAACTGTCATAGTACTCGCACTCTTTTGGCTTGAAATAAATTAGAGTTCAGGCTAATGAGGGAACGTGTCATCTGCTGCAATGGTCTGGTTGTGCGCTATTCATGGACATAGACAACAATCTAGGTCTGTGGCACAGACAGATCAGCTCGTTCTGGAAGCTTAACCTTTCACATTCCCAGGACTCCATCCAAGTTTGTAGTCATGAGAGCGTCTACTTCATCTGTGTAACTATGATCTACAGTACGAGACTGAGATTTGCCTCGAAAAATGTACCAACACATGACATGAAGAGCAGCTCCCACACAGACAGGAAGAGAAGAAACAATATAGAGTCTGGAATTTGAAACTCAATGGTTTGAACTCTCTCACTGTATCTGAACGGCAGGCGGTCTCTCTGTCCGAGAGGCCCCCAGTTCAGTGTGGCAGCTGCGTGCCAGGATGTGGTGCAGGGCTAGCTGGAGGTCGTGACCTCGGTGCTAGGTGACGGCTTAAAGAAAATCCCTCTCCTGATTAGCCGGCCTGGATTATACGCAGAACAGGTCAGCACCACAAAGACAGAGGCAGCAGAGCTCATCAGCATTGCTCTTCATAGAGAAATACGATATATGAAACACAATGCTTTGGAATCACATTTTATCTCATCATAGTTCTTTAGTGAGTCAAGCCTGGATCTTCCTTTTTAAAGAGATGCTTAACCGTGCCGTGCACCTCTTGTAAGCAAGATCAAAGCCTCCGTCTTTGCTGAATTCCCGTTCCATTGATCCACGCGCAGCTAAATTCGGCTCTACTTGAATTATTCATGCAGGAAGAACATACCCAGGATGCACAGGACGGGTTCTGGTTTACTATATGTCCCAGCAGTCACATTCTAATACAGCAGGGCAGTTGCTTGGCTTCAGTTCAGAGACGGGATAAACAACCAATTAGGAGAAACCTGAGCAGCAACTGTGGCACAGCTGAGGTGTCCTTCAACACTGCATAAAAACATTCTGCATCAACTATTCCTTCAATATCTTAATTACAAATGCAGAAACTCAAGTGTTCTGTTCCGTGAGCAATGAATGACCCTTATTGATACACCTCTGTGAAAATGCATCCGTCTATTACGGTGCATACGGCTTCTTTTGTTCCCTGGCTGTGTATTTAGAGTTACTCTGATTCCAATACCAGCATCAGAACTCACTCTGATACTGGCTAAAAAAAATGCAGTATCAGTATCGATGAGTGAGTATGCAAGTCTATAGACTGATTCGATATCACATCATTTATTAGGACTGAAACGGGATCCAGCTACTTCCCAGTTGCATTACATACAGGAAATCGATTCTTTTCACTTCACTTGCCTATGGTGCCGCACTTCAATTGAACTGGGAAGCTGGAAATTTCAACTGGGACGCTCCTCTGGGCAGGAGTAACTCAGATACCTGGTGAAGAGCGAGGATTGAACAATTCAAAACATCTGCTCAGCGCATCAACAGTGTCAACGCTTGTAAAAAAGGAACGCAGCACGACCCTACACAGGAAGTTGTGCTATGCTTCCACTAGCAACTGTTGTTTCAGAATATGTTGCATGAGTCTGGCAACACTGGAAAAATGTTAGCAATGTTTTCTATGCGAAAATCCCACAGCAAGATTTATAGCGTATATATTTTTAGCACACCAGTATCAGATAAGTAATCTGTATCTATCAATCCATGAGTTAGGGTTAAAATAATGGTATCAGAACATCTCGAGTTGTGCTGTATTTTTGCATCAAAGGATGAATCTATAATATCAGCCACATCTGTTTTTTTTCCCCATACAGCCGGACGCTCCCTCTATCCTCAGTGGACATCCTGCTGACTGCCAGATATGTTTGCTGTGTGCTGATGCCTATTACCGGCAGAAACTCACTGACCCTAAAGTGATACATTTCACAGTGATGCAAGGCAGTGGGATGAAAACTGTGTGTGTGAAGCACTGGCATTGACCTCACACATCTTCCTCTGCGTGGACTTAAAACCCCTCAGTCTGGACAGTAAGTGGCTGTTGAGTCGGCTGTATGATTTATGAATCCTTCGACACGTGTATATGCGTGTCCTTGTCTTTGTCCTCTGCCTGTTCATGTATGAAGCATATGATAACGAACCACTGGCTTTGTTTTCAAAACTCCAAAATCAGATAAATTCGCTGAGCGTGCGGATTAAAAGCTTTTCTCAGAGCTTTCTCTAATTCTCCAGCAATCGTGAAAGAACAAGTCTTGTTCTTATTAAGGGGGTGTTGTGTAACGGAGGGGAGCTAACGGGAATATTATTAAGGTCGTTTTTGGAGCAGCAAACTTTTCTGTTCTGCAAACAGCTTTTAACTAAATGGAAACAAACAAAGCTCTGGAAATGATTCTATCACATATTTCAATAGCATTTCAGCCATTTATGGAAAAAACAAGAAAGGGTGCTCTGCAACACAGAAACCCAATTAAAATGTAATTAATTGTAAGAAAAAACTGACGACGGCAGTCAAGAGAGGCCAGCGCACAAAGAGGAAATCTCTTCTAAATTGACACTGCTACAACAAATGAAGCTACAGACAAACTGAGTCCAAGAAAAATGAGAAATAACAGCTAAACTTAATCATGTTTTTTACTTCTCTGACTAGTTTCTATTTTATTATGTAAACATTCAAATTTTCAAGTATTCAATTAAGTTAATTACTCAGTTAATGAATTAAACCTTGTCACTGTGCCATACACATACATCTGACTTTAATCTCTGGTTTGGCTTCTCTTACTGTATATTGCCTTTTCCGGACTCTACCTGCTCATTCAATTCTCTGTATATGTACTTTGTAACAAGAGTGTTTTATTGGTATTTGCCTTTTCATCCTCTTCCTGTGTGTCACTGTTTGTTTAAAGTGAAGATTTGTTGTACTGAAGAAACTTTGTAACCGTACCTAATTTCTCAGGTAAAAATGAGAAGCTTCATCTGAGAGGCTCATTTGTGCATCTAGTCTTTGTTCTTGTTCATGTGTTGGTCCAGGATTCTGGCCCTTCACAACATGACTTCATTGTTGTTTATCAAAAAAAACAACAACATCACTATAGGACAAATTACGGTGTTTTGTCTCAGAAAGCAGATACACAGCAGAAACAACAGGAGATAAGCAACCTCATACTTTATGAAAGTGAATGAATGAGCGATGGAGCAGCTGGCCATCCATCTCCTCAAATGTGTCAGCAATGGGAAAGTTTTAATAAATCACAGGGGTGGGGCTGAGGCACAGAGGTGTGTGTGTGTGTGTGTGTGTGTGTGTGTGTGTGTGTGTGTGTGTGTGTGTGTGTGTGTGTGTGTGTGTGTGTGCGTGCGTGCGTGCGTACAGGGGGGCTTTGTAAGGACTGAAGAAGATGCCTTACAAAGCAGTCTGCATGACACACAGAGGAGCCGAGGGGTGGGGGGGGCACGAGGGGGGGGGGGGGGGACACAGGAATGGCGGAACACAAAGAGCTCGGATGGGGCTTGGCACTGAAACGTGGCTGTGGTGAGGAGGATTTGGACCGGGAGACGGAGGGAAAACAACTGGTGACCTAAGATGTGACGCGGTTATTGAGCTCAATGCAGAGAGGAAAGATGGAGATTGATGATAACAGGCTCATAAGAGGCAAACAGTGTGCCTTTTTTCTTGGCTCTCTCTGTGTGACACAACACTTCAGAGGACATGTCCAACACTTGTTACTGGTTTCATGAAAGACAAGTGTCAACACATATCCCACCTACAACATCTACAAATGCTGGCTGGATGGAGTGACACAGAACTGAGCCGTAAAACCTCAGGTTCTCTCCTCCAGTCGTCAATGGGTGTTTGATTAAAGGCCTGGAACATGTCTGAAATACTCAGTGGTTAACAAAACATCAAGATATTTTCTTATTTTGCTCTCTGGCATAACCACACTCGTGAATTATGAATATTTTAGGTGTATTGAAATGGTTGTTGCTGCGGCAATGTTGAAGTCCTGTATCTGTGGTGTACTTTGTTAAAAGCCTGTTAGCCTTTTATGGTATGATTCATTCTATTATTAAAAAGTCATAGCAGTGGCGCTCATTTGAGATTATTTTGATGAACGAAGTGTGCGAGGCCAATAAACTTTTGTTTATTTTCTGCAGTAATACAAAAGCCATTGAGAAAGTCCCTTTGGCTTTGGCTGAGGTAACCATGGCGATGCAAACGTCCAGGTCCAGCCTATGAAAATATCTCATCTTTGCAGTACTCTATTGTAACACGCATCCTTTATAAATCCAACAAAATCTCACAAGCCAATTAGAGTTCTTGAAGTCATAAGAGTGAATAGACAAAGTGATTGTCTCTATTTTGCTCAATCAAACCCTGCTGGCTGTTTATAAAGTTAAGAGGTTTCATTTTTGCCAAAGGAGACTCAAATTTTGGTCTATAGCTGCAGTGGTTTTTCAGTCTGGCTGCAGTCCAAGCCACTGCTGTTCATCTTCTCAAGCTGAAATGCACAAAAAAGGACATGCTGGTGTTACCAGGAATGACTGGACAGGATATCCAGGCTCCCAAAAGAGTAGGAGAGAGCACACACACATTCTGTGTCACTGAGTCAGTGTGCTTACAAGGAAGTCGGCGTTCGTCATAGCTGACCCACTCGGGCTGACAGAGGCCTGTTAAAATGCCTCTCTGCTTGAATCATGTCGGCAAACAGAGGCAGGCGATTGCTTGGCGTGGTTCCCTCCGGTAGCTAGCCAACCCAGCCGGCTGTGACCCGTGTCAGCCCAGGAGACTCTGCAGGAGTCCTCAAGGAATTACAGCTAACAATTGGTGACACTGAGCCATGTGAAGGAATTTCCTCAGAGGAGCCTGAGAAACAGGATCATTTTGGTTCACGGTACAAGTAATGGTGAGAAGCCTGTCATGGGAAACAGTAACTCAAGAGCGGCTCTAATACCGCGGAGTCTGTCAACTTTCTACTGTCATGCCCACACGGTGGGGAGAAGTCCCACTTGAGTCACACTCAACATGTGAACAATGTAACACTTGATCCCAACATGCCCATCAGTTCTTTGATTTAGGGCTTCATCAAAGAGCTCCTTGGCCTTATCAGCAGCAACATCAAAATTCAGTGACTCAACCCCTTAAACTTCTGTCAGCTGAGTGACCGTAGAGCACAGCTGAGTAATGCTCCATTCCTGTAATATTGCTGTGGGCTTGTGGGTAGCCTAGGAAATAAAGTAATAATTGAAGTCTTTTTGGGGTCCTTTATGTTATCAAAAAAAAAGACAATCTCTACCTCTGCACAGCTGTGACTTCAGCAGATCAACTGATGAAAGAGTGAAAACTCCTACTCACAACATTTTGATACGAAGTTTAGAAGAGAAGCCCATTATTATCGGCTAATTACTTATGTAACAGAAAAACTGAAGATAAAAAACACAAGTAACAATCCAGTTACAGGTCATTTATTTACAGTTTGGGCCTGAAGAGTAACTAGCAACTAACACAAGTAACTGGTACGTTACAGGCCAGTTACTTCTGTATTAAAGCTGAAAGAAAAACCAGCCAAAATTCAGGTTTAAAGTCTAAAACTGAAGTAACCAGTAACTTACCAGATATGTTTTCGAGCTAAAGGGTAGCATGGATGTGACGCTACAGATCAACTGGAGGGCGGTCTGGAGTCTCACAGTCATTTCCATTTTTCACTTCGCCGCTGTCCAACTCACATTTGAGCCTCGTTAAATCAAAACAACAGCCCACACAGAATCTCCTTCAAAAAGTTCAGACGTGCTTCTGAACGTTTTCGCCATGTTTTGTAACAGTGGCCTTGGTCATAACTCTCCCCTCAGTTCCAGTGGTACTGCTCTATGATAGGCTCTCAGGACATGTTCTCCAATAAAGACATCATGAAAGCCAACTGTGCTCCTCCATGCATCTAAAGATGAGCTTAAATGAGCAATTAAGTCCCGAAGGAGATATATTGGTAGCAAATAGTTGTCAATTTAGTTTAACAAAGTAATTCTATCTGCAAGCTTATCCAGTGCGTAGGATTTTTCTATATTTTGTTCAACTGCATCATGTTACCTTAAATGTCCCGGTTAACGCTGACCCTGTTGAGATGAGAAGGCAGGGCCCCTGACTAGAGAGGGCCAAGGAATGCAGGGCCCAGAGCAACAGTCGATAGGCCCTAAAAGTTACTGCTGCACCTCTGCCAGAAATATTTCTATTGATTCTCTGTCATCCAGGCAGCAGAGCTGGAAGGCAGCTGGATTTGTGAGTTTGTGAGTTGTTGTCATACAGCAACAGGCGCTGGTTACCATCAGTCACATTGATGGCTTTACTCACCTTCTCTTGTACTCGTCTCTCTCCCGCTTGACTTTGGCCAGCACGTTGTAAAGAGCCCTCAGTTCCGGGGTGATGGTGTCTATTTGGACCCCAACTCCGTCCGGATGTGTCCACGTCACCCCGGGCCCGTGTACGGTCTCAATGCGCTCTCCTTGCCTCCGGATATGGGTGAAACTCCAAATGGTGCCCGGTAGTCTCGACTCGGGACCGTCCGTCTGCACAGCAACTTCCCGGGTGTACAGACCGCGGTACTGCTGTTTCTGCAGTGCTTGCTGCAGCTGGCTCTCCAGCAGCTTGTTCCGTCTTTCGAGTTCATGGACTTTGGCTAGGAAGCAACGGAACCGCAGGTTGAGTGTCTTCAGCACATGGATGTTGGAGCCCAGGTCATTTCGCAGGGCGCTGGTCCCTGCGGGGACGTTGCAGCCCGACGCGGGCGGAGTATCGGAGAAAAACAACGAGTTCATGATGATTAACAACAACACCCGGTAATCCAACTGTGATTCTGTCTAGATTGGATGCAAAACAACACCTCTTTCTATCTGTGCATAATCCTCAGCGATCCCACGGGGCGAGTTCCTATGCAGATGCTGAGAGTGGCTGAAAGGCTGGAGATGGGGTGACCATCACTGTTCCTGTTTGTTTACCCCGAGATACTAACATAGAGCCCTGCAGCATGGGTGTTCACCGGCGAACAGTAGACACAAAAAGTCCTTTAAGAGGCACCGAGGGCATCATCTCCTGAAGGATATTTGACGCAGAGCACCAGCGTGACTTCCCGTAGCCCGCATCTCCTCTCTCTGCTTTGTCAGGAGTTCATACAGCCGGCAGAGGAAAACGGTCCTCCTTCTCCCCCTGTCATTCCCCGCTACTGTGGCTCTATCCAGTCAGCGTGTGGTGCGGTGGGACGGCGGCGTGCAGGACCGCAGGGCCCGGCCTCTCTTCTCATCTGCGTGGTGTGCACGGATCATGTTGCGAAGTGCTAAACTAGGCAGGATCATCTCCATCCGCCCCTCCCACATCCGTCCCTCCTTCTCCCTCTCCCCCTCCCTCCCTTCCTCCCTCCATCAGACAAGAGGGTTCACATCCTGGCTGAAAACAGAGTCTAATTAATAGAGGCGAATGAACCTCAGGGCATTAATGTGACGTCTGTCTTTTTTTTTTTAGAGCTTGGAACTCGAAATTATCCATCATTTATTTGATGTGCTTGTATTGTAAAGGCTGAATGTGCACAGTGCTGTTTTAGTTACTTTCATTTAAGGATGGGAATGATCATTAGGTGATGGTGCATCCATCCATCCATCCATCCGTCTGCCCCAGGGCCTTCAGGAGCAATTGGGGTTCAGTATCTTGCTCAAGGAGTCTTGGATATGGTCACTGGGGGAAGTGAGGATCAAACCAGCATCCCTTCAGTTCCACTCTGCCTTTCCTTCCGTTCCCAGCCCCTCTTCTCCATGCATAGAGTAAGTCAAACTGATAGTGAGAGGAATAGAAAGCAACACAGAATTTAAGCAAATACACACCAACACAGAATTTAAACAAATACACACACACACACACACACACACATATCTTGTGGAACATCATTTCTATAGAAATAACAGCGAACACTTAACTGCAACTACATTGTGTCTAACTATCCATCATAGTTGCAGTGTGTGTAAACACGTCCCTAGGATCACTATATCCAAGGTCTTTTTGTCCTTGAGTATGAAGGTAAACTTTCCCAGAGATTTGTTGTCTTGAATAAACTGCAGATGAACTGCAGCTTTTTCAATGAAGCATTTGTTCCGCAGGCACAGTCAGTTCTGTAGTAGGTTTAGTTCACAATTCAAGAGAAGTGATCTTTAGGCCCTGAACACTCATGGTACAAGAGCGCTCTTGAAATGTAAGGAATTTTTATTCCTGTGACAAATGAATTGCCATTTTGAAGGCCGTGCTCGGAAACTCATGAAACTTTGCATGTGCATATGAAATAAATCGCTTTAACGCCGACCCCTAGAAATAATAATGGGACAGATATTTTGGTTCACCTTCTTGCATGTTATTTGGTATGCACTTGCAAAATGGAAAGACCTTCAAAAGGTGCACTGGGACTTTCACATCAAACAAACAGGAAGCCACACATTTTAATTTGAGTTTTTGCAGCTATTGGGTGATTTCCAGGGGTCACACTTGAACAAACCCCTTCTAGAGGCTTATTCCTGACTGCTGAAGTTTGGCCATGACACACAAAACTCGTATAACTTTACTCCACGTGGTCAAATCTTCATGGAAATTGAACATGAAAGTGCCTCAATGGCGCGCCCCCCGGAAATGTTTAGAAAAAATTCTCCCCACACCGGTGTTTCATTGGAAAATCGGTAGGCCTGTGTACCCCAACAACCCCTACAAAAAACTCCATTGATGCAATGACCTCAGGCTAACAGCCTGAAGACATCCACAGGTCCATATTGACCCTTAATCAAGTGCCAATTTTAGTGGTTAGAGGACATAAAACAAATGTCATGGACATCAAAATTGCCCTGGGCTGTCAACACCTGTTGTAGAACAACATAGTGTACAATGTGCATCTTCTCTAGCGCCACCTGTGGGTACAGGAAGTGACCCTTTACACCACATTGTTAGCCCACTTTTTCATGTAAATCCAAACACTGTGGTGTTCCTCAACCTTCATGATCTACCGAACTGTGACATACCCAAATGTGCATGCCTGGGCCCGCTTACAGTGTCTTGTAGCTTTCTAGTTAATTTTCATGTCTTTTATTTAACTCAAACAGCCCGCAAGGATTCTTTTTACTGAAAAAGATGGAGTGCCATCCCTCTCAAAGCAGGGTATCCTGAGCAAGCTTGAAGCCAAAATTCCTCAAGACAAATGATAAATTAAATATTTCACTTTCAAATATTAAGTTAAATTACATTGGAATAATGGATTGAAATAGAACATAAATAAAAGGAGACACAAGTCACGAACTGCATCTTGGATAAATTTAGATTTTGTGTCTTAACTGATCTGGTGTGGCTGTGTGCCAGTTCGGGCTCCCTCTGGCGGTTATTTCCGTTCACAACCCCGTTTAACACAGACATTTCAGTTTAACCTAGACGCAGACAACGGAGAAAAAAATCAGCTTAATATATTTATTTTTCAAATCACTTATATACCCGACGTAAAAGCCCTGCAATTGAGCTACAAACACCGGGATAAAAGTTTTTTTTTTAATTAAATGATTTTATTCAGGCAGGCCATAGGCCGCCTTCACTTGACGGAAACATTTAGGGTCCTTCTGCTTCACGTGTGTCTGCGACAAACGTGTAGAAAGACAAACATGCCGAAGTCAAAGAGGGACAAGAAAAGTAAGTAGACAAAAGTTTCAATCGTGATACGTTTAAACTTAAGAAGCGGTTACGTACTTGTCGAGCCAAGCTTGGCGGCGAAATATGAACAAAATTGCTGGAAAATGCTAACGTTAGCCTCTCCTGCTGGGGTAAATGAAACGATACGTGGGCTCTACGGCGTGTTGACCTGGTTGCTGCTGTCTTAACATCATTTTTATTCAAGCAAACTAACGAACATATTCTCTTTATGCTCTGTCCGTAGTTTCATTAACGAAAACGGCCAAGAAGGGTCTGGAGGCGAAGCAGAAACTAATAGAGGAGGTGAGTGTTTCCCACACGTCTCGGTCTCGCTTCAGGATGCGTGTCTTTTCAGTGTCAGTTGTTGACCCAAGCTAAGAAATCGCTGTTTTCCTTTATTTTTCCAGTTCCGGAAATGCGTGGACACCTATAAATATTTGTTTATCTTCTCTGTGGCTAATATGAGGAATAACAAGCTGAAAGACTTGAGGACAGCATGGAAACACAGCAGGTAATGGTGCTGACCACCCATGTCTAAAGCTTTACACAAATCCTGTAAACGCTGCCCATTCTTTTCCATCTTTAAAAATTCTAGGTTACACGAATATATAAGTATTTTTCATTTGACATGTTCATCTGCTGGACACCAGTTCATTTTTACAATTTGTGCACAAGGACGTGTTCAATATTAATTTTTCTTGGCGTGTTACAATTTTAGCCAGGATCAGACTTAAACATTATGTTCCAAGAACCTTCTCTCATAATTAGATTTCACTTAGCCCCGAAAATTTACTTTCACCAATGGATATGGGAAGTCTTCTATTGTCAAACTCTGCATATTATCTTTCTTTTGTTTTGGAAAAAAATGTTTTCTCTCTCCTCATGACAGATTCTTCTTTGGCAAAAATAAAGTTATGATAATTGCCATGGGCAAAGGAGAAACGGATGAGTACAAGGATAACTTGTGCAAGGTAGGAAAGAGTTCAGGTGATATCTGAAATATTGACATTCATCACATCTGAAACTAAATGCACCATTTATTCAAATTTTGTACAACTAGCAGTTCACAAGCTGTCCAGGTCTTCTCATCAGACCTGATAGACTGACCAGTTAAAAATTTTTGGCATGGTTGTCCATTTATCATCTTCATCTGTTTATCATGGAATTGATAAGTTGTTGCAGTTCTACTGCAGTTAGTCGATGCTTGTGATCGTGCACAGGTCAGCAGATATCTACGAGGAGAAGTCGGTGTACTACTCACAAATAAAACCAAGGAAGAAGTGCAAGAGTAAGTCCTTTTCCGTTTTTGTGGTCACATTCCAAATGTTTTCATTAACCTGTTTAACAGTTGTTGTCTGTCCACAGGTATTTCAGTCACTTCAAAGAGACCGATTATGCACGGGCGGGCAACCAGGCACAGATGGACGTTACTCTGGACGAGGGACCCCTGGAACAGTTCACTCACTCAATGGAGCCTCAGTTGAGGCAGTTAGGACTTCCAACTGCTCTCAAGAAAGGTATCATGACATGTTGGAATATAAATGACACTTTCACAATTTGATATGACTTCAGTATCTCAGGTCTTTTTTCTCCTTCCATTTCTCTCAAAGGAGTGGTGACACTGCTAAAGGACCATGAGGTCTGCAAAGAGGGGGACATACTGACCCCTGAACAGGCTCGTATTCTGGTGAGTGCTGGATACATTTCGCTTGAGAAAAGTTTGTCCAAAACACACTGCTGTTTGTGGGATGTGAGTGAAATTCTTTCTTTTGTCATTAGAAACTGTTTGGTATCGAGATGGCAGAGTTCAAGGTGCAGATCAAATGCATGTGGAGCTCAGAAACAGGCGAGTTTGAGAAGTTTACTGACGAGGAAAAGTCGATGCAGGATAAAGAAGACGATGACGAGGAGGACGGCGAGTGAAACGTGTTCAGGTCATGTTGACCAATGGAGGGATTTTGAATCTATTATGACTGACATCACTGCACCCCGAGACGAATCACATCATGTTTTTCACCCCATAACATGAACTTTCCTCCTTCACATTGAATTTTAGCTCTGGACTGAGTTGTTGTTCAGCAATCACCAGGACTGCAGTCAAGGTGAATGTGTACATGTTGATCCCATGTAAATACCAGCGCCATGAAGAGCTGAGCTGCCATCACACACCCTGTCATTCAAGAAGATTTTTATGAGAGAAAAAAAAAAAAAAACCCATTTTGTTGTGATAAAATAGCTTTGTTTTTAATGCTCAACAATTTAAGACAAATTCCTGAAAAGGTGGTGGTTTTTTTCTTCTTCTTTTAAATCGTTTTTATAAATTAAACATGAGGTGCTGTGATGCACTAACAGGTATCAGATCATTTCTAAGGAAATTAGTAATTTCAGGTGCCATGAGGGCAAAGGAAGGCATGGTTCTCTATACACATTTGCATAATTGATTGGGACTTTTGGGCCTCTTAGCAGATTTGGATTCTTAGCGGAAGTAGTTTGGACACTCGTGAGCTACAAGATTCCAGGCTTCGTTGAAGGTGTCGACCACCCTCGCATCCAGAGGACCCTCCTCTGCAGCAGACAGGTTCTGCTTGAGCTGCTCCATGTTTGACATACCAATGATGACGCCGTCTCCCAAATCACCCTGTAACAACAGAGGTCCAACACAAAACGTGCTTTAATTATGCAATGTATACATATGTCCTCGTAATAATGGATTTGATAAAAGCAAAACTAATGACATGCACTGTTGGATGATTTAAAACAAGCTCTTAAAACTGAGTGAAGGCCTCCTGTCATCCAACTGCTGTAGAAATCCTCACTCAGTTTATAGCCATTGTCTGTGGTCAGTAAATGTGTAACAAAATATTGTCCTCAGTCCCTGCAGAGGAGGTAGGTACCTTAAGATGGGAGTGGTGGTACATCCAGCGCATGGCAGCAGAGGTCAGGGTGGGTTTGTCTGAGCCGTACACCGTCTCCAAGGCCTTCAGAACCAGATCCATGGCCTGGAAATGACTCTCCTTCCAGTATCTGGCACCAAAAGGGAGGGATTCTTGGTCAACATGCAAATATAAATACAGGGCAGAAATGCCTCACTATCAAAAAAATTGGCTAAATTATGGTTTATGAGGTAAAAGGCTGGTGTTCCACCTGTCCCTATAGGCGGCGGCCCAGCTGTTACCAAAGAACCGTCCAGCAGGCTGGGAGCCATCTTTGTCTGTGTAGTGATATTTTCCAGTGAGAAGGCCACCTGGCAAAGAAGCAAAATTTAAAGTATAGCTGGTATTCCACTTCTAGTACGAGTACAGTAGATTGTCATAACTGTAAAAAGTGTTACATGATTATTGTTGCAAGATTGGACAAACACTAATAACAAACTTGACCATATTTGAATGGAAGTTGGTGTAAGAATTCTCACATTTGACGAGTTGATGTGAAATGATACCAGGCATGTCTCCAAACTCACGACTAATGTCTTGGCATATCCTGTTCACACTGCCACTGACGTGCAAATACACTGACCTACGTGCGTGTGTGAAGACTTAGTGGATCCAAACTAGCTGCGTGTCCATAACTCATGTTGGTGCAATAAAGCGTGCAGGCAAGGCTCCGACTGGCTGCCTGCAACAAGCTAACCCAGGATGTCACCACCTGCAGCAGGTGTCAGAGCATCTTCATCAAACTGTGTGAGTAGTGACTGCGAGTTGCAGACATGCAGTACCTGCTAGGGGATTGTATGCGTAGAACCTCATTCCATAGTACCTCAGACATGGAAGCAGCTCTGTCTCCACCTGTCTTGTAGTTGCGTTGTACATCCCCTGGAACAATAGTCACAGATCCAGCAAAGAGCTGTGAAGGTATAACAGTAACCTGCTACACAGCTATGTGAAGTAAAATTGGGTGAAATGGATGAAAACAGGTTTTTATTGGTTAAAAAATGCTTTATCATAGCTTTTTAAGAAATGGGTGAAGATTACCTGATACACAGTGGGAACAATCCAGTTGTTGTGTCTACAGATGCAAACGATTTCAGCCACTTCCCATGATGCATAGTTTGAAAGACCAAACTCCTTGAATTTTCCCTGAGTGATATTTAAACATTTCATCATAGTTTAATGAAATATAGTCAGGAACTTGGCAACAACGTGATTGGCTTAACAGCTCCATCTTTACCTCCTTGTGGAGCTCATTGCAGGCCCTAAGAGTATCCTGGATGGGGGTTTGGTGGTCAGGGGCATGCAAGTAGAACAGGTCTACACAATCAGTCCGCAGCCTCTGCAGAGAGGTTTCAAGCTGGGAACGCACGCTCTCGGGTTTAAGTGTCTTCCCGTCCCAGGGGTTGGCCTTGGTAGCGATGCTTACTGTCACAGAAAGAAGCTGAATTAAATAACACGTCCTTTAACATCCGTCCAGCAGAAAACAGGACACACCGATATGAGCTTCTGTGACCTTTTCCCTTCCTTATGATGTAAGGAGTTCAGAACTGTGCCTCTTACTACACACTCCAATACTGCAGGGGGCAGTATGTAGCGGATGAATACAGTAAAAGAACGGGATCCGTAGAAATATGTCCAGACCGCAAATATATAATCCCATGCAACAGACATACTTTTGTCAGGCAAACAACCGGGCTCAAGCTGCCCTCTCTAATTGTAACACCTGCAGTGGATTTTATCACGACTCTGATTTACTGTAGTTTGGCCACCAGGTGACGTAACAATTTCTTAAAAAAAAAAAAAAGTGCCGTTAATTTCACACTTTGATGGTGCAAAGTCCTCCAGCAAACCAACGAATTTCAACACAATCGTTTTATGCTGAGTAAATTAAAAAAGTGAAAAAGGTAAATAGCCGGTGCATCCCTACTATCACACTATGGGCAGAGCTACTGGTAACTAGTGACTCACAACCCCTTTATATTGTTTAAAAATGTGCAAAACAAAGTTTTAATATTTTTGAATCACCAAACTTTATAAAACGTAGGTAACTGAGCCTTTGAATCAAAGCAAAGGGGAGGATCAAGATGTCCTCAGTATGACAGACAAACTGCAGCTACAGGTTGGATAGCAGGTTAGTTTTGCGTTCTAAGTCAGGCAACTAGTTACCAAAGTGTGAACCGCTGGCTCACACGGGTGTAGAGGGGGAGATGTGCACGCCTGTGAAGGGACGTTAGCGCTTGTCAAGCTAGCTCCTCTCACCCGCCTCAGGGAGATTCATGCCTCCAATGATGGTCTCAGACTTCCCGTCCACGTACATGAAGGCCGTGTCCACCTGCTTGTGTCCTCTGCCCAGGAACGCCTTCACCATCTCCAGGCTCTGGTCAGCGTCGGCTCGACCACCGAACGCCATGGACCCCAGTAAAGTTACCGGCCGTTTAGCAGGAGACGCCGACATGTTTCTGAGAGACACGAACCTGGGTAACTGCACCAGCACGTCTGTGGGGATGCGTCTGTGTCGGAGTGTGTACAGTCCCGCTGTTACTACACACTGCATGCTAGTGTGGCACCGAGCTACGAGGGTCAGAGGTCGAGCTCGAAGTGGTAATTTAGGGAGCGTCGTGAAGTTACTTAACCGATTTAAAACGGAACTTTCGCTTATTTTTTTTTATCGATTTACACAACCGCCATTCGGATATTGGCCTCAGTCAGGGTCGAACAAAGTCCGTTGGTCGCGACCACCTCCCGCTGCTGCTCTCATTTACGTTGGGGTTTTCTTCGTTGCAACACTTGCAGAGTTCGCGTCAGATGACGGACCCTGCAGTTCTTATTCTCAGCCACAAGGTGTCAGTGTATTACCAGGCATCGAAGACATGGTCAGAGGATTCTTTTGTCTCCGGGAGGCATGAAGTGTTATCCTTTACAGTTGGGGGGGTCCGACATAGTCACCGGGGGAAATGAAGATCCAGCGACCCTTCGGTTGCTAGACGGCCACTGTACCTACAAGCCAAGACATGAAGTCAAGATTGACTGTCTAAAGCACATCCTACAATTAAATGATACAGTAATAACTTCTTTTTTTCAAAAGCCTGTTTGAAATATAAGGGTATTTTTTTTTATTATATTCTAAATGGCTAATCAATCATATGAAGTTTTTGATATGTCATCCAATACAAGGCCAGATTGAGCTATGAGTGAGGTTTTGGTCCATAATGAGAGCTGGGGCCCCACTAACCTGTTGACCCCTTCAGACCCCCCCCCCCCCACACACACACACACACACACACACACAAACGCCTGTGTGTCGGGATAGTGATTTTAAAACCCAAAACATTTTGAGTGTCCAAGTGTACCAAACGGAATGTCTGTCTGGTCCCGTCTTTACAAAAAGCTTGGTAGTGTTTATGTGCTTTGTGGTATTTCCTCTGAATAGGGTCATTACAATCATGTTAGCAAAAATTACCCTTTTTCCCTTTTCTTCAAATCCCAAATTACTCAGCATGGTAACAGTGAGGAATTATTTACCCATGAAGTCCCCCATCATGTGTATTCCAGCACCCTTATGGCTCAAGCGCTTTAGCGCCTTTATACATTTGTAGGTTAACATTTAAGTATTTCTACACTGCAAACCGTATTACCATGTGAAATAATGGCATTGTAATTCTGCATGAACCCTGTAGTGTTCCCTGCAGTTTCTTTCTTTGAGGGAAACCAGTCACTTTTGATTGACATCATTTGTACTCATTCCATGGACATGTCCAGAGACTGGACGCATTTAGGACTGCTTTAGGCTCCATGTCACCATTATGTTTTAGTACTGTGCCCACAAATATGTCCTGAGCCACACTGAAGCTCCACTTACATATTTGGAGTCCATGCAGCTCAACCCCATCACTGTGGACAGAAGTTCATCAGGGGTCCAGAAACACACAGCTTGGTTGCGGCAGTGACACTCACATTGCTTACACACACATCTTAATGAGCCCTGCTAAGCGTGAGTGTCTCTGAGATAATTAAACCAACGTGCAACAGTAAGCGGTGCTGAGGGGTTGCAGGGACAGCAGTGACCCCAGACTCTCAGGGGTCACGAACACACATGTCCGCAATGAAAGCTTTATTTAGAGAGCGGCGGTAGTCGGTCCTGGCGGCTGACCTCTTGACCGCACCATCACCAACTCTTCGCCCTGCAGAGTGACCACTAGCTGCTTCATGACACCCCCCCCCCCACACACACACACACACCTCCCAACATCCTCAGCTGCTCCACGTTTTATAGCTAAATCACTGTGCTTTTGCTGCCTAACCTGGTTTACATAACAATTTTCTGTGCCTGGATTGTTCTGCCACAGTTCTTCTAAATTCTGTCACACTGGTCGAGGGATTATCGGCTATATTATAAGTCTCCATGGAAACATTATAGCGCCGTTATCAAAGGTTGCGTTGTGAATTAAACCAGTAAGAACGCAGGTTGATGGAATATTTGAAAGCGCCTTATAGAAAGTGGGGACCACATGACATTTTGTTTTCGAGTGTGTGTGTGTGTGTGTGTGAATGATTTTCTTTTTGCCGTTTCGTGCGTGTGTGTGTGTGTGTGTGTTGCAGTTTCGATAGCACGCTCTATTCGCCGAGTCAATGGAAGGAGGCGAGAGCGCGCAGTCCGTCACTCTGCCAGTTAGTACAACATCTGCCGAAGCGTAGGTGAAAACTGCTGTTTCCTGTCAGTGACACACACACCCTCACTCACACACACACACACACACACACACACACCGAGAGAAAGAGAGAGAGGGTGAGAGTGAGAGGGTGAGAGAGAGAGAGAGAGAGAGAGAGAGAGAGAGAGAGAGAGACAACAACACACCGCGTGTGATGGCTGTGTCACTTTTGGAAGGTTTTGCCGAAGATTTTTTACGCGCCACTTAAGTTTCTTGACCACTGGAGTTTTCTTTAATTCCTGCTCCCTCTCCAAGTTAAGAGATTTATAAATGATATTTAATTACCGGATAAACTGAGCTTTGACACTAATGAACGAGTTTGCGTGTGATTCTCATGTTTGAAAACTTTAATACGCGAGGAACATGGGTAGTGTATTTTTGTCTTTTTTATTGATAT
The DNA here is from genome assembly GCF_037954235.1 of Aulostomus chinensis. Lineage (NCBI taxonomy): Eukaryota > Metazoa > Chordata > Actinopteri > Syngnathiformes > Aulostomidae > Aulostomus > Aulostomus chinensis. The sequence goes on along the minus strand of NC_141322.1, from coordinate 22,216,072 downwards.
TTATTAAAGAGGCCGAGGCGCTCCGTCATGGCAACAATCTCCAGTCATATATGTGAGTATTGTTTTTAATATTTTACTTATGTATCTACACAGTGTCTTAGAGGACGTTTGCTCTTCAAGTGTCTTAAAGTTGTTGTTTTTTTTTTGGTGTTTTAGAAGTTGAAGAAGAAAACCGTTGCTTCACCTGCTCAAGAGCGATGAACCATTTATTATCCATCTTGTTTGTCATATTTGCAAATATCTGAAACCGCAGCTGCGTGAGTGTGTCGTAGATGCTGCAAGTTCCTCCATAGTATCACTGTAATTTCCATGATTACAACCTCCATGTGGATGCTCGCTGCTGCCGCATTCCAACTCTGTCAGACGCTGTTTGTTTTAAGCCCCTCAAAGTGAGGAGCCACTCATTATGACAGGTACCCCCCCCCAAAAAAAAAGGAAAAAAGAAAAGATAAAGAGCATGAATTTTGTGAGTGAATATTTTCTCCTTTCATCAACTATAAGCCCTTACACGCAATCATGTGTTCAGCTGGGTTGGCGGCGACTGTTGTTGTTTATGTTGCTTCCAGATGATAAACCTTCCTGTCCGCATGTGGACGGTTGCCAAAGATCTTTTAAAACCTCTTTATAGTCACCTGTCCTGTCAGGGAATGATAAGAAGACATCAGCATCCCCTCTTCTGAAGCGAAACTTTGTGTAAGGGGGCAAACATCTCAGCTGAGGGCTCCCATAATTTACTGTGTGTGTGGGTGTGTGGGGGTGTAAATATTAATGGGCTCCTTTTTCTTCTCACACAGACAAGACTAAGCTAATGTTTTTTGTGTAATGTACATTTCTGTTTCATTCATTAACTGTGCAATGAGGTGATAAATACTATCAGATTGCACATTTCACGCTTTTGTTTCCCAGCAAACGTGGTTCATATCTGACACACTGTGAGGTTGGAGTTTGTTTTTTGATCCTCAGCGTTTTTGCTTTCCACATTTTGAACTAAAGGGAAATAGAAGAGCGCCAACCTTCACCAAACTGACCTCAACCAAACTTTTTTTTTTTTAAAGCGCTCTTTTGTTACTTTAAACAAATCTGCCACAATTTTTATAGTTTTTCCTTCGCCCGCACTGCACCCCTGAGCCTGGTTGTTTCCATGTAATCCTGCTAACAGACAAATGACTCTGAAACATTGCCTGCCTGGCAGGAGTGAGAAATGAGACAGAATATATTTGCCTGTCGTGTGTCCATCCAACCCCCTTAAAAGACATTGTGGGAACACATTTCAGACGGTCAATGTGGATTTAAAGGTTAAGTTCAGGTAGTAAGAAGCTCAAGGTGAGGTAGAAAGAATTTCCCCTCAGACTTTAACGAGACAAAACCCTGACATCACCCTGGCATTACGTCGTCGACAACTAAAACACGTGCAGTCTTTGTCCATCTGTCTTTGCTGCACCATTTAAGTGATGAACATTTTGACATGCTAAGTATTTTTTTTTTTTTACTACTTCTTATCTTTCTCCAGGCCCAATGTGTGTGTGGAGAGGGAGGTGACGCTGGTCGCCCAGAGGCAGCCGTGTGTGCAAGCCTTCACACGCATGGTTAAAGTGTGGAAGCAAGGTTGCGTGGGACAGTCATGGTGCATGGGATACGAGAGGAGGTGAGTACTGCACCTCATTTCTTGTCATAAACCCTCCCGTCTTTACCTGCAGGCGATGCTGTGCTTTCCTGATAAAGCAACGCTGTAATTAATTGTGTTACACCATTTCCATGAGTCATGCATAGTTTTATCAGAGAAGATTCTTCAGTGGTCTGGCAGGACAAATATTTTACTCCTTCATCTTCTCTTTCCTCTTATCTGCTTTCCTCTCTTGGTCATGGTCTGTAATGACAGCCTTTAGCCTCTCCTGCAGTTAAGTGCAAGGTGTAGCCTCACTTCACTTGGGTTAGCAGCGACTGAACACACAGGCGTCCCTGCAGCCAACATTCCTTTGATGGAGCGTCCAGACTCTGACATCTCAGCCTGGGACTGAGAGCAAGCTCCAGGAGCTGCTGGGGCGCTCATGCTCGTTTTCGCTGCGTTATTTACTGCGTCGCAGAGTCAAAGGCTGCTTTGAAGGCAGCAAAGGCCACAATTACTTGTAAACAAAACATGTTTCCGCGATGCATAATGATTGCGGTGGTGTGGCAATGAGAGGGGTCCCAAAGTACAGGGATAGGCAAAGTTCTCAGAAGTAGTGTCTGCCAGTCTCACATACGTCTGGGAATTATTTGCTGAGTACCGTAGCACTGCATGTCACTTAAAGTGCTGGGCGTCATCTAATCAGATTACAAGATTTGTTTGTTTTTGCAATCTAATCAAATCGCCACATGAAACATTAATAACCAGAGAGGTATTCTGCACCATTTCACTGGCATGGATCCGCCCCAAAATGTAACGGCCTCTCCCTTGGCCCACACTACGCCCCTCCACCTGGTTGAGTGAAAATCAGGAGCATAGTTCATTGATGCTGCTGCTGATGATGATGTGATCATGTAAACAGATTATGTCCCCACAAAATCAGGGAAAACTGGCACACACACACACACACACACACACACACACACACTCAATAAAAACTGATCCTATAAGCTCATACTTGCTGTATTAGTGCTATTACAGCAGGCTTGATTTGAAGGTTTTAACTTCCTGTTTGTCGTGCTGACAGGACGGCGTACTACACAGCCTACAGACAAGTGTACAGACAGGATTATCAGACCGTGTACAAGTGCTGCCCTGGATGGTCTCAACTAAATGGGGAGGCTGGTTGTCTGTATCGTAAGTATCTTCATCACTTGTGTTCATCTGTTTTCTTTTTTTGAAAATACATGAATCCCAGCCATCAGGTGAGAAACAGAGAATATAACACTCAGGCTGAGGAGGCGGGGGTTCAAACATCACCTCAGCCTTGGCACACACAGCTGGATCATAGTCTTTTTAGACAAAGGTCAAAGGGTAAAGAGATGCTTTGCCCATCTTGACTCATCAGCAGGTGTTACCCGTCAGCACCGTAGCTGAAGTACTTGTGTTGTCACGACAGCACCACAAGGTTTGGATGTGTATGTTGGCAAAGTGTTGGATGTGTTGACGTTCACTCAGAAACTGCACAGTAGAATGTAAAACTGAGAAACTTTGAGACTGCAGGAGTTCAAGAGCCATGGGAGGCAGTTGGCAGCCTCTTGGCAGGCAGCATCTCGGTGTCTATTTAGCAGCTGAACAGAGGTCGCATTTCCATCAATGTATTTTGATGTATCGCGTTAAAAAGCTGTTTTGAGATGGCCTAATTTCGTCAAATGTTTTTGCTCGCTTGAGGTGGTTTTAGCTTTGTGATCAGCTGTCACAAACGAACAATCACAACATGTTCAACTGACAGGAATTCCTCAAACTTTTCTCCGGGTTTTCCAGGTAGACGGCTGTTGATGGCCAACAGACATCCTATTGTTCTTCCATTACTCTCTGTAAAAGCCATACATAACCCTGTCCTTATCGCCGTCCTTTGACAAAATATGCATCGTGTACTTGCACTTCCGGTAGACAGAAATTTAACTAGTTTCATTTCCTTTTTTGTAACGTTTTTAAAGTTTGCTTGACAGTTCATTGGAAACACGACTAGCGGTCACTTCAGCTCCATATCTCCTCGTTCTCTGTCGAGCTGCTGTCCCATACGTTTCAGTCTTGGCTCTGGTCCACGATGTCCGGCCTCTCATCTCATTCAGAGGCATGACATTACAGTCCAGGTCAGAGGATTGCATTATGGATATAAATACAGACAAGTCCATCCAGTCTTACGCCAACCAATCGCTATCATGGCCCCCAAAACAATACCCATCAGTTCATGGTACCCAGACCACCGGCTGGTACCAGTAGAACAAAGACACCCAAATGTAAATCTCCCCACTGTAAAGCTAGATCATGGGTGCATGTATGTAGAAGTAGCTGTGTTGGTCACACCGGGGCTTCCAGGGCTGCTCATCTCCTGGTGGATAAGCTTAGCTTCATACTGCTGGGACCAAGAAGCCTCCTTTGATGGGATTTTACAGCCACTGATCCAGATCCCATTGCCTGCATACCATAGACAGACCCTTGGCAAAGCTCTCCTGTAAACACTTTGTCCCCTGTCCCAATTTCCCCTGTTCTCCGTGCCCTAGCGGGTACCAACCCACATGTTTAACGCCTGCCCGGCCCTCGCACAGTTACTGTACAGTCAGGACCATTGGTGTGCGGGCTGGTCCTCTGGGATGGACGGAGAGGAGAGGAGGGAGAAGATCCCCCTGGATGTGCCTGTCATCAGTGTCTTATTATGGCATCTATGCCCTCTTCAAAGAGCTCTTTGTTTCCACCCAGAAAGTTTCAGTATTAAATTATACAAGAATGCATCGTGCTATCTATCCAGTCGTCAGTGCTCTGTTTTAAAACACGTCTTAAGGAGACATTCCTGAGGACAGTGCAGTGTCTCTCCTCATTTAAGTTGATGGGGGGTTTGTTTCTCTTTTAGCGTGACAATGGTTGCTCTTTTCGACATGAGGCAGGGCTTTTATCTCAGTAACCAAAGACGTGACAGCACTTTGAGATGGGTCAAACTAATCACCCTTTTCTCTGAGCCATTGAACCAGGATAAAAGCAAACCCACAATCCTCTCTTCTTCTCTCTCTCCGTCTCTCTGTCTCGCTTTCTCCTGCGTACTTTAGTGTGAGCGGTGCTTACTGTACTTCACTCAGCACAATGTCATCTGTGGGGACGTTTTCAACAGCACAAAAAAAGAAAAATAAGCTGTTTAAAATGTACAGCTTTAGCAAATCCTGTCAAACTCACACCCCCAAAATATCTCTGTGGCACCTCTGTGGTTTCTGTCTCGTATTTCTGTGTGTCTGCGTGTGTTCCCTCATAAAATTTCAGTGTGAGGTCATTAGGCAAATGACCTGTGGTTATTGTGAGGCACTTGAGGGTCTAATCATGTTGTTGGTAAAGCGCACACAAAGGGAGAAGCTGTAAGTTAAATAGTTGGACCATCAAGCCCTTGGCCCTGTCATTAGCTCACCAGTGTTTCGTCTCATCGTAAAGTTGCTTGGATTTTTTTTTGTTTTTTTTGTTATATCTTCAGCATTCTTTGCTTTGCATAATGAGCCTTTTTTTTGAAATAATATACCTCAGCTCAGCAGATGTCTGGTTATTTTCACATTTTATACGCTTCTCTCGTTTTCCCCATCTTTCTGTTAAGGTAGCTGTCATCTCACATCGGAGCTTTGAGTTTTTCTGTTGACATATTTGGCATGAATTCCGGGTTCTTCAACATTCAGTGAATATTTTAGAGTCAACAGGTTGCTTTTTTTCAAGTTCTGATATATTCCAGTATTGCAAAGAATGTTGAAAGTAGAGACTCAGTTTTGAAAGGCACGTTTTTTCACTATGTAGGTTTACTTTGCTGCAATTAATTATTCTTTTCTCTATCAGTTCGCCTGCAAAATGGTTTCTTGTTTAAAAACTTGATGGTTTAGTCTTGGAATGTCAGAGTCAAGTGTGGCAAAAATGCAGATCGGTCCAAGATGAAGTCTCCAAATGTCCAATTCTCTCTGACCCACGGCCCAAAATGTTCAAAAATCAGACGATAACAGCTAATCCTTTGATTCCTGACTCTAAATCCAAGAGGGGTCAACATTTCTGTTAAAAGAATGGCAAACATTCACTATCAAAATAGTTTCTGATGGAATAGAGCCACATCTATTCAGAGCTTTAAAAACCTGTTGGTTTAGAAAGACCGAATGCAGCATTCGAAGGAGCCCTCCATATGCAACTGGTGACATTTATACACTTTGAAAAGACTCCAAGAGGCTCGATGACTATCTGGCTCTCCTGAAAGTGAAGAGCTCTTGACTTTGTGACAGCAACTTCCTCCACTTAAATATTTGGAGGTCCATCGAGTCAGTGAGATAAACCTTTTACCTCAGCCTGCAGCCACGGGCCGGGGGAGGATGGACAGGGTCAGCCGGGAGTGGAAGCAAGCAGTTATGTTGATTGATGGCAACAATAAGCTTTGTGACGGCACCCGAGGAACGGGGACAATGGCTCCTCCAGTTTGTCGTCCTGGTTAACTGCTGAATAGGAACTGGCCTCCTTTTGTGGTGGGACCAAACTGGTAGAGGTGGCTTCATGTGAAATAGGCTCAGTAGCCAGAGAAGAGGAAATGGTCTGGTGTCTATCCATGGGTGGTCTTTGTGTGTGTGTGTGTGTGTGTGTGTGTGTGTGTGTGTGTGTGTGTGTGTGTGTGTGTGTGTGTGTGTGTCGTGGAACACACCAAAAACCATGTCTGTGGTCTGTGAATCATATCGTGCAACAGTGAAGTAACATAGTGCGGTAACAGCGGTAGATATGATCTGACTCCATCCTCACAAGCGCCCCATATTCCTTTGGTTCGAACAAGTAACATGATTTTTTGTTCTGTAGTAAGTAAATATCACAAAAACTTGAGGTTTGTTTGATGATGATGATGACGGCTAGAAGAACGCGCATCCTTCAGTGGGAGCAGATTTGTACAAATAAGAGTCTGGCAAGCAGATATGACTCAAGGACCACAGACAGGAAGTACACACACACAAACACACACACACACATCCCTGTGATTATATCTTTGTCAGGACTTTCATTGGCACAATGCATTCCCTAGCCCTTCACCCTAAACCTAACCATCTTAACTGACTACCTGACCCTAAACTTGACCCTAAACCTAACCAGAACCTTATTCTAACCCCAACCCTAAAACCAAGTCTTGACCCTCAAACGGCCTTTTGAAGATAATCTCGTCCTCAATATGCAAGTAAGCAAGTAAAAGAACACACACACACACACACACACACACACACACACACACACACTCACACACACACAAAGAAATGTGATGACATGGCTGACCAGTTACAGTTGTGGGTGTGATGATGACCAAGCAAAGTCCAAACTGATGTTTCTACTGAACATCTGAGGTTGAGGTTCTATTGGACACACGATGCATTAAACCATTTTGTGTCCAGTACTATTTTCTCTATAGGTGACCAATTGATTTTGTGGTTTAATTCCTCCCCACAATCTTCTAAATGTGTTTATCTTTTTCTTACAACTTTAAATGCTGTATTTGTGATTTAACTGGTGCTCTATGTGCTTAGCAAATTCCCATAAAGCTTTCATTCATTCATTCATCTGTTATTAATATGACTGTTATCCTATTTGGTCTGAAGGATATTCATGTCTTACCTTGTCTGATCCATATCTCTGGAGCATCTGTTGGAAAGAGAATCATGTTGAAGTTTTTTTTTTCAGTTACTATTTTCTCTACATGACGTCAGTACTCCCATACACTGATCAATAAGACTGTAGAGGAGTCAGTGTGAGGCAGATGTGAGTCCACACTGGCACAGAAAAATACCCCAGATATTCTAATTACAGGTTCTTGCACACTTGCTGAGCATTATTGTTCCTGCTTTGTAAAACCGACCTTGTGTCTCGCTTAAACGGTATTTAAAGTCTTTCAAAGAAACCTGTCTGGGATCATCTGAAAAAGCCAGCCCTGGTTTTCACAAGAACTCTTTGAAATGACACATTCCTCCGCAAAGCAAAACATGATTTGTTACTTCAAAAATACAGTGCCGGGCTCTGCTCGCACCAATTACGGCACCAAACAGAGCCGTGTGCGTTGGCTTTTGTGTCTGTGAATTGGCCTAAATGTGGTCTCCCTGTGGGTCGCACTCTGGGGGTTAAACACATCGATGGAGCCTAAACAAACACACGGCTGCCCCCGTGTTGAAGTGATCATCCCTTTCAGATGCTGTAAAGGGTGACACCTGCTTGTCGGTTTTCAGTCTCTCGGCACGAGTTGCTGACCCCTGCTCTGTCTGTCTCTTCTTTTTGTGGAAGCTGCTAATCCTCTCAGAGAAGGTGTCTTTGTAATAGAGTTCAGGCATTCACTGAGACAGATGAGAGTGAGTTTTTTGCCACGCTGCATGCCACATCAAGGAATTATTTCAGGAGAGATTACCCAGCATAAGGGGCTCAGGATGGGATGGGAGGGGGGCAAGAAGGGCTCTGGTGAGTTGCCAAGATTCTTGCGTGTTTCACATCTCAGAAGAGAGACTGAACATTCCCCTTCTTTGTCGCACCCTGAAGTGACTCGACGACACAGCTGACCTTGTACTTGGTTGCTTGTTCTTTTAAAGCCTTTCACCAGAATTCAGGAATGTCCTATTAATTTGATCTCTCACAGCTGGTGGTAATATTGTTGAACCTGGATCTCATTTAAACTGTACAATTAAACCCGGTCGCTCAGTAAAGTTTTTTTCTTCTTCATTTTTTGCTTTCACCACATCAAAATTCCCTTTCATTAGATAATTACAGAGTCGGGGCTGTAGTTGTTCTGTACGTAGGAGCCCAGTGGTAGCTTCTATGTGGTCTGAGCAACTGGAAGTCATCATGGATTATGGATTGGATTAACAGTGGTGAGGTGGTCTTCCTGGATGTGTCGGATTTCACTGCTTCTACTTAAAAAAAAAAAGTATGGGGTTATTGATGTATTTTATGTGTGACAGAAGAGATATTCTTGATGTCTCTTTTGTTCCTGTTTGTCCAGTATCGTGTGTGTGTGTGTGTGTGTGTGTGTGTGTGTGCCCGCGCGCATATGTGTGTGCACGCGTGTGTGCACGCGCGCATGTGTGCGTGTCTTAATTGTAGCAGTGTGTAGTCCAGCTATTCAGCAGTTGTCGAGAACCGGGCCAGATGAAAAGCGGATGTTTAGGCTGAGGTCCGGTCTCAAAGGAGTTGTCTGAATCTGCTGACAGACATGGATGAAATGACTCTGACTCATCCGTGATTATTAGAGAGCACTTCTTCTTGTCCACCTCCTTTGTCTGGATATGTTATGATATTCCCTGTGGCTGACATGACACAGTCAAAGCCTGATTACCTGAACACGTCCGCAAATTTCCCACAGCATGCATGAGCATCTGCACTTTGGTCTTGATTTAAATCATCTGGCGATGCCTCTATGTCTGGGTGTAATTTATGAAGGACTAAACTTGCCAATAGATAAATACAAAAAAGTAGAAATAGATATACTGTCAAGTTGGACAATAACAAGATTGAAATCAAACAAACTACTTAATTATTTCCCTATTTATACATCTGTGTTTTTATTAATTCTTTTCCATTAATGAAGGGTTGGCCTCTGCTGAGAGGTCAGGTCACGTATTACCACTCAGACTGTAACGGCTGTCACCTCACTTTTTATTGCGAGATACCAAACACTCAGCTGAACATTCTGAATGTATCTGCTCCCTGATTTGTTTCCTTCCTTTTTCACGATTTTTTTCAATCGTCGGATAGGAATTGTGCTTGACTTATCAATAAAGTTTCATAAAATGGGAAGAAAAATACACCGCATCATCCCCAATCTTGAAACCACATAACTTCCTTCACCCATTGTCCAAAAAATATATCATATTTACTGTCATTTAACGAGATCTTCACATTTAAGGAGCTGGATGGGTTTTCTTCTTCAAGTCAGTTTGTTAGATTGGGAAATGACTCTGAAAGTTGTTTTGCTTCAGTAGTGGATCTTTTACCCGGCTGTCCCATTCCAGCAGGGCGAGCAGAGGTCACTCTTGAGTTTCTGTCCATGCCGTCCTGGGAACATTGATATCATTGCTGTAACCATATATGGCCAATGAATAGCGTCAGGAACAGCAGAACCTCATGTGCTGATCAGTCATGCAGACTCTGGTTGGATTAGATGGGCAGAAAAATTCATGTCTGGCAGAAGATGCCAGAAGATGTTGCAACTGGCTCTCGGATGACTTCTTCACAATCATCTTAGTGGGGATTGGCATTCAAATTCCTCTTGAGATGAACTGGACCGTGTTTTTCAATCCCAGTATCTTCGTTGCCAGCTGGGGAGAGCGATGGTTCCCCGGAGCTGTCATCATTACTCTGCTGTTGTGTTTTAAACAGCCTCACCACCTTGAGGATGAGCATGCAGGCTGGCAGACTTGAGCACACGTGTACCTGCTCACACACAGCTGTAGCTGAAGGACTGTCATGATTAATGTGAGTGTTGTGTGAGCGTATGGAATGTGATGGTACACTTCTGAGGTGGATTCACATGTTTGGAGATACCCAGTGGCGCTCGCTGTTTATATGTCCTAGATTCTTTGAATTTCAGGTCATAATGAGTGAGAGGAGGTTGACTGGCTTGGATTTATGGACGTGGGGCCGCTAACTCCTAGAGATGGAGGAGATACACGCTCCTCCTGCGCTCTGATTTTACTCACTCCAGCACATGTATGATCAGGGTTCATGACAACGATCAAAAGATCACTTAAACATCAATCAGGTAACGTTCACATCCTTGAACAGGAAACATCACATCCTTGTACAGGAAATCTAGATGTATTCCCTTCATTTTACAGTCTCAATCTGTGAAACTGAAGGTTTATATTCCTCAAAGTAACAAAAAAAGAAAAAGGGAACCGTGCTGCTCTACACATGGAGAACAAAGTATTTGATTCCTCTTTCATAGCGTGAATGGAGGAGCATCAAAGCTCCTCTTCTGTCAGGAGTTAACAGGCTTTGATAGAAAGAGGTCAGTGTTGGAAACTACAGATGTTGATGTGACAACAATCAGGTGTTTCTGCAGCACTCACCTGTTCCTCTGTCTTTCTTCTCCTAACACCCCATCTGTCCGCACGTTGCAGCGGTGTGCAGCTACGGCGTGTGCTTCAATGGGGGCCAGTGTCGGGAGGGATCTACCCAGCTATGTGACTGCCCTGCAGGGTTCAACGGGCCCAGCTGCCAGTACGGTGAGTAGAAACTGATCTTTTGTTTTCTTTTTATGTTGATTTTTTTTTTTTTTTTTACATTCTGGTCCAGTTCTTATTTTTCTCCTTTCTGCGTTTATGCGCCTTTGCCATCCATCTGTCTTATTCTTGTGAACGCACTTTGTCAAAAACACCTTGAAGGAATTTTATCACAAATGTCATCTCAAAAACGACCTGATTGGACTTTGTCTATTAAAGGTCACTGAGATCCAACAAAAAGATGATTTTAACTCAGTAATTCATACTCTGATTTAGAAAAACCGTCTCTCAAAAGTGAAAAGAGGGATGAAGAATCAAAAGGTCAAAGGTCAAATGCACAGTCACCTCATAGTGTTCTTGAAGAAAAGTTTTCAGGCCATGAGGTATGAAAAAAATCATTTGAACTGCAACTTGCCTGGTTTTCTGGGACATAAAACTCCAAGGGCTCTAAAATATAATCCCAAACATTTTTCACTTTTAAAATGTAAGAATCAAACATCTGTCTACATATTTCATATAGGAATTTACTATCACGCAGTCTCATCAATATATATTAGATTTACACTTGTTCACTTTCCTTTATTGGCTGTAGATGTAGAAAGAACACTGATAAATAGTCACAGTTTTGTAGAGACCATTGAGAGTGACAGTAGCTTTCTATTTGATGAATAAAACCTCTTTTAAGTCTTTGCTGTCGCACGCAGTTCCGATCGTTATGAACCAGCTCCTCCAAACGCCGCTCAATGAGGGATTGTTGACCTCTGCTAGTGAATCTTATTACATCAGCAGTTGGCTTCTTAAACAGCAGCTCAAATATTTTATCAGCAACTCCATTGTTGAATTTGAGCTGTTGAAGTAAAACAGCGGCGGGCTCTGTTGTTTTTCTGATAACACCACACGACAGGAAATTCCTTTTAGTGTCAACCTTTGACTAGGATCATCATTTTAGGTCCTCCTTGACGCTGCAGGCTGTGCTGCAAGAAAAAAAATGAGGTCAGACTGCGGAGACAGTTGGAAATCATGGGACACTTTTTTGTTTCCATGGGCTATCGGGCAAGCAGCCTGACATCCTGCCATGCAGACTCCTTCTTTCACTCTGGATTTTCTCAGAAGTTGTCTGGTGCAGCAGATGTAGCTTCATGACACCTGTTAATGTATTATACATTCCCTCTGTCCTTGGTTATTGTAGGGCTCATGATATGGAATCCATGGCTGACAGCCCCTCTCTATGATCTGAGCTCTCTTGCAAATCGGAATTGGCTCAATTCTGATTACTTCATGCTTGACTGATAGACTTAATCACTTAATCTGGGGCAGTGTAGAGGATCCCTGAACGCACATGTCCAGTGAGATGCTGCCGAGCTCAGTTTAAGGCTGTTGGGTGGCTTATTCAGGATGGGAAGAGTGACGCTGTCAGCTGAGCATGATGTTAACGTGCAGTTACATATTTCCTCAGCACAAAGATCCACTCTCTGGTTGTATATGTGGTTGAATGTTGTATGTGAACACATGCTTGCTGTCCATAATCTCCAGTTGTAGCTCGTCAGTCACTCTGATCAGAGGAACCCTGCAGCAGGGTGCCATATTTTCCCTGACATGTAATGATGTGTCACAGCATGGAGGGGTGACGCAAAGGGCTAGAGATAAATGTTCCCATTTCACTAAATAAAATTAAAATAAAACATAAATGTTTCATGATAAATTCTGCCCCTACCGCTGATTATTCTGCCATGTTTCCAAAAAAGAAGTACAGAAGGGGTTCTTGCTTCTCAGAACCATCTCAGAACCCATCGGCTATCAGATATTTTGAGGCATGCAGCCAGCAAATATCCAGGGCCAAGACTTTCTCTTCTGTTGTTCTGCTGGATAAAACTCACGGTCTGATTAGCAACTTGAGATGCAAGACGGAGTTGAGAGACGACTTGTTTTACCTGCATGGATCCAAAGCCCTCTCAAAAATGATTCATCAACACAGACGACAAATCAGTGCCCAAATGAAAAGCAAAGCGCTTCCGGCCCTAAAATCTGTCTCTTGACTAAATGTATGACTGAAACAACGTTTTCATTTTTGGAGTGAAAATAAAACACTACCAAACAAGTACATGCGGGCACCATATCAGTTGTACACACTATCCAATTCTACTTACTTTTTTTTTATAACCATCTAAGTACTTTAATCTATAAAACTCCCTTTCCTGTCCTTTTGGTTCAAACATCACCAGTTAAAATAGACTCAGATGCCGAAGTTCTACTTCTAGCAAGTCTTTCCTACTACCTACACATACACTCTGATTTACATTCAACTGTCTTTTGTATCTCATGTGGGCTCTCAACCCTTTCAGCCTTTAAGCTACACTCTTCGATATCAGTGCAGCCATCAACTACCCTCCTCCCTTCTGCTTCCACACACTGAGATCGGCCACCATTGTTCTGCAGTGTGAATGATGGCTGTCAATGGGCACCTAGGGGCCCTGGCTGGCGGAGAGCTATGCAGATAGACCTCCACACCCTGATCCTCCCTCTATTGGAGGCTATCAGTCCGTGAACACTGTGGCTCTTATATTAGCCTGTGACTGGTACTGAATGCTGAATGAAGGGTGAGGGGCTGCTGCTGGCCTGACTAAAGGCAACATGTGGAATGATGGCAGAAACACAGCTGCCCCCTGTTGAGGTCCCGCATGTGCCAAAAGCAGGTCACTGCAGAGTCAAGAGGGCAAAAGGGAATCGCTGCAGGCTGAGTGCAAATTGGCTTATTGGGAAGAGCAATAACATCACTTCTAATGAATGAGCCTGGTCACAGAGTGACGGCTCTGATGTATTTAGGAGCTGTTACAGAAAACCTTCCACATATCATCGTGCTGAGGCGCTGTCACAGTCTTGAGGTCTGAGTAAATAACATCACTTGGTTTTACTCGCGCAAGCCGCTCTCATAATTCTGCCACCGCTGCGGTCTGCAGGCTTCACACAACTGCAGGTTTTCTCTTGTCATGTTCTTGCTTGTTGACGGTACAAGCTGAGACCACAGCGCAGAAAGTGGCTGCAGAGTTGCTCTTCACTCGGAGATTCACTCAACGTTCAAACACTTAGATGCTCGGCACTGTGATGAATCCCCCTCTGAAGCCCGTTTGATGTGGTTCACCCTTGTTTGTGTACAGTAATTGGTGCGCGCACGCGTGAGTGTGTTTATGTCTTTCAAAGGGCCTATTAGTCTGCCACTGCTCTCAATACTTGTCTAGAGCTGTCATCTGTTTTGCTTTTTAATGGCATTTTGTCTCCGTGATGCAGAATACAATAACTACTGCTTTTTACAAGAAGGCAAGATTTGTGGCTGTTGGCTTTGTGGGACATTTCAAAGATGGAAAAATATCCTCCCTTTTTTGAGAGAGTCATCTGCCTCGCTTTTAACTTTCCAAACCAGAACACTATCATTCATATTAATTGACATGATTGATGTATTTTTGACAGTAACTGATATATTGAGCTTCCCAGTCTCACAGAAATCGAAACACTGATATATGGTGGTGGCACATCTGTTAAAATGAGCTCCCATCATTATAAAACAATGCCAGTAGAAAGTCAATTGGGAAGTGTGGTGAAAACAAAACCCCTGGTTTCAACAATGTCCCACTCTCGGCAGCAGTTGATATTGATTTGTGGTTTAAGAAACTTTATTTTGCCGTTATTCACTGATAGCAGCTTCTGGAATTCACCATTGACTGCTGGAAGAAAGAGTTTTATGATCTATCAGTACAACTTAGGTCGGCTAAGATTTAGGAACAAACCCCCCCCCCCCCCCCCCACAGGGTTAAGTTTAAGAAAACATTGTGGATGGGACTGAACAAACACTGGTCAAACACCTATTTTCTAAGTCAGTCAATTTTTGGGACACAAAGGGGCCTAGAACACTCAACTCCCACTTCAGTGTTTGTTGGGTATAAAGCAGGACTCAAACGCTTGTCTTCCACTGCCAACTGTATTTGTTGGGACTTGAACGGGACGAGAACACCAGTCTCTTGCACGGTCCAGTGTTTGTTGGTTCCACCCACCATTTCAACCTGCCTTTGATACAGATATTCTTGTGCTTCATGCCGCCACCACACAATGTGGCAATGTGGTATCTGGAAGATCCTCCGTAGTAAAGACCAGAAATATGATCAACTTTTTACAGAAGCTGTTTTTATCATGACTTTAAGTCCACTCTGACGCCTAACGTATCTGGACCCGACAAGTTGTTCTGTCTGCTCTGAAATCGTCTCTTAAGAATCTGCTCTGTGTGTATCCAGTGGGATTTAAACGCTTGCTGCCTGATGCATTTGGTATCCAGCCTGTCACCACTAGACAAGTGGTATCCTCTGGGATCAACAGCTTCCAAGGCTTTTAGACCTCTGGGAGGGAAGATGTCTTCATACCAGCAAACATCTGGGCTCAGAGACAAACAGCCACACAGGCAGGCAAACACTCATTGTAACATGAAACCAGCAAAGTTCAAGAATCTTTGACCCTGTTATGGAGTAACTCATGGTTTCCGGGAAAGGTACAGTCAAAGACATCTAGAACAGCATTTATTTTGTCATAGCGTTAGAGGAAGATGTGATATGAATATCAGGGGTAAGCGATATCAAATGAAGTCTTACCAAACAGATGTAACCTGGTACTGCATGTGTTTATCAGGCTTTTGTTGATAATGCTCAACCTGTGAAATGCTTCACTGAAAGAGTTTTTTCCCCCGTTACGGTAATTGTGTCTCATTTTCTTTCCCTGTGTGAATGATATGGGACTCATAAGCTGCTATCTTGGCTGGGTTTGGGGGTCATTCTGGTGCCAGGAGGACCGGCTTAGTTCTAAACATCACACAGGACGGACCCTCGACTGATGGCTATCATCATTATCATTATGCTGTAATCTCTGCCTCCGCGCAGCCTGCCAGTCCCAGTCACCTTATCTCTTGAAGATTTCCATCAGTGCAAATGTTGCAGTGGAGTACAATTTTTTTTTTCAACCACATTACTGTTGACTGAAATAGAGCTTCTTGCTTTTGATTTATGCAACCTCTTAGCAGAGGACAACACATGCCGCTGACATGTTTATTGGAAATGGGATATTTTAATGGAAACCGCTGATATAGAGGCGATTGAGTTTTCTTTCCAGAGACACACAAACGTGAACTTGAAACACCTATTGTTAACATGAAAATTTGAGTTGGAAAAAGTGAACCCAATATGACGCTATCATTTTTAGTGAGACTTAACACAGGAGGGAGAGCTCAAAACGAGTCCAGTGTTTTCCGAGAAGCCTGTTTGTCTCTCTTGTGTACAAACACAAGAAACTATGCTCTTCCCAAAACATGTTTGAAAGATTTTTACGTCATTGGATTCAAAGAGCTTTTCTCATATTGACTTAGACGGCGATCTTGTAAGTTTTATAGCTAAAAGTCTACTGAAACGATTGGAGAGCTAAAGAGAAAAAAAAAAAAGCCTGAATATTAGAGGACACGGGGTCATGTTGAAATTAACTGAAAAAAAAATCTATGAGGTTAATACTCATTTCCCTTTTAAGGACATTTATGTTGTATCAAACCACGTAGCTTATTTTTTAGAATGTATGATCATGAGATATTTCCTCACAAGCATAGAAAAATCGTGAAATACGTTGGTTTAAAAAGGTTTATCGTCCTTTTTTTGGATCTGAATGTGCTATTGGGTGCTCGACGGCATGGTTGAACATCAGGACAGTAAACCGGGGCTGCTACCCGTTGATGACGCAGAAGTCATAGATGTTTAGGATGCCGTCATGTCAGCTGAGATGCGTGGAGGGATGTTTCATGTTTCCAGGTCATCTCGTGGGACCACTAACATCTTCTTCCATCTCTCACAAGTGAAAGTTTTAAGAATACTTGACGTATATTAAGACGAGGGTGGGTTAGCATGTTTCACTGCAGTCAGGGTGGCTGATTTCAGATGTTGCTCTTCTCAGCACCTCTGTTCCTCCTCTAATAGCTGCTCTACTCTGCAATTACTCTGGGTTCAGTAGTGTCTTTCCTTAGACTAAATTTCCCACAACCTGCTGCAACCTGCCTTTTTGTCACCCCTCCTCTCTGCAGACTTGTAGACATAGCAAGTCTTGTGGTTTCTTCTCTAACTGGTCAGTGTGTGAATCCTTTCTACTCGCAGGCATGTGTTTTTATGTTTCCGTGCCGGCAGCAGCCGCAGCCGGAGGCGTTTTGTTTTCAGGTTATGTGTGCGTCTGTTTGTCCGTCTTGTTCTGGTGAGGTGAATGTGATATCTTGGGAACCCCTCTAGGCATTTTCGTCAGATTTGGCACAAATGGCCTCTTGGACTCAAGGATGAACTGATTAAAATTTTGCTGTCAAAGGTCACCGTGACCTCACACAACATACTTTCATCCACAAGTCAATAATTCATACTCTGAACATAGCGAGATTGGTGTTGCGCAAGCTAAACGCCTCTCTGGACGTTATTGCAACACACAAGTGTGAGCTGTTGATTCTGAACCGATTATTGCAAATGAAATTAGTAAATAAATAAGATTAAAAACAATCATTAAAAGACCTTTAAAAAAAAAACCCATAGAATTAGGAATGTGGAAGTTTGGTGGACAGCTTTAAGGTTACCTTAAATGAACTCCTGTCGGTGGGCACCGTAATGAAACAGAACCATATATGTTCAAAAGCCCTCAAAGAGACAAACAGTGACAGGACACAGGAAAGGACACAGGTGGAGTTTATGGGATGCAGGTCCTCATGAGGTCATGTTGTAAAGACCGCTGAAACGGATGGTGATGCTGTTTAAAACACGCTGCACTCTCAGGCAGAAGCACAAAGCTGACCTTATTACTAAAATCTCTTCTTTGTCTTAAATATATAGTGTGTCTGTTCCCTTCATGTTTAGGACCACTAAGGAATGCAGGGGAGCTTTCAGTGTGGTGTTTTTTTGGGCTTGAAGCCCTCCCCTTTGTAAAAATAAATCCTTGAACTCTGAGTCCCTCTCAGTGGTTTTTATTTGGGATCAAGACAAACATTTGTAAGACCTGGATGCTGAGTTTGCAGAGCACTTCGCTGAAGTTCCCTCAAATGAAACCCACATGCCCGGGCCTTCGTGGCTGGAGAGGACAGTTTACCTGCATCATCACTTTGGCTAATAATTTTATTTGATCATCTTCAATGACAAAACAGTGAAATCAGATGCCTGATTCAAGGTCTACAAGGTAGAATACATCCACAATGTTCTTGAGACTTTCAGGAAATGCTAGATTAGCAGGTGTAGCATGATGGTTTTGATCATTTCAGCTCGAATAACTCGATGACAACGTAGCTGTAACCGGTAAAAATCCATTTCAGATTTGCCAAAGAAATGACTGCCAGCAAATCGCAATTTAAAAGTTTCCTGAATTCTCAAATTATCAGAACCAAGCAGGAAATACTGCAGCACTCGCTCATAATTCCTATAATCATCTGTCATTTTGGTCAGCTAACCAGAGCTAATTGTTAGCATGAAGGACTACAAAGCCATGAGCTTGTAAAGCTGTGACATACCCAGCTGTGGCAGGTTGTCACTCATGATAAGTGTGTGCACGCTCCACTGAGAGGTCAAAAGGTGTCCCATCAGGACTTGAGGTTATATAACCCTCCTATAACCACATTTGTGTTATCTGCTTCAAATCTGGCCTTTTATGTTTTTGGAACATTTTTAAGTGAGTGAAAAAAAAAGTTGTAAAAGTCAAACAGCTGATAATGGGATGGTGAACGTCTAGCGAGATCAGAAAGAGTCCAAATCCTTCTCAGCGTTTCTTCTCTGATGGGTTTAACAGGCCGCAGCTGAAACGGCTGTAAGCAGGTTGAAGTCTGCTTTTTTACTTGACTTGGAGAGAATAACCTCACTCCAGCTTTATCACCTCAGAAAGCGAAAAGAGAGGAAAATCCAATGAGAGAGAGCTTTGTTTTTTGAGGGAGAGTGGACTTAATCTTAATACTCATAACTATTAATGTTCTTGAGCTGTGTTTTTGTTACAACACAATTCCTTCTGTCGTCCATAAATTGGAGCTTAAATGGACCATTCAGAGTCACTGACATGTTTTCTGTTTTCGTCATTAGAAGGTTAAATCCTGTTCTTTGAGTATTGTTAGCAGCCGGCGTAGCGTGACTTCCAGAGCAGCTGAAATGAAGGCGGCTATGGAGATGAAGCCGCTGCCGAGAGCCGAAAGCTCTTTGCCAATTTTTTTTCTCACACATTCTCGTCTCGTTGCCTTGAACTCCTCTGATCCTCTAGATGTCTTAACACCCTTCTCCTTTACAGGTTTTTTTTTTATTTTTTTTTTTAAAAAGCCCATTCTTTCTCTAACTGAACTATAAAATAGGACTGGGAGAATTTTCTGTTATTTTGAGAATCAACTCATTTTTGAGCTCCTCCTTTATAATTTGTTCACCCTTCAATTGCAGGGAAAAACTGAAGCAATAAAATATCAGAAAATGTAAAAAAAAAAAAAAAGCACCAGTCTCCCAAACTACAAGGTGATTTATTAGAATAATGTGCTTGTAAGACAACCCTCACATTGAAGAAAATGAACCGGAGAATATTTGGGATTTTTTCGAATGATGAATAGCCTGAGTGATTACTTCCTTGTCAAAACTGTAATTTTGCTACTTGATGACTTTTTACTTCATTTTGAACAAGAAATTTGTAGAACCCCTGCTAAAAAAGCACAGATGCACATTTTTCTGTTGCTGCGGTTGTTGCAGCTGAACCCTCAAGACAAAACTTGGGGATCTTGAGTTTCCTCCGTCTTCCTGTGTCCGCTCTTCCACCCTGAACCTCAGTGAGGTATCAATCCATGAGAGAGGGCAGCCCTGTGCCTGTGAAGTCAGTAAAGACATCTCTAATGACAGGGATGTCAGTCAGTCCCAGGGTGGGGGTACATCCTTGCCCACCCTACCTGCCACTGCATCCTGCCGAGCACCTTAATCTCCCATAATTGAGCCGAGTCCGGGCTCCCATCCTGTCTCATTAGGCTTTTTACAGCATTCCTGATGAAAGGTCACTGCTGGTCATGCCGGCGGCGAGTACATCAACTATGTGTAAATCAGGAGTGACAAGAGTTTGCAAAATATAATTATAGAAATCATCAGTGTTGGACTGATCCTTTCATCTGTCCGGGATTCTCTCGATCTTTTACCTTTTTCGTCCCTGCGATCAAGCCAAACTCTTTAATCGTTGTTTCCCAGCTACAACACTATGTCCTCTGTTTAAGCCTTGGGGAGCGCTCACCTGGGACACCGGCGATGTACAGCCAGCGTCCGACTGATGTTTCCTGAGTTGTGAAAAGCAGATGCTAATCAGACAGAAATCTAATGAGACAGACTCATCGGCCTTTCTCAGGTCGGGCTGTTAGGAGGAATGTCGCTACCCTCATCCAGGACATTATCACTCAAGTAGCTCTGAAGAATCAATCTGAGTCAGCACTCCTCTGAGGAATCCTCTGACACCCCCAGGCCACACCTTACTGTATATGAACCTCTACTTCTGCCATTGAGCAAAGCTCAAGCTTGACTAACGGTAGGAAATTGAAGTCAGCGTGTCTTTTATCATCACAATTGTCAGACAACCCTATCCTATAAAAAAAGGGAAATGACCACAACTTCCTAACAATGTATTGCATGTTGGTGGCACTACTGCTGGTAAATTACGTGCCAGCACCACAAAAACAACAACAACAGAAAGATTATTTGAATCCTTTGGTGGTGGCGACATCGGTTCAAAAATGTAGCGCTCTAGGCTGCAGTTAATGTTGCTTCATTAACTTTATTTACCCATTATTTTTATTACAGCAACATCTTTAACATTCACTGTTGGGAAATAATGTTTTATGACGTGTCAGTACCGTTAAAAGTTTAGGCACAAACCACTTGGTTAACGTTGGAGGTTGGTTGCACTGACAGCCTGGACACGAAATGACCGTAAACTACATGTTGTAAACAGGATTTTAGCTCAAACCCCTGCCTCATGTTGCAAATGAGCTGTCGGTTGGTACGAACCACACCAGTCTGCACCCCTGTTGACGTCTTTCATGGTCTGACAGTAACGACCACATGCCATGTGATGCTGTTGATCCAGGGAACTCAAAGGATGCTGTTTTATTAACATTTCTTAATGCTGATCGGTTTGTGTCTTTGCATCTCCTAATTTGCTCGTGTGTGTTCACCTAATTATCAGCTGTAAACAGGTCTAGTCTTCAGATATCTGGCTTCATTCATCCTCACCTCACTTCTTGCTTCGTCTTTATGCCACTCTGGACATTACAAACACCATTGTTGTATTTCCAGGTGGGGAAAATGTAATCTTCTCCTGTATTGTCAGTCTATGTGATAAAGTAGAAGCTGTTCCCTCTGAGTGGCACATGCCTCAAGGGTTATGTGTATCACTTTTTGTTTCAACAGTGAATAACTGTAAAGGTGCATAATATCACACTTGAAGATGAGAAGGAATCGTCTGAGCCTCCGTGTTTATTCCTCCTGTACATCTTGAGCATGACAGCCTGTCATGTATCTGCCACCTTTTGCCCCGTAGCCAAATGGCTTGGAGCAACTTTCCATCCGCTAAAGGCCCAGCACATACCACTGCAGTATAATTCACGTATCTGCAACCAAGAGGGAGACAGGTAGAAAATCAAAACAAGTAATTTTTGGATTCCTGCTGGCCTCCGTATGTTGTCCTAGGCACTCAAACCTCCTGGGTCAGAGAACGAAACGACAGGTTCGAACAGGTACAGCACAGATACAGCACACGCAAACGGTCAGAGGGCAAATCCCCTGAGGTCTAAGAGGTATTTTTTCCCCCTCTACGTCTGTGTAGATCATAAAATTTAATTCTGAGACATGCCTCCAGTCTGCCTGCATGCAGTTGGCCAGCTTCTTTTTGAGCTGTTGTCTGTAACTTTTACTGACAGTAAAGATGAGAGATAGAAGTCAGGAACCTTTGACAGTCTTTTCAGGGGGATTCATGTTTTCAGGAGTTACTGCTTTGTCAGACACCCTCAATTACATGATTAAAGTCAAAACACGGCTGTGAAAGAACTCTGGGAAAGAGCTGAGGTCTCTTTCTGCCGGTGACAAAGCCATGTGACCGAGGTGATTTGAGCTGCGTGGGAATTAAAGCACTCAGCTGTAGTAGAGAAAGAGACAAAATTACAGATATTCAAGTGTGAGGCAGCGGATGGATTAGCCCATAACAAACACACTTGAACTTGTGCAAACATACAACACACACTTGCACTCTTGCCTTGCAGACCAGTGAAATGGATCATCAAAACAGGGATTAAAGAAGTTCAGTAGAGCAAAATGTTCACCAAACAAATGCAAAGACTGGATTTTTGGTGTCTTTGATGTCACACATAATTCCCTTGTGGTCAAACACGTGCGTATAATAAAAGTGAGGGTTCAGTGGTCAGGCTAATAAGCTGTATGAAGCGGTTTAATTGATAATTTTCAGAGTCAGGGAGTCTTTATGTGTTTCACTCAGCTGAAGAATACAAGAGGAAGGGAAGAAGAGACGGATAAAAACAAAGAACAACTGTTTGGATTCTCTGCTTATCTTAGTGATGTGAGCTGGTGGGACCAAGTACCTGGTACAGTTCCTGACTGCGAAGCTGCACGTCTTTCCCTGGTTCTGCAGCAGACATGATGCTAACAGCTAATGTGTAAAAACAAATAGACGAGAAGAATACATGTAGTCAAGAGCAAAAAAATAACACTCAAGTAAATAGAACATAAATATACTCGTGCGCTGAAGCAGCAAGGATGAACATTGTTATTAAATTTTAAAAAACCAAACAAGCCTGGCTGACGTGTGTGACTATACACCAGAAAAGGTACATCTACTTAGACTCTCACCACTGAGCTGTGTGGTTGCGCTCCTCTTGAGACTTGTTACTCAAGAAAGATTGTTCATGAGTTTTTGGAAACTTTTTTGAATAAAGAGGTCTTAGAATTCAGTGGCTACTCATCATGGCGGTTTGTGTGGTACTTTATCATTAAAGGAGACATTTTTCAGCGCAATCGGTTCCAGAAAAGCCACTTAACAACACAGTTACCATGGTGGCTACAATTACAAGGCGTCAGGAAGAGAGTTTTGCTCGTTATGGCAGTGAAAAGTTATCTAACACAATTATTGAATGACCAATATGAGGTTTTCACACTTTGGTGGACAAGAAGCAGCTGTGTGTCCGTTGGATGATGAATTAGAGAGCAGAATCACGGTGTGTCATCGAGACAAACATGCAGCAACACATCTGTGCTTCTCTCGTGGTAGCAGGACATTAACAGCAGGGGGCAATGTTGAACTTGAACTCTCCCAGAGGAGACAGAAAGAAGACATGCTGGTTTATTACATAAGAACTAATTATGTCATCGAGTCGCAGGACTAATTTGAGGATCTGTGTCAGTTTCAGTCATCAAACTCCTTTTAATCAGAAGACTTATTGCCTTGTTCCCTTTTGCAAAAACTGGCTTGTTCGGTAGTTGAACTTGAGCAGAAACATCATAACCTGCTGCGTCTGATACACCTGCAATGCAGAGTGGACTCTACCTGTTGCAATGATGAGAGACAGAAATGACTCTGGGAAACATTACAAGGAAACCTACGGTACTCAGACAGTGACCTGAACTGCTGTATGCTTTAACTTCAGGAGCTGAACAAGCATGGGAAAGTTATGGGGTCTATGAAACTATTTTATGATAAGTTTTGTGAGCGTAGGTGACCATATTTCATTGCGTCATCTGTTTAACTTGAGCTTCTGCCAGGCGGTCTTGTTGAATGGGGAAGGGAAACCCGTCCTCTACACTAAACATTTTAAGGGTCGGTTATACTGGGGGTCAAAGGTGAGGATGGACTTCCTGTGAAAGAGTGTAAAGTAAATTGTCAGTTCTGGTTCATAGTTTCTTAGTTAGCGTGATCTGTGTTGCTGCCACATGTGTAGGTCGGAGAAATCGTCTCCCAAGTAGTCGTCTAAATTCAACCTGTGACTCAGATTCTTCTCACGGAGCCTCCAGCCAGTCTTGGTCTTTGCAGCACCTGGTAAATGAAAGCAGCTGCGACTGGACTGCAGGGACTCTAACCACCGATGAACACTCAGACGCATTATTACACCAGCAGGCTTTTAGATCGGCCCCCTAAAAGGAAACAGGTTGGGCGATCCACCCGGCGCCCTCCCCTCCTGATCCTTGATGAATGCTGCAATTTTCCAGCCCATGACCCCCTGAGATAATATCAGAGGTATGGGGGTTTTTGTTGGCCCGGTCTTAGCTCGTCGTGGTCTACTGAGACATTAGCCTCATCCTCCCGGGAGCAGTGGCGTTCATCCTTATCACAGGAAGTCACACAATACAGCATTGGAATGTAAACCTGGGGCTTTGCTGCAGCTGAACAGAAACAAAACTACACAATCACAAGTTTTTGTGCAGCTTATTTATTCAATTCTTTTCCAGATTGCTTTTTATATGAATGTCCATGAGAGTGACATTTGAAACATTTCACAGAGGTGTTTTTCTTTTGTGATTTCACGTAGAAGTAGACACAACAGCACTGAGTGTTTTGGCTCTTGATGGTCAAGATTTATCCTCCCAGAACAATGAAACTCTCTTGCTTTCATTCATGGAAGAGAGGAACTATTAGAAACACTCACAGTTTGACCAGTGAGTTGTTTACCAGAGACAGGAAGCCACCCAGAACCAGTTCAGCCTGCGGATGATGAGCCTGTATTCTACACTCTATGGCAAAGGCTCTCAGGCTTTTCCAAGAATATAACCCCTTTGAGCCAAAACCCCCCCTGAAAACTCTATTCTTTGGTTGGGAAAAAAAATAATTACTTTATAACAGAGTGTGGTTCAGTGCAGCACTGTCAGATTTATCAAAAACAATCTTGCAACTGGAAAACCTTAAACGCTACATTTCAAACTATCAAGATCAATCACTGACGTGATTGCAAAGATTTCTTGTCAAGATCCAACAGAGACAGAGATGAAGTTGCCTCGAACGGAATCTTTTTGACAACGATTGAGTTAGAAACATGAATTCGTGCTTCACTGAGAATCTTTGTCATTCAGGGAGGAAACTGCTCTTCTGGTAATCATGCTCAACTGATGGGTTTTAAATTGATTAAAAAAATGTCTCACATATTCCCCGCAGCACTCCAAAGTACCCCTGGTTATTCAAACCCTCATTTCAGAAACACTGGTGCGTGACTTCCCTGTTTTAGAATGGCAACTGGTTAATAACATGCTGGATAATAATTTCTTATTGTTGTAGAGGTTGTCTGTTGAATCCTGCATATTCTGCAGACAAATCAGAGCCTCTAAAATTCAACATGAAGTAGCGCATCATGTGCGACAAAAAAAAATAATCATTTGACTCCAAACATCTTTTTTTTTGGTAAAATTTCTCCTGTTTCCATCCACAAGTGCTGGTTTGTTTGTCTTTGAATTGTAGCATAGGAAGGAAAAGGATTTGTAGAAGCTTCATCAGAACCTAAAGCATAGCACTGAATTTGAATAAAAGAGAATTTAATAATCAAAGCCCTTTTTCTTCTGATTTAACGAGGATCAGATGCAGCGATATTTTGCTGGATCAGATCGAACTCGCGCGGACAACAAATAGATTAGGAGTTGGATAGTTTGATTAAGGAGTCCTCTGATTCAACCCCCCCCCCGACTCGCTCCCACACAGCTTGATGTCTCTGTGGTTGGAAAGGACCTGCAGTTGTTTTACTGCTTGTGCCACAGACATGATGTATTTGACTGTCCACCACATGGTTAAACAGTCTAGTGCAAGTCCCTCTGCATGGGTTTGACCCTGAACCTTGGCCTTTGACCCTGACCAGGAGCCTGAAATGGAACAGACACTCCACTTTGTTGAAGGCATCTGATCTTGTTTTTTGAATAACATGCACACGACGTCCCAGAGGCTCCGGTCAGGAAGAAGAACCCTCGACGATGTGATGCTCATGAGAAGTGGCTGATCTTTGTTCTAAAAGGAGGCTTCAGCTCTTGTTTCACTCCCTCGGACGTGTTCTCTGCTGGAGGTTCAGTCTGGTGACGCATTGATGGATGGGTGAGAATAACACAGTTAAAAAAAAAAAAAAAGCTCTCTGTTGCTCTCAGACTGACTCGTACCTTTACAGGTCATTGGGTTGAAGGGAAAATGACTTTCAAGACTGGGAATTTTAATGAGTTTACATGAGCATTAACAGTAGTGTGGCACTGACACAGTCAATGGAACAAGGTGAGCCCTTGATGTCGCAGATACACATCTGGTTTTGCATTTTTTTGGCAAGAATGTGGAACATTTTATTGATTTCTTCTGCTCCTAATAGCAAACGAAAACAAAAAATGAAGAGAGTGCATTATAGGGCATGAAGACAGTTCAGATATCCTAAAAGAACATGACTTCATCTTTAGTCATTTCCAAATTAAAAACAAAAGCCTGTGGATATCTTTTCCCTGATGAGTGTCTTCGTCCTTGTAAATGTGGTTATGGACTCGCTTAACTTAATAATCAATCAAGGATCGGCTGTAATCAAGAGAAATTCTTCTTCACTTTATCGATCCAGCTCAGACATTCAGTTGCGGTGCTACGTATTAGTGTCCTGACCCGTAGCAGTTCAACATTCCTGCTTGCCTATTGGGCAGAAAGACGAAGAGTGATGAGCATGACACTGACCCTGGACAGACCCCTGCTCAAGCTCCCGCACAGGTGTGTGGCCTCAGGGGGTGGGGGTTTGTGCGGGGGGGGGGGGGGGGGGGGGGGGGCATGGATAAACCTCCTCACACATGGGAAGAGCTCAGTACGCCGTGCCTTGGGGCTCTTTAATCCCGCCCTTGACTTCAGGTCGCATTCTGTGCAGTGACCATCACTTGTCTGTCTTGGGAGTAATTTTCTTCAGCCCTGCTGTGTCTGCCTTACATATTTAGTGAGTTAAATGCACTAAAACTGTCTTATTGTCTCAAGCAGGGGCTGTTAAGACAAGCTAATGATGTAGAGCCCAGCCCTGCTCCACATAAGAGGTGTGCATCCTAAACTGGATCTTTGGCAGCAAAATAAAAAGAACCGGCGTAATAAAGTATTTTGAAATTATGTTTCATAGTGCAATAAAACTGCTTCCTAATAATGTCTCATTATATAGTGTTTGCTGTTTCTGTTTTATGACTATAGGCTGAGTTTTCAAATAACCTCTGGCAGTAGGACCAGTTCAGTGTTTTTGGTAGCTATGATCATTTCCAGATGTTGTAAACTGGGAGAGAAATCATTTAATTGGCTGGTTTAATACTGGCACCGTAGTACACCAAAACTTGCTGAAGGGGGGGAAAATGTTCTATTAAGTAATTTTCTTTGTATTCATACTCTTCCTCTCTTTTATGGACATGGAGAAGGTTTATGAGGTGATTAGTGCCAAGTGAGAGCTCCCTCCTAATTTTCTCCTCAGCTTTCAGGTTTCAGTCCAAGATTCCCTCTTTTGGCAAATGAAGCATCTGATGTCGTCAAGCCTACGAGTGTGTGAGCAGGATCCCTCCTGACACACTCCCATATGTACAACTTTTACCGTTAATGCAACGTGCATCTGAGCCTGGAAACGTAGACCTGAACAACCTGTAACACATTAGGCTTCTCCGCTCCTCCAAGACAAGGAGCTCACATTACAGTTACATGGTTAGTTTGCTTGCTTAATTTGCTCGCTAGTTAATCAGTTGGTTTGCTTGCTAGTTGTTTGTAACAAGGAAAAACCTTTGAAAGACCTAGACCTTTAAAAAAATAATGAGTGAAAAAAAAATTGGGCGGCACAGTGGTGCAGCGGTTAGCACTGTCGCCTCCTAGCAAGAAGGTTCCGGGTTCGAGTCCCAGCTCCAGCACAGGATCTTTCTGTGTGGAGTCTGCATGTTCTCCCTGTTCCTGTGTGGGTTCTCTCTGGTACTCCAGCTTCCTCCCACAGTCCAAAGACATCAAGAGGGGACGAGGCTGATTGATACTCTAAATTGACTGTAGGTGAATGGTTGTCAGTCTATATGTGTTGGCCCTGTGATGGACTGGAGACCCATCCAGGGTGAACCCTGCCTCTCACCCAAAGGCTGCTGGGATAGGCTCCAGCCCCCCCCCCCCCCCAACAGGATAAGTGGTAGAAAATGGACGGATGGATGGAAGTTAAAAAATGTAGATTTTCAACTTCAATGCCTTGCGTTGTTGCATTTTAACAGAAAACTACCTCTTTACCCAGTCTCCCCTTTTAAAATGTGGTTCATTAGTTGTGAGTGTGTTCTTCCTTCATAAACCACTAATTGACTGTTCAAATGACTTATAACCTACCTTGTCATCCATCATTGTGGGGTCACTATGGTATGCAAAGCTACTGCATTTCTATCCATCTAGGTTAACAAATTTGCAGTTCAATTTGTGATTTCAACATTTGAAATGTTGCATTTAAACTTTTTTCCCCATTACAAGGATGTTGTTTTTGAAACTGATGGCACTGACTTGCACCCCTTTTCAAAAAAGTTTTAAATTTTTTATTTTTTTTTTTTACAGAGAAAATCTATTTTAAAGTGGGTAAAAGTTTGAGAACCATCGTAGTAATGTGTAGGATTCAGTGCAAAATTTGAATAAATTGTCAATATGTAGGGGAGATCTTAATTCAGCCATCGTGCTAAAAACCTGCATCTGCCACCAGTGTGTTCCTAAAATAATAGTTGAACATATTCCTAGTCGTTTTGGAAACACACCCAGAAGACTTCAGTGTGGGATTTGCATATAATAGAGAAGTGAGCTGTTGGCTTTGGCAGAGCATTACAGCGTCTGATCACTCTTAGTTTTGGGTTTAATATCACATCATTATGCAGCTGTAATGATGGTATATACTCATCTGTCAGCACCTGAATCTGATCCGAGTCGTTATGGGTTGTCTGCGACTTGGACGGAGAGATTTTATCTGGTTTGGTCGACGACAGCGTCGGCAGGATCTTTAGCTGATAGTGATGAAAGGGGAAGGTTGTGGCAACTCTGCTTGATAGACAAACGCATGTCCTGGAAGTTTTCAGGTTGCAGGGACAAGATATATGGCAAGATTTCACCTTTTGTCCGGCTCAATTCATCACTGGATATATTTGGATTCTACGTTAGACATATTTTTTTTTCCTTTTAAAATTTTGAACTGACAGAAATGTTCTGAAGATGGAAAGAACAGACATTTTCCTAGTGATTCTAATGAGCCCAAGTTTTCCAAGAGCTTGATCACTTTAATTCTGTCTGGATTATTTCCAAATATATTTACAGAAGACATTTGAAGCTTAATTATACTGACATGAACCGGAGGAAACTTCTTTTTTTTTGCCATGTGTGCTGTTCAAAAACTGCTTGTTCAGTAACCTTTTCAACTAGCATGTTTGAATGCTTCACAACAGCACTTCTTTGTTCTTGCTCGTTTCTGTTTTTAGTTGTGGCTTTAATGATGAAGTATTAACTTTTTCCTTACCCCCCCCCCCCCCCCCCCCCAGACGTGAATGAATGTGAGGAGACCAATGGGGGCTGCGAGGCGCTCTGCTGTAACACCATTGGAAGCTTCTACTGTCGCTGTCCTGCTGGACTGAAATTGAACGAAGATGACAAAACCTGTCAAGGTGAGTCCTCCATACTGCTAACCAGCTAGTTCTGAGCTCTCCAGGCTTGTAATACCATTGGGTACCTCCAGAGGCAACAGAGAGTCACTGTAATGTGAAGAAGTAGTTGTTGGTTGATCTACATTACCACAAAATCGTCGAGGTTTCCTGATGGTGTGTCGCAATGGCATTTGTATTCATTCTTTTTAAAGAAATGTCACAAACTAAGTGGCTGGATTGAAATTCAATTTGGTGTAAATATCCAGTGTGAAGAGGATGAATGGCAAACATTCTACTAACTTAGTTGACTCAAGGTTCGAGTCTTTATTCTACTGTACTGTTGAGCTTTTATGCCTTCAACTTTGGGGATTAAAGGTCAAAGTTCAAGGTTACTGTGTCTGTACAGATAATGTTTCTGACCATAACTGTGGGAATTACACACCGACAAACTTTCCCACAAATGTCTAATAGAATGAAATGATGAGGTGATGATTTTTATATCCAGGTCGTCAAAGGTCAGCGTCAGTTTGAAGTCACGTTCAGCAAAAAACAGTAACGTCTCGTGATTCTTCACATTTTTCATCGTGGTTTGGTGAATGTAGATCCCGCATCAACATTAGTCCACAATCATTTTTATTAAAGTCAAACCATAACACCAACATTTTTTACCTTTCACATTGTATTTGATGCAATCATTTTCATGAAACTACCAGTCCATGTTGTGAGGCAGTGCCTGTTTATCACCGCTTCTTCCCACCACTTTCCCATGATGTATTTTTGTCTCTGCTATAGTTTGATGTCTCTGATTGAGGAATGGATGGTTTCATCAAAAATAATGATTCTTCTGTGCTGCAGCCAAGCCTAAAGGAGAGACACTGGAGAACTTTGCAATCTTCCTGTCTGCTAGAGGAACTGATGGAAGATCTTATCCAAGTTATGGTTGTTAGAAGACTTGATGGGAACATTGTCACAGCTGGCTTTCATCGCTCCCCGCTCTCTGCCACCGGTGTTTATTTGAGGAAAACAACTACCAGGGGCATTAATGTCCTAATTGTGTGTAATTGGTAGGGGGAGGCAGAGAGAAACTGGCTGGAAGGGGTGGATGTTTAGGTTGGTGCCAAATGTATGGTGCTACGTCTGCAGAAAAAGATCAGCTTTTCTTCTGCATGACGGCGTGCAGCTGGGAGGGCCGCATAGTATCGCCAACATGAGTTGGAATAAATGACAACATCAATTCGGTTCGCTGTGATAAATAAGGATTCTGAGGAGCTGGAATGTACACAGCCACATGACTACTCAGGGGGAATCCTCGCCTTGGCAACATGCTATAATTTCTCAATGAGAGACATCTGCTGCAGCATGCTAATCTGCCGACAGTGCTGGCATCCACAAGATACTAACTAATATATCTTTTATTCGGTGCAACGAAGAAAATTCTAAAATTAAAATCTTATTACTTGAGGAAAGTTCCCATATTTAAGCTCCAGCTCTTTTTTATTTACATTTGAATGTGCAGCATTGATACAAATGGCTTTGAAGGCCGTAGAACAGTTAGTGCGGTCACGCTGAGTGCAGTGCACCAGTGTCAACATTATAGCCGTCATGCCAAATGAACATTACAGCTCCAACCAACACGACCATGAAAGGCGTGAGTAAAGCTCTGCCAGCGCCGGCAGCTGAATTAATAGTGAGCTGAAGCTGTGTGAGAGTAACGTCTGTCAAAAATCAACAGGTATGAAACCGCTGACCGACGCTTTTTTCGTGTTATACCTCTTTTTTTTCGGACTCTCGTGTTTTATTTGACAGTTATGGTTGTGAGCCTTTCATCGGCCCTCCATGCCTAAGAAGCAGCTTCTTGCTTGGCGAGAATCGCAGGATTCAAATGTGCCATGTCTGCAGAAACACGGGATGGTATGAATGACGTGTGCCGGGTTGTGAATCAGTACCTGCCGGTTCAGCTGTTCCTCAGATGCTTGTAACCTGCTGTGACAACTGTACAGGTGTATGCTAGAGCCACGAGAGTGGAGTGGAACTCACACTCATTGTTTCTGGTCTTCTCTCAGTCCAGATCAGGGAGCCATGCCGCCCACGATTACACTTCACCCTTCCTAAGCTCTACAAACTGCTGTCGTGGTGCTGCTAATGTGTTTGCATGTATGTGTTGGCATCAGATGAGAGAGTGCAGCTCCTGAATAGCCTGTTTCACTGCAAACCTCATTCCTTCCTCAGATGTTTGGATAATAAATACCAAATTTGAACTTCTGGCACTGATCAAATCTGGAACTCCTGCAGTGGCTTTTTTTTTTTTTTTTCCAAATCAGTGTCAGAAAACAAATGATAAAGACAGAAAGTTCTTTATTCTCCAACATTAGTGACAGAACCTCTAGCTAAATAAAGCAAATTATTTAGATTAGGTTAGATAAATCAGATTAGATCAGATCAGATTTGATTAAATTAGATTAGTAGAATTTCTCTTGCCAGTAAAGTTGAAAGTCATAGGTTTTTTTTTTTGTCGCTGTGCTGTAGTGAATGTACTTTGAACACCTTAAAAGAGTTTTGGGTGGTAGTGAGGGGTGAAAGCTGGGAAGAGGAGAGAGAGAGAGGGAGAGAGAGAGGAGGATCTTTAGTGTGACAGACGTGTAGCTATGGGAGGGTGAGACTGAGGGAGGAAAATGGAGGGAGGGAGAGAAAAACCAGGAGGCAGACTGGATGAGAAGTAGTTACCATGATACACCAAACCTGGATTCTTTGCTATGGAAGTGGTGGTTCATACCCATTTTTCATCATAAATGTGCCACAAAATTAATTTTTTCAGTGTTCATTTTTCCACAATAGTCTTTTGACCATTTGAATTCTTTGCATATTTTGAGTTTGTGAGAGGTCCAGCTATGGTTCCGTCATCAGGATGGTGGATGTTCTTCTCTGTGTTTATTGAGGCGATGGCGTTTTTGACATCTGGTGCAAACTATCCGCATAGTTATTACAGGAGGATTTGCTATAGGCCGCACTGTTTCCATGGATACCACGGTTACAACCCAGGTTACATGGCAGCAGGTAAGTGATGCTTCCGCAGCGATGAATCCAGATGGAGCAGTAGCAGCAGTCGCAGACAGGTTAATGAGTCCTGCTGATGTTTGTGTGTTTCCTCTCAGAGCAGGAGAGGATGGAGTTTATCAACAGAGATTAATGCACATTTTTCACATGCATTAATCTCTCTTGTGCAATCTCTGAATCATGACAGACTATTTGTAATTTAATGCAGTGATAGATACCAGAATCACCCTCCTGATAGTTATGTTAATATTATTATGGCTTTTTATGTTTGGCGTGTCTGCAGCACTCAGGGGTAAATGCAAAAGACACCTGTTTTATATTATTGTAATCGCTCTCATTGAGGGATTTCATGAGCAGATTTATGATTTATTCTGCATATATTAACAAACCAGATTTCTGACACTGACCAAGATAGTTTTCTTTGAAGATGATACCATGCTGTGGTGGCTTGGTTGAGAGCTAAGTGCCTTCTGTCATTTAACGGCGGCTGTAGCTTTGTCTCCCAGCTCGGGGACCATGTTTCTGGAAGCAAATACCAAGCTGGAGGTGTTTTACTGACTGTACGCTGCAGTCAACACCGCTCTGCAGCGCTGGACTCATTTCAAGAAAAACCAAACCAAAGGAGCATGCAGCATGCATGGAAAAATGAAAAGAGGTTCTCCCGCCAGCTCGCCTGGAAGTGAAGCTGAAGTTTGGCAGCAAAGCGACAAAGAATAGGCTCCAGAGGCTCATTTCTGCCCTGAACACTATATTTGAAGATTCAGTGGGATATTATTGGGAGTAGATGGGTTCAAGGGAAGGATATTTCTATAATTCAACTTTCTTGGATGGCTTTTACTGGAAACATTAAGTCAGTAGTTTGTAGTCCCTTAATGCTCATATACTGCATTTTTCCTCATCCTAATCCTGTGCTTGTTTTACTGTAAGGAGTAGAAGTATCATATTAACTACTAAGATTTCATAATTTATACTGTTTCCTTCATCGTGTACTGTAAGCTTAGGAAGAGGAGTTTGGGGTCTCGTAAAGTCCTGATTCATGAGTAAATCATATAGGTCACAGACTGTTTGGGTGGACTTCTGTGTACTGGATGTAAAGACAGTGATGTGGTAGTGTGTAATACGCACGTTCAGCCTCAGCCGCTCGGCTGCGACATAATTCAAATCAGCAAGACACAAACACTGTCCAAATCAAATTATTTCTCTCTGTCACGGATGATAAAAAATACATTTTTGTGTCTTAAAAGTCCACAAAAAATACTGCTGATGGGATCAGTAGATGAGCCTATGAAATATCAGAATGGTATGAATCATAAATCAGCTGGGATCTCACAATGGGGTCGTGTTTGGAACGGAGAAAATGATTTCTTAGTCTCCATTCAGTGGCCCTGGATTGATGAAAATAAAAAAAAAAGACAACTCAGAGAGCACAACCACATTTCAAAAAACACAATGTATCCGAAAATACAACATTTCATACTGTACAAAAATAAAATCCCAATTGTCCATTAGTAATAACAACTGATGGCAAAAATAATCATTTATTTTAATCATTCAAAAATAATCCTTAAATTTATATATTTTTTCGGATTTTATATTCATTATTGGTGTTATAGCACTAAACACAAAAAAAGCATTTCAGAGGCACATGTTGAGTTTTCTTTAAATAAGTAATTAGGAACAAGAATGCATCTCTTGGACTCTGTTGTGTTTTACTCGCCAGGACATTTATTTTTTGGTAAAGAATCTGCAAAACTGAAAACCTTGACCTCAAGCATATTTCATTTAAAAACACTTTAGACAGAATTACCAACAAGTACAATTTCAGTCAGATATTTTTAGATAATATAACCTTTTATTTTAGACATGGACACTTTGCTTGGCAGATTGTTTTACAAAAATACCTCTCTTTGAGGGGCTTGTAATCGGACGCTGCCCTCAACTCTGCTGTGATTCGTCATGTCTCCTGCAATTGTTTTGGGTTTGCGGTTCACCACTTTAGCATTTTGCTTGACTTCACTCTCGCTGCTCTCATCAGCATCATTTCCAGGCGCAGCAGGTTTTCCAGTGAAAGAGCTCTGATGAACTCGCTGCTCATTACTGACACACAGAGTTAGCAAACAAAGTGGAACATTCAGTAGCTAAACAGCCAGATATTTCCCTCAGGGCTAGCACCGAGCGAAAATGAGAATGAATATTGAGGATTAAATTCGCCAGCTCTGTACAAACATGACTCATAAATAAATGTTGATGTTGCTCCCTGAACCCCAGGTGTGCAAATAAGCAAATGTGCTATCTAGTTACACACTTTATAAGATGAGCAGCATTCAGAGCTTGTTTGCAAACCCCTAAATGGGCTAAAAAACTATATATATATATATATATATATATATATATATATATATATATATACACACACACACACACACACACACACACACACATATATATATATATATACACACATTTATAAATATATATTTATAGTATATACATTTATACAATATATATTTATAGTATATGATATTTATGTTCAAATTGTTTTTGGCACTTCTATTTTGATAACAACCTTTTTTTCCAGAAGACAAAATGTGTGAGACACTCATTTAAACAGCAAAAAAAAAGAAAAAAAAAGAAAAAAAAGAAGAGTTAATACAAAGAAGATGTCAATAGTTAGCAAAACCAGTGATTCATCTGAATTCTTGAAATAGTTCCTAGAGGAAAATAATGGCCTGCAGTGACAAGTGAACTACACATTTCTCAACCAGACATTGAACTTGGCACCTTTTTTTATGACGTGTTGGCTGCTTTTACAGACGTTTTTAATGTGTCACTTGTTGGAGTCAGCAACATTTCCAGTAACTCCGCGGTGATAATTTTAGTAAAGTTAGTACAAGAATCAAACGGGTAATAAGGTGGTTAGAATGACATCAATTTCTAATTTTGCTGCTGCTGCTGCTGATGACGAGGCTAGATTGGCTGCTAGCAGTCGTCCAAATAGAGCTTGGCTTCATAAATCAGCTCAGGGTCTCACAAGGAGGCCCGTTGAGCTCAGAAAGCAATTTATTAGTCTTTGACCCTTAAAATAGAAAGTGTTTAGTGCAAATCTGGTCACACAGCGAGGCGGTCATGTTCCACTCAGATTCAGAGCCCACTTCTTTTATTTGTTTATAAAGAGTGGCTTAGAGGAATGTGTATGTTTTGCATCCTCTTACCTGAGTTTCCATATGTTTGCTTCACCCACGGGACTCAAGTGAAGGAATTTAAATTTGGTTTTAAATGTTCAGTAGTTGTTACCACATGGAGGATTTGTTTGTTTGAGCTGCAAATGCTCTTGTAGAACACTCTCCCTGCTCATCCATCATCTGACTCCGTTCTGAAGTACATCTTTATCCTAAAGCCTGTGAGAAATTCCTTCTTCAGATTTGGCAGCTCATCCGGGCTTTATTCTCGTGACCAATTTTTTTTTTCCCTTGTAATGAGAGGATTTAGTTAAATTACACTCATTTTCCCTCCTGTCTTTCTCCCTGCTTCTGTATCCCCTCTCCCTGCAGATATTGATGAATGCCAGGTCCATAATGGAGGCTGCCAGCACAGATGCATTAATACCAGGGGCTCCTACTACTGTGAATGTGACCTGGGGTCTCGGCTGCATGTGGACGGCCGCACCTGCCTCGGTAACTAACGTTATAAATGTATACATCAAAACACAGAACTCTGTGTTTAACCAACTGTCCAAACATCACGATTTGAGGTATTTCTTAATTTTGTCTAATTAGTAACACAGCGTGAAGGCATCCAAATTCTCCTCTCGATTTCAAAACTCACACAAATGTTTTGGAAGAACTAAGTTGCTGGAAATCTCGTGAAGGTCAAACTGAATTTCAGTTTACCCACATATGCTTTTGAAGACACGTGCACTCAATCATGTGAACAACATGGTTCCTATATTCCCTTTCATTCAGACAAGATGTGCTATTGTGAGATGATTGAAATGAAATAAGTAGTGCCCCATAAAGCAAATTCCATATGTTACAATTCAGTTATCTTAAAAGGTGCAAGTGCATTAAATATACTGTGTACTGTAGGCGCAGCATGGTTATCGGATGAATGATACTTTGTAGGGTTACATGTTCCCCATGACTGATTATATTTCCCATCATGCTTTAATCTCCGACTGCATGGATCAATAGTGTAGATCAATTTTATATTGATTGTAGTTTGCATTGTCAAGTGAATTTCAACAAATTTGAACAGCTAGTCCCATTTGTTGCATTCCCCCACGCAGCTAGCTAACTAGCTACATAATTGGGCTACCATAGGTGTAGTACTGTTAACTAACTAGCTAAACAATCAGGCTACATACCTGTTGTAGTGTTAGCTAACTGGCTAAATAATCAGGCTACATACCCATAGTAGACTAAGATAACAAGCTAAATAAGTGCCTGTAATATTTTAAGCTAACTAGCTCAATAATCAGGTTATATAGATATAACAGTGTTAGCTAACTAGCTACATAATTGGGCTACATAGGCATTAAAGTGTAAGATAAGCTAAATAATCAGGCTACATACACGTAGCAGCGTTTCTAGCTGGTTGGACCCGGCTCTGGATTCCCAGTTTAACATCCAAAGACAAACAAAAAACAAAAACTAGAATTAAACATTCAACAACATTGAGGTGAAGTTCATAAAGAAAAACAGTCCACGCCTACAATTCCATGACGACTGGACAAACTCGAAGGAAAACGTGATTGAAAGCTCTGAAATGGGGCTTGTGATAAGAATGTTTTGCCAACTGACCCATGATCCAGAATGACTCTCAATTAAAACCGTGGCCTCGTTATCGCTCCAGCCTTTTCCTCTTTCAAATTCTTCCTGTGTGTCAGTTAAAAGGTCACATCAGCATCAGTCTTGTAGAAATAGCTGATAGAGTATAAACCTGACCCTGGCTCCCACACTCAGGAATGTACACAGTCAGTCAGGAAGTGTCCTGTCTGACATCTAGAGGGGAAATCTTCTTGTGTTTCTTGGCTTCATGAATCAAAGTTATTTCACGGTTTCATTATAGAGCGTGTATCGTAGCCGGGACCCGACTGTCCCTCAGAGGCTCTGCTGTCACAGCTGTTGCATGAAGGAATGACTGATTTTGCTAATACTCACTGTCCACATGTGCACCGACTCCCAGGTGAAGCTCCTCATATCTGTCTGCAGACTGTCACGCTTCAAATGTGCAGATGTCCTGCAGGAAAAAAAAAAAAATTAGGACTTTGTATTAAAAGATTTTTTTCAGCACACGGCACTAATACATGCAGAACTGGAGCCACGCGAGAAAAAGAAGAGCAGATGGACTCAAATCATTTCAGCTTTGCTTATCTTATCGGGTTCGTGATCTGCCAGCAGAGGTCAGATGGATCCCACACACAAAGCGTGTGGCTGCAAAATATTTGAGCTGGAAGGCGGTCTGCGGTTTGACTTCTCGTCGTGATGGATGGATCTTGACTCCAGCCTTCCAGTATAAAAAAAAAACACCGACTTTGAGAACATCAGTCTGTTCTGCCTCTCCCTGTTGTTTTTTACTGAAATGATTGAGTCCAGGCTGTCTTCTTTTTCTTTCTTCTTTCTTTCGGGGAGGGGAGAGCTGGTTATGCCCTCACCTCATCTCTCACGTCTTAAGGGTGAAAAAATCCTCAGACACGCGCTTGTTAGAATGTCAGCAGCATTTGGTGCCTATCTGAGAAATACGGCATGACCCTGCAGTTCAATCAAAAGTTGTTTGATAAACATATACCTATTATCTCGTGCTCTGTGTCCATCATTTCTTCTTTCCTTCTTTTTAACCCTTTAGCTGTCCACTCGTGTGCCATCAGTAACGGAGGGTGTGAACACTACTGTGTGCAGCAGACTGCCGCTCATTTCCAATGTCGCTGCAAGCCGAATTATGAGCTGGCAGAGGATGGCAAGCATTGTAAATGTGAGTGCTTATGTCAATACACACGAAGGAAGAAATGCTCATGCCTATATAAGGGACGAGTGCCAGTAAAAATGTGTGCTTTGGATGATTATGAAGGTGTCATAACATTAAAAAAAAACCTGCATCTGGTGCCAGTTGCAATTATATGACAGGATGTCTGGGCTGGAACATGATCGACTGTCACTCATTGGATGAGACATTAAATTAGAGTGACTAATAGCAGCCGTCTTTCTTTTCCTTCTCAAATTAATGCTTTGCTGTCTTTCCTTTTAAACCCGTTGGTGTCTGACGCTGTGTAGTTCTCCAGGGGTGTGAATTATACATATATCATAGAAATACAGTATATATGGTACAGTATGTATTTTAAATTACTGTCTTTTACATTGTAATTGTGGGCTTTGGGGAAAAAAAAGAAAAAAAGAAAAACGTCCTCTAATTTTTGCTGAGCTGAAGGTTCTCATCACCAGACAGGCTTACACAAGTCTAACACAAAGAAGTATGCGGAGACAATAAAAAGATGAGGTGGAGGTGAAGGGTGGTGGTGTGCAGCTGTGTTAGAGCGCTTGTGTGAAAATGGAAGAGTTTTCTCCACTAAAGTGCATTTTTTGACCGACCTCGAGTGCTTTTATTTCCCTCCTACAGTGCAGAATCCCTGCGCCGATCGCAACGGAGGCTGCATGCACACGTGCCGGGCTGACGGTGGCAAAGCTCACTGTGACTGCAAAGTTGGTTTCATTCTGGCCGAAGACAGACAAACCTGTGAAGGTAAAACCACCGGTGATGAGTTCAGTCGGACAAACAAGCACACGAGTGATGCACAGATAGACAAATCATTCAACACAAGGACCGTTTCAGAGCTTGTTCACAATCTTTTGATCACATTATCGTCCCGCCAAAAGATAACGACCACTTCATTACCACAGGACTGCAGATGTTTGCTCTCAGAACGTTGCATATATGGTGGCTCAAAAAACAAGATTCAAGACGCTCTGATCTAGATTCGACCGTGTGAACTTGCCGATACCAAGCACTGATATGAGTTTATTGAGAAATAAATGCATTTACAATATTGAATGTATGTCCTACGATAACCCTGTGTGGACGTGATATGATGTCATCATTGCTGTATGACCTGGCCAACAGTTGTAAACGATGAACAAATAACTTTCAGAGAACGAAGTCACATAACTTAGTTTTATCATCTGCTTTGACAGTCGTCTGGATACACTCCTTCATTTTATTGGTGTGCTTTTTCTTGTTTGAAATATTTCCCTCTGTCCGACTAATGTTACACATCCATCAGTTCTTCTTCGCTGCTCTAAAATGAGCTGCTGCCAGTCAAAGCAGCGCACAAGTCCCTGCGTAAGCTCAAGCTACTGTTTTAGTGTAGAGCGAAGAGGAACTGATTCTTGCTATATTTGTCTTAGATATCCTTAGATGTCCTCCAGTATGAGAGTGTTTTCTGATACTGGTATCAAAAAGAATTCATTCTTAAACTTGGAAACGGATGAAAAGACAAAATTATTAACATCTACATTTCCTGGGTAACTGGCCAAACCGCCGATGATGTCTCTGAATGTTCCAGAATGGCTTTTAAATGGTTTTTGTGGGGAAATTATTCTGACAACATTTCTCATGAAAATGACTTCATGAGAGGAATCCTGAACGAAAACACAAACATGTTTGATAAGAAGATGATGCAGAATTTTTAATGTGTCTTATGAAAACTACGTCTATAATCCAGATGCATTCCTTTGCTTACAATTCAGTTTTCAATACTCGCCAAGCTGAAAACTTTATATTCTCAAACGTCAGTGATCCTCTGTCTGTCACAGATGTAGACGAGTGTGAGACAGAAGAGGCCAACTGCGCTCACGGCTGCCACAACACCCTGGGCTCCTTCGCCTGTGTGTGCAACACTGCCTATGAGCTGGGAGCTGACGGAAAGCAGTGTTACAGTCAGTGTCATCCTCTCAATGCCGTCCCATACACAGAAACCTTATCGGTCGGTTATGTTTCGGTCAGTACATTAACACACATGCTCACTGCAACAGGAATCGAGATGGAGATCGTGAACAGCTGTGAGAACAGCAACGGCGGCTGTTCGCATCACTGCCAGCATTCAACCAATGGCCCGGTTTGCTCCTGTAACCATGGTTACAGACTAGATGATGACCTTAAGACCTGCATTGGTAAGATCACCCACACAGATCGATAAACATGATTCACCAGCACTCATAAACTCTCACAGGAAAAAAAAGGTTTGCGACTCATTTGGATTCGATTTTGGTTCATGTTGGTTAAAAAAAACACAAATCAGGTACAGAAAATACTTCCCCGATTGTCAAAGCTGGCGTTTTAGATTTCGCTCCTCGGGTTTTTGGGTCTTAAAAAGTGAGTCATATGATTTAATAAAAGGCTTGTCAGCACCCTATGACATAATGTCCCATTGAGAAAAAAATTATGTATTAACTATCTTTAAGGGATATCTTTTTCAATGCCTAAAATCGACTTTAATAATGCTCCAAGTACCGCAGATGATCCTTCAACACATTCTGCTCCTAAAGGTAAAGGAGTTTTTTTTTTTTTACTTCTTGTGGATTTTCAAATCACACAAGCTTAGAAATATTACTCTCAATATTTAACTCTGACCTAAATGGGTTGTCAAACTTGTTTAAATCAAGAATAAAAACGGAACCCGTGACGGAGAAGTGTTTCCTTTTCAGTGAGGTTGTCTTTCAATGCAGCAATCTGGAATACCTTTCAAGAATAACCAAAGTATCCATACGAGCCCAATACCACCCACTGCTTTATTTTAACAAATACTAAAAAAAGTGGGCAAAGTGCTGAAAGGGGAAGGGGTGAGCTGAGGAGGTGTAGGACACGGTGGGGCGTGTGTGTGTGAAGAGTGACATCATCCAGAAATGGACACATAATCACTATTTGGGATAATTTTTCTCCTCCTGAATCCAGTGAAGCAGACATACAAGAGGTTGACTGCAGCCCTGACGACCGTATGAAGCCTCTCGTAGTCAAGGCCAAACGTGCAAGAAGTCAGACTCTAAGTTGAGCGAAGATTCAAAGCTAACAACAGAACAGTGTACACATCTGTAGATGACGTGTCTCGATAGAATCTCCTCACTGCAGAGCTTGAATGAGGGCGCTGACATTCCTCACTGCAGTCTGCAGAATTGGGTAGTGGTAGCTTTTTCATAGTGGTGGAGAAGGTGGTTGCTCGTAAACTTAAGTTCCCACCAGAGCAGCTAGCAGATAAATCCAGTTGAAGTAGTTGGGTTTGAATCTCTACGGGACAGACAACCATTCACACTCAGTCCCACTTATGGTCAGTTTAGTGCATCGATCAGCCTCATTACAGGACAGTTGTTATGCAAATTTCTAACCTTACCATGAAAAACACCACTAAATACACATATATATTACACCCCCCCCCCCAGCCTCAGAGGAGCTGCTCTCTGTATTTACGCCCCTGGCAGGGAAGCACGCTGCTGCAGTCAGATCATAACTTTTGTCTTCCTGTTTGTTGTGCTTGGCAGACGTGGACGAGTGTGGTGAGCAGAGCTCCTGCTGTGAGCAGGACTGCGCCAACTATCCTGGGGGTTACGAGTGCTACTGCTCAGCGGGGTACAGGCTCAACTCAGATGGATGTAGCTGTGATGGTACGTTTAACCCTCAGTCAGAAAACAGACGATACACTTTATTTATTTCTCTTTAATCATTTCCAGCTCTGTTCCAAAAATGTCAACACAAACACACACAATGTTGCCTTTGTCTGTAGTTTAGCATTTAGTCAAATTGATTTTGGCCTTTCTCAATTTCCCCCTCAAAGGTTTCCTGATGTAGGAAAAGTGTTTTAGTCTGTCTTGTGTCTGTGGTGTTTAGATGTAGATGAGTGTCTGGCGGCCAATGGTGGCTGTGATCACACATGCCAAAACAACGCGGGTTCCTTCCAATGTTTCTGCCGAAGAGGTTTCCGTTTGGATGAGGATCGGCTCTCCTGCATTCGTGAGTATCAGCAATCAGGTTAGAGTGTGGTGGAGTGGGAGTCGCACCAAAAAATAAAACAAAAAAAAAAGAAGAAGAAAAACCCAACCTGGCAAATAGTTGCTGTTGCGCTGCAAAAAACATCCTGTCTAACAGGGTAATTTGGTGTGGTTTTTGAGAGGCTTCTATGGAAGAAAAAGATGGATTTTACAGTAAGAGTTCATCTGCCAAGGCTGACGCAGCCAAAGCAGCTTGGACTCCTGGCACCTCAAGCTCAGGATATAATTAAAGATGCAAGCAGTGATGAGCGGACTCATTCGTTACATCAGTCTAACTTCCTGTAACTGCAAGTCGGTGCTATGACTACGACTTCACTTCAGCTTGCAGTTGTCTTCAAGACTCTCATCAAATATGTGATGTATGTGACGTTTGGAAAAAGTGTGACTGTGTGGCGTCCAGTTACTACAGTTTCATGTCCTGTGGTGAAATAACAAAATTTGCCATGGTAACACCTTAAAAAAATAAAACAACTCGTTGCCCTCGCAGTAAAAGATCAGCAATTTCTTAAGGAGTTTATGACCAAAATTGAGATGGACCTTGTTGAAGTATGAAAAAAAAAAGAAGCATATTTCTTGTTTCCACCAGGTGGTGCTGTTACTAATCTCACCCCAAAATGTAGCGGGTTCGGCCTCTTATTTTTTCATATTAGCTTGATGACTGTCAAACATATAAACCCTTCTCAAAAATATTTTATTCTTTGCAGAGGTAAGAAGACCAAGAAGATGACCAGAGAGTACAAATGTTACAATGCTGCCACGTTTTGTTCAGTATAAGCAACAACAGTTGAGGCTGTTCAGTATGAACTGCTTCACATGCCTTCAAAAAACTTGCTCTCAAAACAAAACAAAGTTGGTTTTTTTTGCCCTTAAAGAACTCTGAGCTCTTTCCCAAATCAACATAGAATATTTACCACCTGTCTGCACTGATATTAATCAAGCTAACCACCTTATTTTTATTATCTTCCCTTGTCACCAATACTGTCACTCTTGTTCCAAGAACATTCCCACTGAAGGTGAAAGTACACTTGAAATTTATCGTCAAATCATTTATTGCTATGTGCATTAAATGCCATCAGTACAAAAAATGAAAAACATGTGTTGTGGCTGCTCTCCAGTACAAATGCACGCCACTCAAGTCATCGCTAGCGCAGCATCGTCAAGTTACAAATAAATCATTCATCGCTTTGAAAACCTTCCATACTGCAAAACAAAGCAACACAAGAAGTATCTCTTTCTCTGTTTGTTCACTCCTCACAGCACTAGAAGGAGCCATCGAAGCCTTGTCCAGCAGAGGCTCCATCCAGCAGCCTCTCATTCGGCCCCAGCTCACCTTGCTGCAGGACTACAGCCAACCCCTGGAGCGCTATGACGACTACGAAGACGACGAAGGGGAGCTGAGGGCCGAGAGTAACCTGGCAGAGAAATTCGGTGAGTTTCCCTTCAAACCATTAAGTGCTCATTATGGTCAACAGGAACCTGTATCTGATTACCTGAGTGTGACTCTTGCGGAGGTGAAGCTGTCTGACTGCCTCATTTACTGCAGGCAGGAACAGACCACACGGCGGGGGTTAATTGCTGTGCTTCATGTTGCCAGACTCCTCGTACATACTGGAACGCCACAGCTCCTCTTGCAGGAATGTTGAGGCTTATATATCCTGGCAGCTGGTGGGAGCCTGCAGCGGGAAGACAAAAGGGCTGTTTTGTGTTGATGGACAACATTAGTTGAACATTAAATGTTGCAGGGGAACATTTGTAACTATCAGAGAAAAAAAATTGAAAATGGAATTAATGATAAAACTTCCTCATGATTTGTCATGACTGTCAGCGT
The DNA here is from genome assembly GCF_037954235.1 of Aulostomus chinensis. Lineage (NCBI taxonomy): Eukaryota > Metazoa > Chordata > Actinopteri > Syngnathiformes > Aulostomidae > Aulostomus > Aulostomus chinensis. The sequence goes on along the minus strand of NC_141322.1, from coordinate 22,171,652 downwards.
ACCTGGTTGTTTAAGTTAAAGAGATTTCTGAGATCTCGTTCATGTTTCTGTTGCTTGCAGTGTGTTTGGACGACACTTTCGGGAATGACTGCAGTTTGACGTGTGACGACTGCTCTAACGGAGGAAACTGTAATCCCTGGAAAAATGGTTGCGACTGTCCCGATGGGTGGACAGGCATCATCTGCAACCAGAGTGAGAAATGGCCAACACACACACACACACACACACACACACACACACACACACACACACACACACACACACACACACACACACACATTTTGACAGAATGTATTTTTTTTTTACATTACATATGTCATTGATTATTAAGCGAGTTTTGACCCTGCTGTTCTTCACAGCGTGTCCTAATGGATATTTTGGTAAAAACTGCTCCTTCCCCTGTAAATGTCAAAATGGTGCCAGCTGTGACCCTGTCAGTGGGAGCTGCCGCTGCCCACCTGGGGTCAGCGGAGACTTGTGCCAAGATGGTGAGTTTCTGCCACATAAATAAAGTATCTTTTTCAGTGAAAACTTGTTTTTTTTTGCTTTTGTTTTTTTAACCCACCATAACATGACCTCAGTGTTTTCCGAGGAAATTATGTGAAGTTGTTTTACATGTGCAGGCTGTCCAAAGGGCTTCTATGGGAAGCAGTGTAATAAGAAGTGTAACTGTGCTAATAATGGACGCTGCCACCGCACCTACGGCGCCTGTCTGTGTGATCCTGGACTCTACGGACGCTTCTGCCACCTGCGTAAGCCCCTTTAGACTTTTCATGACGTCACGTCCAACGACTTCCTCTTCTATATCACTTACTGTGAAAAGATCTACATTCTTCAATATTTCTTAAATTTATCGTATATAAATAATTTGTAAAGCATGAATTCTTTCTTACAAATAGCTCCATCTTTGCAGGTTTTGATCTGTAACTATCAAATCATGTTTCATAACATATCATTCAGCTTGAGCTGAGAGATGATGTATGGGGCTTATACGACTCAGTTCAAACCAAATATTTAAAACGCAGCAACACAGTTATAGAACATTGCAGAGGAAATTGGAATCGCAAGCCGATGCGTGAAGAGAGTCACAGAGTTAAAAGTGCCATTTTGGAATGTTTTTAAGATGTTTTGGAATGTTGCATGTTGCATCCTGTTGAGCTGCAAATCATAGTTCTGAACTGGGCCGAACATGAATGCAGATCAGCAAAAAAAGCAAAATAGTCAAATGGTAGCAGATGGGTTGCAGGATTATGTGTTTTGCTTATTTTGCTCTCCGCACAGACTGCTTCCATCAAGGGAACAAAAAATGGAATTGGTCAATAACCACCTGGACCACAAACAGAAACAAGATTGTGTTCTGTCCCAAAATCTTGTCCCCTTTGCATGCAGACTCAGCATCGTATGCCAGTTTCTGTTTATAGAGATTACAAGCCTGTCAACAGCTTCTCGGCATGTCAACACCGACTGAAAGAATAATGACAAAATTCTCCAGCTTTGCAAGTATTTACATGCAATAAAAGTAGCTTCCAAACACTAATAATAGAAAGATTGTGGTTATATAATCATTCTTGGTCAGAATCCTGGAATGAAGTCTTTCCTCCTCCATCTCCCCAAAACCTCGTTTATTTTTGTCTACTCCATCAGCTTGTCCAAAGTGGACATTCGGACCAGGCTGCTCTGAAGAGTGTCAGTGCATCCAGCAGAACACCCTGGAGTGTCACCGTCGTTACGGCACTTGTGCCTGTAAAGCCGGTTACCAGGGCAACACCTGCAAAGAAGGTAGGTGAACGATAAGCTGCAGGTTGTGTTGTTTACGATGGTACATCTTCATGTTCCCTGCTCCGACTCCAGAATGCAACCCTGGGACTTTTGGTGTTGGCTGTGAGAGGAAGTGTGCATGCCCGTCAGGAGTGTCATGTGATCATGTGACCGGGGAGTGTCAGCGGAGGTGCCCTCCTGGTCGTCACGGCGAGAACTGTGATCAAGGTGGGTGTTTCCTTATCAGAATCCGAAATGCTTTATCAATCCCTTGCAGGATTGCTTATGTATGTTTTATAGGGAGGGTTCAGGTTAACGTTTGTGGTGCCTTTACATGACTTTGATGTGAGTTTCTCAAACATTGACTGTAGAGATTTCTGCCTCCCCTCCTCTTATGTTGCCAAGAAATACAACTCAACAGCACCGTCTTTTTCAAGAAATCATGATTCCGGTAATCCACAGACCTTGTTGTGAGACATTTCATGCATGAACTTTTTTCTTTCAAACAAACTACAAGGTCTGGGGATTATTTTGGGTGATCAGGTCATGATTTCTGGATAGTGTGTGGGTTTTTGAAATGTATGTTTTGGCTCTTTGAGGGCAACAAGACAGATGCCAGCTAGTTCCACTGTATTTGAAAGAAGGCAGAGATTTCTGTAGCAGGCTTGAGAGGTAAATAGCTCAACAGGACAGATGAACTTAAGGCCTCTTATTTTATTGTTGGAAACAATCCACCCTGTGTGTCTTGTGTCAGACTGTCCCGAGGGAAGGTTTGGAACCGGCTGCATCCATCCTTGTAACTGCACCGGTGCAGCATGTGACAGAGTGACAGGATCATGCAAATGTCCTGCGGGAACATCAGGGAAACACTGTGAAAACTGTGAGTGCAGATTTTTTTTTTATGACTTTAACGATAATAACCCAACAAATGTTTCATTAAATGTTAGCATCTATCTGTTTCATACAGTGTGTCCGGAGGGTTTCTGGGGTCTGGGCTGTGCAGAAACCTGTCCTGTGTGTGAGAATGGTGGTGTGTGTGACAAACACAACGGGTCATGCAACTGTCCTCCAGGGTTCATGGGCAGACTCTGCCAAAACTGTGAGTGTCAGCATATTCTTGTTTCTGCCGCAACATCAAACAGGAAAACCAGCTTAGCTGGATTATTTGAATCGTGCATTAAAAAGACAAGAAATAGAGTCATGCTAGAAGACAGAGGAGTGTAGTTCTCCCTAAGATCCTTCGGCAAAGCCACCTCAGACATATTTTCCACCATCTCTTGAGTAAAAGCTTGACAGCTGAATCACAGAACCAAACTGTCACAGTAACTAACTGTGCTTTTATGTGATCTGGCAGAGTTTGTTATGGTACATTGGTCTTGATTTTCTTTAAAAAAAAAAAATTGCTCTTGTGCAGCGTGCCCAAGTGGACGATTTGGTCAAGGTTGCCAGATGAAGTGTGTGTGCGAGAACAACGCTCGCTGTGACAGCGTGAGTGGGCGGTGCACCTGCGCTCCTGGCTGGACGGGACACAACTGCAGGAAAGGTAGCGACACTGGAAAACATTTGTTAATACTGCAGAGTTAACCTGACATCAACTTGTCAAACTGAGGAGATTTAAATGTGTGTATGTGTGTGTGTGTGTGTGTCTGACTCCCAGATGTGATATTTTTGTTGCAGCTTGTGATGCAGGGCACTGGGGAACAGACTGTGCAGAAATCTGCGATTGTAGAAATGGAGATGGCAGCTGTGACGCAGTGACGGGCCAGTGCAACTGTGAGGCTGGTTACACTGGAACACACTGCCACCAAAGTATGTTGCTGCTTTGTTCTGTGGAAGTGATTCACTTCAGGAAAAAAGACAACCGTCCCAGTTAAACCTGGTTTAGTTTGCTGCTGTCATTCTTTATTAAGCCACTAGATGGAGCTAAAGTAAAAATGCAAAATATCAGGTTGTTGCTTTAAAGGAATATAGTGTGAAAACATGTGTCGGTTCCTCTCTGTCGGAGTCTTGGTCTCAGTTTCACTTCAAATTATCGTACAGTCGTGTGGTACGCTGCTAATTTTCCAGTGAACTGATCTAAATCTAGCTGTGTGTGATTTTCCCCCAGAGTGCCCGGCAGGTATGTTTGGTCTTGGATGTCGCCACCGGTGTCAGTGCGACAACAGAGCGTTGTGCGACCACGTGAGCGGAGCTTGTACCTGCCAGGTGGGATGGACCGGAACTTTCTGTGAAAAGCGTAAGAGAACATTCTTGATCATGAAGGTCAGCTACCTAGTAGGTTTACATCCTAGTAACAGGCAGTCATCACATCCATGTGTATCTCAGCTTGTCCTCAGGGTTTCTACGGATTGGACTGTCAGAAGAAATGCATGTGTCATAATGGCGGGAGTTGTGACCAGGTCAGCGGCGTTTGTTCCTGTCCCCCCGGCTGGATAGGTCCATCCTGCAACCTGAGTGAGTGACAGTAAAATGATGTAGGCTTGCTCTGGTGATGAGAGAGCTGAGACAGTTCTGGACAGCTGTGAAGCAGCATCGAGAACTCTTTGTAACGCTGACTCACAGTGGAACAAAAACACGCTCAGTTCCGCAGTTACTTGGGAAAACCCAGCTCAGTCACACATGAGAAAGTACGGACTTGATGTTCCCCACGCCTGTATCCTGTACCAAGTACTGGAATTTCCACTTTTGATCAGCAGAGTTCATCAGGAGGTAATGATATTGATCTCCTTCTCTGGCAGCGTGCCCAACCGGCCTCTATGGCGAAGGATGTAACCAAACCTGTAGCTGCCGTAACGATGGCATCTGCCACCCGGCCAGCGGGCTGTGTGTGTGCACACCGGGCTGGACTGGACCCAACTGCACAGAAGGTGAGTGGACTCAACACACGGCAAACTGATCACCTGCATGACAGGCAAATTAGAGGTCTGTTTCTCTTCCAGAATGCCCTGCTGGATTTTATGGAGCCGACTGCCGGCACCGCTGCTTGTGTCAGAATGGAGCAAAGTGCAACAAAACCAGTGGAAAATGCACATGTTTGGATGGATGGACGGGGACCGCCTGTGAACTGGGTAAGACCCAGAGAGGATGAGAAGCTGTGTGTGGAACCACAAAACCACCGTGAGATGGTCGAACCATTTACATGGACCTTCCACGTCATACAGTTTGGCTCTTATTTTTGTGCTTTGGGCCAGTAGTTGTAATTATATTAACTTCACAAAGTGCTGGGGTTTCGATGACGTTGCTGTAGTCCAGTCCAACAAATGCAGACACACAGGATGATCAGACAGGCCGTTAGATGATTGGAACCATTTAGAAGAGAACGTGGAAACATGTGAAACGTGGGTGTAGGGCTGGTCAAAGATGAACCAGAAAAATTTGTCCGGTTGAGTCAACGTGAACATTTCAGTTTCAACACTCCTTCACAATGTTTTCACCTTCTCAGCAGTTCACTCGGTGAGTATCGTGTAATTATTTCAAATAGCAATGATGGAAAAAAACGGCAGAAATTACGACCCCGGTTGAGTGAATGTGTAATTTTTCTTCAACCACTGCAACTGTCTCATCTCCACCTGAAGCGCCTGAGAGGTTCCATGCTCCCAGGTTTTCTGTCTGTTTGTCCAGCCCGAACCAGCCAAGGTCACTGTCACCTGCCACTAATACCATGCCGCTCTTCAAATTTAATACAAATATTCTCTTGAATAAAAGATTAGATTGAGGTAGAAAGGCCAAAGGTCTGTGAGTAAGAAACAATTCTTTCCATAATGCTGGAACTCACAAATGACTAATAGCACTGAGTGATAATGTTTCATATCCAAAAGGTTAAAGGTCAACACAGTGTGACCTTTATATGTATTTTGTGTCGTCTCAGTAGCTGTTTTATCTGCACCATGTAGCGCTCAGTATGTTCAGAGCCTGGATGACCATGAGTGGCTGAGGTATCCAACCAGGAGGCCATAACTCTTGTTCATACCTCATGGAGGCTTTAGGGATGGATGGAAGGACGGAGCCCTGAGACACAGACAAACGTCTTGCTTCCATCCATAGAGATTAATAAATCATTTTGAAAAGGTTGTGTACAAGATGTTAGAGGTGAGCGATAAACCAGAGCAATACAAACATTATTTATGTCTCGCTGACTCAAATTCATCCCTATCTTACATTTTAGGAAATGTTTACTACTGTATCCTCTGACATAAGCTCCAACCACCAGTGACATTTGATCTGCCAGCAAACATTAGCCAACACATTAATCAATGTCTGAAATACACACACACACACACAAGGTGGATGTAATAATTCATCTAGATGTAGATTGTCAACCACATTCAGTACGTTTAATACTGCAAAGCCACAATGATGTTGCTTGGTCTGGACACGAGTGTAGAGGAATAACTTCACCTGAACCCTGAAGTAAATATTGAAAACAGCGGCCTGTGGTTGTTTTTCTCTGCTTGGGAAATCGAGATGTCTGAGTTTAATTTGCTGCCTGGGCTCATGTGTTTTTGCCTGAAGTGTAGTTATTCGCTGGCAGAGTGTTTCTGCACCACAGACAAGACTCGGTCGACCCGGTGATGACACTCCGGCTCGGTCTCCCTCCGAGCCCCACATCACACACTATCCTCCCTCTGTGCCTGTTACAACCTTTCCTGACCAACCGTGCCAGGTCTGGCCTGCTCTTCATGCGAGGAAACCTCTAATCCTGGTGTTGGAATTCCTTAACCCTCTAAACTCCGTGGCTACCGCATTTGATTGCCAACTCCAGTCCAACTATAAATTATTTGGACAAAAAGAGAGTTTACAGTCCTCATTAGAAGTTCCCTGTTGTCACATGCTGAAGTCTGTTTTCTTCTCTTGTCTCCTGTGTGTTTCTGCTTGCTGCTGCTGTGTGTAAACAGAGTGCATAGCGGGCCGATTCGGGGCAGACTGCCAGCAGCAGTGTGGATGTGAGAATGGCGGCCAGTGCGACAGACTGACCGGACGGTGCAGCTGCAGCGCCGGCTGGACCGGGGAACGCTGTGAGAGAGGTGAGTCGCCTCTGTGTAACAGACGCAGACAGACACTTTGATCTCATGGGGAAAAAAAACTGCTCTGTGGAAAAATGGACTGATGGTAATTTTTGTATTTCTGTTAATTATAAATGCTAATTTTTTCCACTCAGCTTGTGAACTGGGATTGTTTGGAGCCGGCTGTGAGGAGCGATGCCAGTGTGTGCGTGGGGCGTCGTGTCACCACGTCACTGGAGAGTGCCAGTGTCCGGCTGGCTGGAGAGGAAAGCTCTGTGACAAAGGTACAAACCTGCGGTGACCGAGATCAACTCTGGAAACCATTAGTGGACAGAGTTTCTTACATTATTTTAAAGTTTTATTGTGTAGCTTGACTTTGCTCCCCCTACTGGAATTGAGAATAAACACAACGCAATGGATGGTTGTTCATTTGGTCCAGGGTTAAAGACTCGATGCTGTGACTATCACGCCATGCAGTTTAAAACTCAGTATTTTGTAACCGTTGCCGATTTTTTCAAAGCAGTTGCGTTAAACTGCTTGTTTGCTAACTAGCTTGCTAACTGTCTTGCATTCCAAAAACATTCCAAAAACATAAGATTTCTGCAGTTATATTTCATTATGCACCGTGGCTTTAACAGTGATGAAAGTGCTTCATGGGTCTGGTATAAATAAACCTGCTTTTTCCAGAAAATCACGAACACAAAACAATTCAAGTGTGTACTGTACATGATTCATTGCAACATGTTTCCTTCTCTTCATTTGTAGTTCAGGTACTTCTGTCCACTGTGTACACATCATTTGTCTGTCTACCCTGGAAGATTGACGTCTCTTCTATTTCCCCTCTTTCCTTGTCAGTTAAACCTCTTCCTTCCTTTACCAAGAGCCTGAGGGCACAGGCCATTGTGTATTGTACAAATTTGATAATTTGCATTTCATTACTTTTATTATACACAGAATTCCAAGAATAAAAGATCCTTTCTGACTTGTGCTGTGAAACATCTGACATTGTTTTGCTTTCATTTCCTTGCAGCCTGTTTGCCAGGGTCGTATGGGCAGGGCTGCATGCAGCGCTGCAGCTGTGCTCAGGGCACGTCCTGCCACCACGTCTCTGGAGAGTGTGGCTGTCCTCCTGGATTCACTGGAAATGGCTGCGAACAGAGTGAGAGACGCAGGAGCGACTTCTGCTTTTACAGCCATCTTGACAATGTAGACGACACATCAAAAACTGAAATCTGAAACACAGAGTGTCTCTCTCAGCTTGTCTTCCAGGTACCTTTGGGAAGAACTGTAATCAGGTCTGCCAGTGCTCACAGACGAACCAACTCTGCCACCCAGTGTCTGGATTATGTTACTGCGCTCCAGGTTTCCAGGGCCCTAAATGTGACCTAAGTAAGTAGATTTCTACCTCTTAAAAGCATCTTAAGACACCAGGGATGAGAGTAGAGCCTGTTGGACTAAAAAGTTTCCTCTTTAGTGTGCAGGAAGGGTCACTACGGTCCAAACTGTGAAAACGAGTGCCAGTGTGAAAACGGAGGGAAGTGTGTTCCCTCCACCGGAGCCTGTGAATGTCCAGCAGGATTTATTGGAGCTCGCTGCAACATCCGTGAGTCAGTGTGATGGTGTGTGATGATGACAGTGGAGGAAAAAAATACACATGCAATAAGTGAAAATTGGGTTGATGTGTGTGTGTGTGTGTGTGTGTGTGTGTGTGTGTGTGTGTGTGTGTGTGTGTGTGTGGTCATGGTGACAGCCTGTCCTGCTGGCCATTATGGAGTTGACTGTGCAAGGGTGGCACGGTGTGGAGACGGAGCCCAGAATGACCCTGTCACCGGTCGGTGTGTGTGCAGCCCAGGACGCAGCGGACCGGATTGTGGACATGGTGAGCTTTCGCTGCTGGTTTGGCGGTATCTTGACTGTATGGTAATTTTAAAGGTTTTAGGTCCATGACCAGCTGTCCACATTACAGTACACATCAATCCAGCTGTCACCTGTTGGGCAAAAGACCAGAGGGTGTGTGTGTGTGTGTGTTTGATAGCTGTTTTTCTCTTTCAAATCTGAGAATGATAAATCTGGTTTGATCATGTTATTGACAGTAAATATTAGAAAGACAAGAATTTCACTTATTATAGGTGTGACATCGAAGGCTCTCGCCCAAATAACACATCATCGGTCACATGATTTTTACAGTTTTTGATGAAAACTCACATGTTGCTCCAAACATCTGTGAGCCAAACAATGAAACGGCAACAACGTTAACAAGTTGTCAGCTACTTCAGTCTGTCCTGGGACCTTTTGACCTTTGGCTTGCTGCTGTGAAGGCCAAATGTCTTTATGCAAAAGTTGTTCTTACAAAGACACCAGGGCTTTTTTAACCCTCAGTTTAGTCTTACTGACAGGAAGCAAAGCCCGATGACGATTGTTTACTCCTTGCTCCTGACATCTTGTCTGTTGTAAAATTCAAGTCTTTGCGATCTCGCATGTCAGACGCACACAATAGATGTTCATGAATATATGCTCGGCTTCCTGTCTGTGACCTAAACTGTCCTATGGTGAGTAAGAGCGCATTTGTGCATGAGAACATTTAATGATTGAGGGCCATTGTGGTTAATGAGTTCAGTTCCTTTAACTTCCATGTTTGTTTGTTTTTTTGCAACTGTAGAACACTGAAGGGCAGAAATTGATGTTTTAGAGGGAGAAAAATGAGCCTTAATATCAGCTGACTAAAAGAGTTGTCTTCTTTTTAATCCATTATTCACCAAAGTTGCATTAGTTGTGTCTAAGCTTTTGCTTGAACTGGCAAATATAAAGTAAAAATGAAACTCACCCCTCTATTAAAACTTGAAAGAATACTCATGGTGTGTGTGTGTGTGTGTGTGTGTGTGTGTATGTGTAAGTATCACAGGCTATTTGCAGTCTACATATAAAACCAAAGCTGACTCACAGCATTCTGTACGTAGATGACCAGCTCTCCTGAGGTGCATGAGTCAATAGTCACAGGTCTTCTCAGTTTAAACTGAATATATTTGTGTGTGTGTGTGTGTGTGTGCGTGTGTGTGCGCGTGCGTGCGTGTGTGTGTGCATGTGTGCGTGCTTTTGGCCCCAGGCTGTCCTCCGGGCTGGTTTGGACCCGGCTGTAACCAGCGCTGTAACTGCAGTAATGGAGGAGTGTGTGACTCTGTAACTGGCAACTGTACGTGCGGTCTGGGCTGGACGGGTGAACACTGCGACAGAGGTGACAACACCTGCTTTCTGCTTGTTATATCAACTCCAGACGCGCTGACAAGAGTGTAGTCATGACGCTCACTTTGCTTGTTCCTTTCTTCCTGTCTGGTTTGCGTGTCCCAGAATGCCTGGAGGGAAGATACGGTGCAAACTGCCAGCTGCAGTGTAAGTGTCACAATAATGGCACATGTGACAAAGCGATGGGGACGTGTCAGTGCAGTCCCGGCTACTACGGACATCTGTGTGAGCACGGTGAGAAACACACAAAACCACAACAACTATACATCCAACACAACACGATGAGGCCAAAAATGCAGTGAAAGCACACCAGGTCACACCAGAGAATGAGAGGAAAGGTAAATACATTCACCAACAACAACCATTACATCATGACGTTTGTCACGCCGTATCTTTGTACATTCATCACGGCAGCTACGTAGCGCCCGCCGAACACAGCCAAATAAAATGAAGCTTGATCGATAGCTACGAATAAGAAATAGAGCAACTAGAGCCGCTAGACAGAAGTAAAAGAGCTAAAAAGGTCAATAAAGGCTGATCGATAGCCAGATTTACAGCTGTGGATGTTCCTGTTGGAGAGTAGATCACTTGTGGCTAATGGCTCTTTTTGATTGTGTTTGGATCCTTATGGATTTTTTCCCCAGAAATATTTAATCAGCGTTTTTTTTCTAAATCCTCAATTTTTCTTCAGAAAAAAATCTGATTTTCACAAGTTGAGGGAGAAAAAAATACAGAATTAATGGTTGAATTCAAAAAGCATTTTCACTGTTCCCCAAGTAATATTCCCCAACCAAGCTGCTTAAGGAAATGACTGCAATGTCATTTGAAATATGACAGAAGTCTGTGAGGTGTTTTTAAGGTGTGAAGTGGTAAGGAAATCGGTTTTAGAACCACAGACGGCAGAGAAGACAGTCTGGAGACGCATCGTGAAACCCGAGAACAAATGCCAAAACACATGAATTACAAATCAGTTCCCAATGACTTTTATACAGAAGAAGCCTAAATTTAGAGCTTTGACCAGAAATTTCTTGTTTTTTTTTTTAGAATGATGTCAGTAAAACACATTCAAGCATCTCCAGTGTCAAACATCCCCCAATAACAGCTCTGTTCTTAAATTGGACTGAATACCAAACTGATTTATTATGGGTTATTAATCCAGTACGATTGTGACTATTAAATCTTGTGGCGTGAATGCGTTCTTTACCCAGCCTGCCCCTCTGGTCTCCACGGACCGCTGTGCCAGCTGCAGTGTGACTGTATGACCGGAGCGCCCTGCCATCCCGTGTCTGGCCAGTGTGTCTGTCCTCCAGGACACCACGGCTCTCGCTGCCATAGAGGTCAGTCATGTCTGCGCTGAGAACAATCACATAAGAATTACAGACACATCTGGACTGATCTGCCCCTCCCCCCCAGTGTGTGAACAGGGCACCTATGGTCTGGGCTGTGCCAAGGTGTGTGACTGTGATGACGACACCCCATGTGACCCTGTGACAGGAAGATGCCTGTGCTCCTCGGGGAAGACTGGACCCAGATGTGACATTGGTAATACACACTCCTCTTATGTTCCTAAAATGCACTCCACATCGCTTTATAATCCACTTTTTGGCGTTGAAAGGTAATTCAAGGCTTCTTAAACACACTGAGTGAGGTGGTTTGTTAAGTTGATCAAGTCTTTGAAACCTGAAGGGTTAAATGAGGAATAAACCCTTTATTTGAATTATTATTTTTCATTTCACTCTGTTACTTATTTTCAAAAGGCATTTTGTGGAGAGTAAAATTTAGGTAGGATTTTAGTTTTCTGTAAACATTAAGAAATGAAGATGAATGAAGTCTTGTACCTTAGATGGAACTCATCTTTCTTCTGTTTGTGTTCTGCATCAGACTGCAGGGTGAACCGTTACGGGCCAGACTGCTCACTGACCTGTCAGTGTGAGAACGGCGGACAGTGTGATGGTCGTAACGGGCGCTGCAGCTGCCTGCACAGCTGGATTGGACTCTACTGTCAGGAAGGTAATGATAAATCAGTACGACTGACCCTCGCGTGTCCCTGCTGACCTCACTCGTCACCTGACCTCATCATCATGTCCGCTCGGATGGCAGATCTGCTGAGTCTGAACAGCAGCAACGTTCTCGCTGACGTGCTGAAATGAGAGTAAATAAGGAATTAAAGTGCTGACGGTGTTGGGTCGCTGGCAGATTTGAGAGGCTGCACTTTTCTCTGACTTGGTTGTGACGTGTTTCCCCAGGTGGTCCTCCTCACCTGGCTGACGGCGGCAGCAGAGGAGACCCCCAACGCGACAACTCATTATAGCACCTGCAGCTGAAAACTCCCCATCAGCCTGGGGTCCATCAGCTGTTTATTAACTGAAGTGACTTGAGTAAAAGCTGGTGGCAGGAAGTCGTAGCTGGCAGCTGGAAGATCGTCATGGAAACAGACTCTTGATGAGATTCCACATATGGACTTGAGCTGCACGATGCCAAAGCACCATTTGAACCGTCACAGGTACAAAATGAAACGTCACTCACCTGTAAACTTCCGGATAAGAATTCCAAACTATATTCAGGAGATTAAGGTTGTTTACCGCACACGGTTATTTGTGTTTCATATTTTGCATTTGAAATACCTTTTGTGGGTTGTGTATATAAAATAATCTCTTATTTTGTACTGAAATGGGCGCTATTGCTGGATATGTTTCTAATCCATATTTCAACACTTGCCAGGACGATGGAAATGATATGAAGTGTTACCCACAAGTTCAGTGGTGCTCTACAAAGGGTTTAATACTCCTCGTGTGTTGTTATCAGTGATGCCTCAATGGACAGCTGCAACATTATAGTTCAATCTGAACCACTAAAGATTACAGCTACCATTCATTTGCACCTTTTTTACCTATAAATAATGCTTTACAATTGTGTATAAATTCATATTTATGTTTCACCCAGGTGTATACAGTTGAGTACAAAATGAATTCTATCTCGTCCACCTGACAAGACGTCACAGCACGCAAATGTTCTGCCAAGGAAACAGATTAAAACACAATGAAAGACAGACACAGGGAGGTTTTGTTGATCATTCTTAATTTTATCATTATTTCGTTTTCATTGAAGATTGAAGCTGTACATCCTGTCTAAATTTCAGATTCAAGCACAGTGCAGATAGCAACGCCTGCAACAGAAAATTAAAAAAGAAAAGAGAAAAGGCAAAGGTGATCACAATATATATATGTGTGTGTGTGTATATATATATATATATATATATATACACACACACACACATGCACGCACACGCGCACACACACACACACACACACACACACATAAAGGTCAAACTATGTACAGGAGATCTCCTTGTCTCACTACGTTGTCTTCAGAGTGAATTTCATCCACTGTAGCATTCATGTCAGCATTCCTCATGATACACACGCGACACAAAGCAGTAGCTTCTTTTCTCAGTCTTTAAGTTGACATAATGCTCATAAGAAAAATGCAGCATGATGAAAAAGTAAAAAGAAAAAAAATCTTCCTTTAACTCTCCCTAATGGTTATAACATAAAAAATATATATATATTATTTATAGATATATATATTTTCTCTTTAGGACCTTCTGTAAAATAAGCGCCTCTGTGGGTCTGGTTCCATTTCTGAAGAACGATGACGATGAAATGTCTCCTACACAGGCGAGGGCACACATCCGCCTCTCTACCAACCTTAGAGTTCTTTCATGGGCAGGTCAGCACCGTTAGAAATAACATTGATCGTTAACAGAAAGTCTCACACTTGCTCCCTACTGATGACAGTCAGAGGACAGAAACTCACAGACTACTGGACTAACAGTTCTTGGCTCATCTTCGTTGGTTTTTTTTCTTCTTGGAAAAAAACATTTGACTTGTGCCGTTTTTTTTTTCTTTCTCCCTCACTCTTTAAGTACGAGACACAGCAAAACAAACATATATAGGGATTAACTAATACAACAGGCTAAAGCAATGATTAGTAAACCCCCTAACACACACACATACATACACACACACACATTCAGCAGCAGAGACGTTAAATCACTATGTTGCTCCGAAGTTGTGTAAAATTCATCACCACAATCCCCACAGTGACTCTCCGAGTATCTGATTCACGTCACCATTCACACTGACAAGTTTCTAAATCCAAACCTGTAGTTAGGTTTTTTTCCCCCCTGCTAAAAATCAAAACCGTATCAGCTGCTAGTCACGGTATCTACATGTTTGTTAGCTGTCGCGTTGCTTTTCTGGTAGGCTGGATGAAAAAGGTCCATGCTTGAAGGGACGTCACGTGTTATCCACTTGTGCTTGGATCACAGTAAGAGAATGATGCGGGGCGGGTGGTGTCAAGTTTAGCAGTGACACCTCTGACACAAACCTTACTGTTCCTAAAGCATGTAGCTGTACTATGTTGTGTACATGAAGGACTTAGTAGTATAACAGCATAGATAGTTAAGCAAGACTGCACATGCCGCAAGATGATTTCTAGAATCTTACAGGTAACACTCGTGAGGGGACAGATGAAAAGAAAAGAACCCCCCCCCCCCAAATAAAGATCTTTGGCTCTAGCAGCGCCAAAATGTCACTGGACGCCCCCCCATCCCCAGCCGCCACCCCCCCGTGTCCACACACGAGAGACAGACACATCCTCCTGACACTACCCGCTCCGTTCCCTGAGGTGCTGCCACCCACTGATTAACCCGCCACCCTCCAACCAGTCAATACCTCTTAGACTGGTGACCGCTGCCGTGTACAAACACATGAGACCAGCTGGCTTAAGTCCACCACACAGTTGGATGCAACTGTAAAATAAGGCAAAACACTTGAACATAAATTTAATCAAGGAGAAGTTTTCCCCACCATATTCCTCGATTTTAAAAATAGACCACAGAGGCTGGGTAACAGAGTGACGTAGAACGCCACCGCACTTGACTTAGCACGACCCTCAGCTCCTACAATTAGGGATTTATAAATTTCTAATCTCTTCAGTGGCAGACGAATTGCCCCGACACATCAGCCTACGCGCCTGACTCGTCATTACAGACGGTTCACTGGTCAGGACGAGGAGGAGCCTCAGTCGTTAAGCCTCAGGGAGTCACCGCCGTGCTCTGAGAGCAGGAGCGTGGAGCATCAGGCTGGACAAAACAAACGCACTGCCAGTGAAGACACAGAGGGAGGATGTGAGGATGAGGAGAGGGAATCATCAGGAGGCGATATGTTTCTATAGTGCAATGGCTGTGAAATATTGAAGTAGCTAACCTCCCCCCTCCTGAACCACCCTCCAACACGACAATACTAAAGTGCTGATTGTTGAAGCCCAGGAGGCTCGTACACTGAAAACACACACAACACTGGTTTTCCTTCAGAGGAACTTCGACAGACAAGACACGGGAGTTCGTAAACACAAGGTCCGAGGAACAGATGCATGGCTATGGGACATGTGCAACACAGTAGTTCTTGTATATTCATACATTATGAACATAATTTGCCTTTTAGTTGCATTCAGTTTTTGGTTTAAAAAAAGAAAACAAGAAAAAAAAAGAGAAAATCTGGCTGCCAAGCAAGCGTGTGCTTATTTTTTTTAAAGGTATTTTTTCTCTATGATATTAAAATACGTTCAGCTGAATTGAATGTGTAACTGATTTAAGTATGAGCGCATATTCCTAACCTCGCTTCCACTTTCTTTGTCAACGCCTTCTTTTCCAGTGGAGGTGACTGTATTTTTTCCCTCTTTTCTTATCCCTGCAACTCTAAATGAGGTGCCCTGGGTGGCCTTGGTGTGGCCAGACTCATGCGCCAGGGTCTCACTCAGTAAAAGCTCAAGCAAACAGAGGATCAGGCAAAGGTGGGGCACTGCGGCTGCAGGCCAGGCGCAGCCCTGCCGGACGGGGCAGCGGCGCGCATTAAGAGCGGTAGTCCTTTTTACTGTACGGCTTGTTCCCCAGGATGCTGTCTACCTCGTGTGTGATGGACGACGACAACTTTGGAAGGACCTGCGACAGGAGAAAGGCAACAGTGAATACACCCTCCATGTTTTCACTGAGTCACGATAAAGCTTTGCAGAGATGATCATGAAGCCTCTAGAGAGCAAGAGTGATCCGCTTTGTCTCGGTTGTGTTACTAATGTGGTTTCAATACAGACACACACACACAATGTGGGAAAGACATGGAGTATAAAGGCTGTGTGCCAGTGTTTCAAAGCTCTCCATTTGTAAGGGCCTTTAAATTTATGGCATGAAAGAAGTATAAATAAAATAAATGAGGAGAAAAACATACTGACATGATTATCATACACTTGCTGCGGCACAATGGCCACTGTTATTATAATATAATATTACTGCTGTGTGAATGGAAGGTAACTGCAATCATTTTACACGTAACTGAGCAACTTAATCTTGCATCACATTGTACAGACAGATATTGGGCTCTTTTTCTCCAGGTAACGTGGAATGACCTCCACCAACGATGTTTTAAGCCGCACCTGATGGTTGGTTTGCTGCACCACTTTTGCCAAATTTAATCTCATGTGATTAGCAGGGGTGTGGATGAGGGCCCGAGGCAGAAGTTGGACCCAAATTCATACGATTTGTACTCACACAAAATAAAGGAAGCAATACAATGCAATAAAAAACAGGTGTATCCTAATTTTGCAGTCGAGTTCTAAGTCCCTTGGTCACATGATAGGAAAACTGATGAAAATATAAACAATATGTTTTTATATGTAATATAAGGGGGCTGAATTTTGCATTGGAGTAGTCAAATAAACTATACAAGACAATAAAATGCTACAAAAAAATGTAGGTCATGTGTTTCAGTCAAGCGCTAATATGTAGTATTGATTTGTAGTCCCTAAGTCATTTAATATGGAAGCTTCTGGTAGGAAAAAAGGGGGAAAAAATCAAAAAAATATTGACATTGTCTGTTGTTTGAGAATCTAGCATTCATTTATATTTTTGAGGGTTGAGTGCATTTACTTGGGACTATTAGGAAAAGGAAAAACAATAAATCATGCGCTAACATATTCACAATTATAATTAGGAGGCAGTAAAATGTAATAAAAAATAGATGTGCTGTATATTTGTAGTCGAATACTAATATCTGATGGGGAATTCCATTAAAACCTTCATGCAGCAGAGAGCTCCTCCTACATTGAGACTAACTGGAGGGATCTTGGAGGCACAAACCAGGAACAACTCAGTCCAACGCCATCACATCGTTTTTGCATCATCTTGCAAACGCATAGACTCACGAACATAACATGACCTGCTTGGTGAAGGTAATTACTGCAGAAAAATGTAGGTGGTATCAAATTGGACTAAATAACGTGATGTAATTGCTCCACTTGTACATTTTTAATGATGTAGTGCTGTCCAACATGCATGTAAATATTTAAAGATTACCTATTTAAACCGCATTTACCAATCAAAGATGAATAAATAATGTAACTGCAATGTGCCCCACGTGGTAAACCCCATTCAAAACACTCAAAGAAATGATTATTCACATGTAGGACGGATGAAAGGCACTTAATTGCTCTATTTGCTCTGATTAGAATTTTTCCTCTTTCCACATTAAATGCATGAAATAAATACTTAAGTGTTATGTTCTTTTCAGATGAGGGACTGTGTGTCTATTTCAAGAGTTGTGATTTAAAATTCCTGCTAACAGAAAAATGGCAAAGCCCTCGGGAAATGTGAGCATAACATTTTGAAATGGAAATATCAAATGTACTGAGGGAGAGGAGACATAAAGACAAACACACACACACACACACACACACGCAGGAACATACACAACATATGAGAACTGAGGACAGGAAAATTCTGCACTTGGGGCCAGACATAATGAGGAGAAGATGCTAACCCCCATCACTCATCTGAAAACCCCTTTAAAAGAATGTATCTTATCAGTAGAAGGAGAATTAGCCAAAAGCTTGTCTCCAGTCCCCCTGGCAACTGATACACTGCTGACCTTATTAACTGGGTACAGTAAAGCAGCCAAGCATGCAGCAGCAAACTGCCCGAGAGGCCGAGCAGCACTCAGGAGAAGAGGCGGCTGTAATGGACTGTAAGGCACGAACAGAGGGCCGGCCCAATGAAGCAGGTCAGGTCAAACCTTCACAAATTAAACCACTGATTTGTTCTGCAGAATGGCAACCATGTGGGTTTAAATATGCGCGCGTGTGCACACACGCACACACACACATATCAGTATTTCATTGTCTCACCTGAATGGCTCCAATGTTCTCCATCAGCTGGTCAGTGTTGGACGCCCCTAAAAGGACAGAGCTGACCCCCTCGTTCCGTAGGCACCATGCTGCAGGAGACCAGTAAATAGCAGTGACGCTTCCACCACTACTGAGTACACACACACACACACACATACACATACACACACACCTCCAAACTCACACCATCTCTCAAACCAGTCCTGCTTTGGCTGATATATGACAAACTCATAGCTTGAGTGACCAGAATAATTGTAAAACTCTATAAAATAAATACTAAATACAAGTAAATACACAGAATATCAAACCATAACAATGCAACTATGTATATTATCATGTATTATTATAATACATAATTCTTATTTAGGTGCCACAATCTCTTAACAGACCCCCCCCCCCCATTGTGATCTGTATTATGCAATACTCTGTTTTGCAATTGAGGCAAACACTCTTATAAAGAGATTGAAAACATAGCAGGATTATGTTTCGACCCAAATCTTGCACAAACATAAAGCCTAAAATGGTAACAGGCACTGGAGATAGAGAGAGAGAGAGAGAGGAGAGAGAGAGAGAGAGAGAGAGGGAGGGAGAGGAAGTAGCCCTTCCCTCGGACCGCCGGGATACCCACAACACACTCACGACCAGGCTCTAATTCCTGGATTCACCACCTGCTCAAGCTGCTGCAGCAGGCCTCTGTATCCGGCCACAGGCAGGACAGTATGTCATTGTTATATAGTTTATATTCAATAGTGGAGTGTCACAGTGATGTAGAGGACTACATGGTGAACATAAATCGTCTGCGCTGCCTTCAGGAGCACCGGAAGGATTTATGGTAATTGGGAGAGATGAGGGTGTCCGCTAATGGGCCGTGAAACCTAATCTATGGCACTGCTTTACCATGAGAGTGAAAAATCTGCTGTGATCTGTGCTGAGATAAGAGGCAAGAGCCCCAGATTTACTTGGTGCGTCCTTCATGTGTGACACTTTAACAGCTCTCACAGGACGGGACATCTTTAGGGTTTGCACATTCTCACTTTCCTCTGAATCAATACGGTCGCCTCGCCGGATTTATGTCCAGGATGCTACTTTAATATTGACACTGCAAACTGTTATATGTAGGTGAACAGCAGGGAAAATCATAGCCGTGCATATGTAAACACATAGTGTGAATACGTGTGCATTCCATATGTTGATATTTACAACGTTGCTGTGTATGCAGAGAGGACTGTGCCAGATCCTTACGCAGGAGATAACTGTTCAATCGATTCATGATACTTCTATTTATATGAGTTAATGCGCGCAAACTAGATTTTATCTCCGATATCTCAAGCTACGGTGGGACCCAGCTATCCGTTCTCTTCAATGCTCTCAGTCTGTTATCCTGGACTTGGCCTGAATAGGTTGGACGAGCTTCTGCTGCTCCTAGAGATCCCAAAGGGACAGATGTTCTATCTCTTTCCATTATGTTATTTCCATATTTTTGTTTCTTTTTCTCTCTAATTCTCAGTGATGACTCTTTAGAGAAATTACAACACAGACAAACAGGGGACAACTCAACATACCAACAGTCAAACCAGACAGCTGCGGGAGCGGTGTTGACCTCGGCCTGTCTGAGGCAGAGGGACGGACAGACAGACAGAAAGAGAGAGAGCGGCAGAATGTATCTGCGTACCGATGGCGAGTTGGGGCAGAGTGCAGCCCAGCCGCTCCGCGATTGCCTGCAGCTCTTTCAACTTCGCCTGCTGACGCCGGCCCTCCTCGCTCAAGATCTTGTCCTTCAACCACTGGTAACCCTGTCGAAAACACAGCACACCTGCTCAAAAACACAGCCCTGCTCACACCGCTGCGCTGCAGCTCCTGTGTCACCAGGGCCTGTTTTTAAACATGTGACTCTGTCTCCTGCTGTTTACACGGCGGCCTGAGAAACACAGCTCCAACTACGCTTTCTGATGTGCTAGACTTCTAGTTTATGATTAGAATTACAAAGTTAGAAACATTCGAGGAATAATGACTGCTGTATTCAGAAACAGCACATTAGGGTATTTGTGCTCGACAGAGTCAAAATAATGTTCAATTTGAGGATCAGGAATAAACAAAATACTGCCATCAGTGAGCAATAAATAAATCCAGTGAGCAGAATCACTCAAGCCAAAACACCACACACATCCACAGACAACACTGAACCAAGCTGGAAGCAGCACGTATCACACAGGTGGTCAGAGGGTACAGCACAACACCGAAATGGAACGCTACTTTCATGAATCAGGAAGGTCACAAGCCCAGGTCACTGACACAACATGCCACCACACAGGAAGGTAAAATGCAGATTTCGAGTTGTCTTGAATTCTTTAAATTGAAAAAACAAAACAAAAACCAAACGAACAAGAACTTGTTTTGATAAATTGACTCGATGTGTAGTTTCTAAATCAAGCGTTACTCTTGCTGCTACTTCAAAAGCAACTATTCAGCAGGGTTTTTGAGTGGTCAGTGAATCAAATTATGAAGTCTTTCTGCTCATTCATTCAGGCTGACTGTTGTTCCCTCATGTTGTTCTCAGTGGAGAACAGAAGTTTGGAATTATTATCCCAGTTAAGAAAAACACTTGATTAGAGATCTAACAATTCAATCTGCTCCCTGTAAAGACTATCAGCATGTAGTCATGCTGGGCTGTAATTATTCGAAGAGAATCCATTCTAGTGCCTTCGGTATGTGTCAGGTGTGCTCGTGCTTGTTGTGACAACTGAGTCAAACAGCGCTGCTTGTGAGGAGGTACACAGTGCATGGTTTCAACATGGCACTGGAATCACGGGTACATGTGGTCCAGCGTGCACAGAGTTTGAGGCGCAATCAGCAAACACCAAACTGTAACAACCAGCGACCAGGAAAACACCAGCACAGATGATCGGAGCGGGAGAGTGACAGAACACAGCAAACTAAATGTGTGTACCTTCAGAGAGGCTCGAGAGTACGGAGGCACCCTCCCGTCGTATTTTCCTGAGATGATCCCACAGGCCAGCGGTGACCACGTCATGGCCCCGACACCTGAACACAAACACCTGGTCATCGAAAACAGCTCTGACAGGCACATGGCTCACTTTGAAGTCTGGTTAGAGGAACAAACATCATTGATTGTACTACTTATCTGGTGTGGAGCACTGGTTTGTTGATTTCAGCTACTAATTGTACTTTAAATGATTATTTCAGCTTGAAACTTTGCGCGAGAATTATTACCATCACCTGACCTAACAAAAGCAACTGCTGCTCACCTATCTTATGGAAAAGCTCAGGTAGCTGCACTTCCACCTTCTCTCTCTGAAACATGTGGTACTCGGCCTGCTCACAGATTGGAGGAATCTGGTTGAATTGTCGTGCCACCGAATACGCTTCCTGAATGGAAACATGGGATGAAGATTAGGATTCGTACAGTGCCACTTATGTAGTATAGAAAGATGAAGAACAGGTGTAGGTATGGTAATATACAGCAAGCTGTGTTGTTCTTATGTATGATGACTGTCAGCAGCAAGTAAGACGGATCTTCATGATTTGCAAAAACAGTGATGACGTCATCTGCAGCTCACCATTATCTCCATCGGGCTCCAGCGGGACGTTCCCCAGTACATAGCCATGCCTTGGTTTATCACGTGAGTCATTGCTCGCACCGTTTCTGCACATGAAAACATACTAAACAAATTAAAGACACGCTCATTTCTCTTAAATAACAATGTGATGAGCTTTCAAGGCCCCTAAAGACCCGAGTGTCTGAGACGGGGTCAGAAGCACAGAGCAGTAAAAACAAGCGTATCAAACGGCAGTAATCCTCCATCCATCTATTCACCTCGCTGACATCAACAAAACTGGCAGCCTAGTGAGCTTTTGGCTTAAGAGGGTTTCCCTGTAAACTGACAGAACAGCAGATCCTCTTCAACCTGTACGCTGCCCTTCAGCTATCCAGAGAATAAAATAGAGCAGATGGTCCAACTGCTGTTTTTTGATGCAGACTCTCTGACTATGTTAACTGTGTGCATTTTAAAATGCAAACTAGCAAAAGAATTGCCTGGATTTTTGCATTCAAGCCTGCTTCTGACTAACAAGACACTACGGTATTGTCAGGGAGCCAAAGCCAGTGGAGCTCAAGCTGAAGGCAGACAGATGACCTCTGACCTAAGTCAGCCCCTAAGGTTAAATGTGACCCAGGAGCAGATGGATGCCGTGTGACCAGCTGAGCCTCATACACAGTTAGCACTCTGCCATTTAAAGGTCTCCAGCATCAGCATCTCTCCTCATTCTGGCTGTGGAGGTGGAGGCACCAAGACAACATGCGGCATTCAAAAATAGATATTTCAGTTACAAGAGATTTGTACATATCCGATTCTCCGCATTACAGTAGTCATAGAAACAGAAAATAGGTTTTGAACGTGCAAGAAAATCATGTTTAAGCGTGTGTGAGGGAGTAAGACAAGAACAAGATTTTACCTTCCATTGGTGTATTTGGGTCTGGTCTGTTTGCGAACACCACGTCCACGTAGTCTAACTGCAGTCTTTCTAGCGAGGCTTTTAAACCTACACATCACAGCGTCACAGTTAATTTTTTACAGGGTGATACAGTTCACCCAGAAGTTTACTTGGCAATAATCCCAAGTGTATGTCAAATATTAAAATATGGCTTTAATTCCCTGGAGCCAAAGTAGCTAATTAGGAAGTATTTTGTTGTTGCAGTGTCAGTATTTAATCCAATAATCTGCAGGCTAATACTTACCTTCTATAATGTGTTTTCGAGATAAACCTCTTTCAGTCTCCGCTCTACAAAGGATTACAAAAACATCGGGCGTTAGAAACAATTGCGCCGGGCTGCCCCACTGAGGTACTCTAACATTGTGAAATGTGGTTTAATGAGGGCATATGCTTTCTTTTAAGTATCTTGTGACATGCAGAGTTAAAAAGAGGTTGTGAAAAACTGAAGAATCAACTGGATGGAACTTACTTTCCGCCCCAGAATATCTTTGTTGTTATCACCAGACTTGAACGTCTGCAAATAGAAAATGAAAGCACATGTGTTACAACACCTGCCATGGAGGAGAATTACACCCTGATGTACTGGAGTAGGTGATATCTGAAGATACAAGGAGGTATTTGTACAAACCCTACACTGTACTGTACACAGAAACAGCAAGGATGGCACTCTAGCGTGCATCTTATGAGTAATCATTCATTTCTACCTTATTCTTTACTGTCACACTCACTCACCCACAAGTGTGACTGTGCCAGAACTCACTCAGCACCAGTGAATGAGTCTTGTAGGTGTACAAACAGACAAAGCAATACAAATGTCAATCCAGGACCGACCAAGGAGAAGTCAAGGCACTAGAAGTTCATGTTTTATTCAGCATCTTTGTGGAGGGACGCAGGAGTGTGGGCATTGCACGACTGCCCACATTAATCTTTCATCCGCGAACCTTACCGCTCTACTTCACAACACACAGCCTTCTCCAATATGTGCAAGGAAGATGGCACAAGATTAAGGAGGCTGGCGGGACGGAAATTAAAAAAAAACACCAAACTCAATTAAAGTGTGTTTCATACCTCCATCCTTTCTTTTTTATGATGTTCCCTAGCACCACCTCTGCCCTGTGAAGGAGACAGCGAGAAGGCTTGATTAAATGGAGACATGATAAGAAACCCCCGACTGTCTTGAGATACGAAATCAAATTTTGAATACCCAGCTGTATAATGCATTATCAAAGCTTTCATTGGAAAGGGCACATTTTGCACTGTTGTGTGTACGTGTGTGTGTGTGTGTGTGTGTGTGTGTACGTGTGTGAGCACTGCCAGGTAAAAGTCAGAGGCACCTGTTCCCTACTGCGCTGTAGCCTCCACTGTGTTACTTATTAGCCGCCACACGGGCACGAATGGGTGACATGTTCAACATGGGGCTCATTATAGCTGAGCTGAGACCTGTCAACACAATGTCGCTGCAGCGCTCTCACTCTGCCTCAAGTAACAAGACTCCTCTCAGGAACACTAAATCACACAAAATGTTTTTGGCCAGTTCTGACAGGTAAAAATCCATGCGGGATGCTGTTTTATGTATTTTTGGCATGTTGTGTTATTGGATTGTTAACAAGAGTGTGTGTTAGTGGTCTTTCAATGTGTCTTTATGTACAATCTGTTGTCAAAGACTTCCTTACCTCAACAAATGTTAATATTCTGATAACTGTGGCCAGTTCGTTTGGATTGCTCTGGTCCACTCATGACACATTTCCATCGTCAGTCGAACTGATGCCTGTGGGGGTTCAGGTTTACTAGAGACCTGCATATTCCACCTGAATCTTATGTTATTCATTTAATTAATGCTCACTGGATTGTTTGTCTTTTTATCACCATAAATTGCTGTTTAATGCCGCGGTGCCTGCATTTTTGGGTGAAGGCAGAGACAAAACAAATGAGTGGACTTTTGAGACATGTTTTTCTCATCATTCGCTAAATTCCCAAACCTCCACTACCAAGATGGGAAATACCAAGATGACATGACCCATCAGCTGAATGGCAATTATTCTGAGACACTAGAAGTTAATGGAGGTTATCCTAATTAATTTCTTACTGAATTTCTTTCTGATTCCACCCGCATTTGTTGTGTTACCCAGTAAACCAGTGCCTCAAACACAGTAATGTGATTCTCTTTCGTTGGTGTACCACCTCATGCATATGCTTTTTTTTTTGTATTTACACTTATTGACGAAATCTGCCCCTCCAGGATCTTCCTCCTCCTCCTGTATCTGTCTGATACAATTTGCTGATCCAACAAGCAGCAGGAGCACAGTAGGTGCTGCACTACTATCTTTTCAGACCCACCAGATGGACTCGCACCTTATTAAAAAAAAAAAAAGGAGCCTTCGAGCACATGCCAGAGAGCGATAGTGTATGTGTTGGTGTGAAGATCAGTGTATGGGTTTCAGGCGAAGCACCTACGCAATGCACCCTGAGTTGCCCCTCTGAAATGTGAGTGATTGAAGAGCCCAAACATAAGGTGCAGCGTGCCCTGAGCAGGTTGACTCCCTCCATCCATCCATTAATTAGCTCCTTCTTCCCGTGCTGAGTCTGTTATGACTTACAGCAGAATCCACGACATCATGCTGCATTATTCATGGATTTGTAACATTTATTACTCTCAGACCTCTATAATTATGCTACCAATTTGTCATTGGCTTTACACAATATCATGCAATTATTATGCATCTAGAGCAAACTGTCTAAGCCTGAAAGAAAACGAGAAGGAAATTCCTTTCTGCCAATTACAGCCGTACTTTTAAATGCTGTCACGCCATATGTGGTTGCTGATAACAGCAGCTACACGAGATAAGCACGGCATGTTTATTTGTTCAATTACTCATATTCATTTGTATTTCAGAGACACACTAGTCTGCATTTTGGGACGGTTATGCTGTTTAAGAATCACAATCAGTATTGTGTTGATGTTATTTCATATTTGTGTTTTGTAAAGCAAAGAACAAACAGAACAAATATGACCGACATAACAACTGTGAAAAGCTACGCATGAGGGAGACGACTGTACAGATTTGTTTATCTCTCACTCTCCTCTGAATAGTCAAAAGTGAAGGGAATGTACATCCACCCAAACCCTTTCATATTGTCTGAGTGATGAAGGAACTGCAGTAAGCCTGAACCACAGATTTAACTTGAAAGCTTTTTCTATTCAGATGTGCAAAGTGTGTGATTTGTTCTAGTCCCGTGCATGTGTATGTGTAATATAAGCTCCTCGGCGCTGCGCTGCAGAGGAAGCTGTCAGGATTAACACCTATGTAAGACCACACACTGAGCTGTGTGATGTGCTGTCACAAACATTTGCACGTGAATAACAGTATTTTCTCTTGAACTCTGGTTTGTTTAATAGAAGTACGAAAATCAAAATGAAGCCTCTGACACAAAAGATTCACTTTGTGCCTGTTTTCTGCCTCGCAGACATAAAACAAGCTAAACATAACAGTGAAGAACAAGTCAGTCTTCAATGTTGACACTTAGCAGAATAGCCGCTAAAACACCGAGACCTGCTGCACGTTTCTTTCTTATCTTCAGTATAAAAGCCGAGGGATCTCCCCAAACATCACGGTAAAACTAGAACACTCGGGAGGATTTACAAAAAAAACCCCACTCTAATCAGCGATACTGTTTGTAAAGGATAAGCCCTTAGATTATTTCAAAGTACATCAAGTTACTACAGAAACAGATTAAACCACACTGGAATTAAAAGCATCACTACATAAAGCATTAATGTAACACAGAGATGCTTTATGAGGTTAAAAATATCATCAGTGGCTGTCATGTAAATTTAGACCAAGGCTATGTATAACTGAACCCTTACAAATATTACTATGTGCTAGAAAAAAGGACAAAGCTATTTCCAGGTTCAAGGGGACTGACATTAATCTCTGCTGTCCCTCAGCACCTCACTGGAACTACGTTCTGATAAAAACGGGTGGCAGGTGGAATTTATCTTAGTGAAGACATTGCAAGCTAAACAAATTCAATTTGTATCCACCAACTGGAGCTGTGGATAGATTTCTAGGTGTTCTAGTAGATTACACTAAAATGATTTGCATCTCTACACAATATCCTGGGCAATAGGAGGACGAAGGGTTGTATATTTTAGATTTGGGTGAAATGACAGTTAGCCAGGAGACGTGAATAATAGGATTATTAGCCATAATGTCGTTACCAGTCGAGGTCGGCTCTCCACCAATGAGCAAGTTGTGAAATGTACGTACCTGTAGAAGCCTCAAGTTTGTAGGTTATCAACTTTATTTTAGGAAAAACAGAATTTTACTGGTCTCACAGAGAATTAATTCTTTTTACTAGACTCATCACTGTCAGCCATTTTGAATTCCTGGTTGAGAGGAATCTGGCTACAGAAACATGAGCTTCCTTTCTGGTGAGAAAACACTGAAGTTCTTAATATCATACATTCAGTGACAACAGGGACAAGGTAACTAGCAATTACTAAAACTCATCAGCTGGCCACAAAATATAGATATATTAAACAATGCTGGGTCAGACTTATCATTTGTTCTGACTTATGGGGTAAGTATTTCCTTAACTCGCCAGATAATTATCTACACAGTGATTTACCTTTGTCTGTTTCTCTGCATTTTGGTTATCTTTCTAAGCTGAATGAAATATGAATGTTCATGATTCATCTGCTCACTAAAGTCTTTAAGGCTCTATCAGGATTTTGTGAAACATCAAAGGAGGATTTGGAGGGGAAATTTACTTCCAGAACGAGAGCCGCTCTAAAAGTGGGCGGTCACTGTTGAGTTCTGTTGTCTGACGATGAGCACCACCCTAGATGTTAACAATGGAGCATCACCTCTAACGCTGAGAACCTTGTGCAGCGTTGAGATCAAGCTCAATAAACCCTCGTGACACGGAAACTTTCACCAGTTTAT
Organism: Aulostomus chinensis; assembly: GCF_037954235.1. Lineage (NCBI taxonomy): Eukaryota > Metazoa > Chordata > Actinopteri > Syngnathiformes > Aulostomidae > Aulostomus > Aulostomus chinensis. The sequence continues at coordinate 22,143,955 of NC_141322.1, read as the reverse complement.
GAAGGCTATTTGGAGACTTTGTGATTAATGACGTGACACGGGTTTGGTAATAACTGTTGCAGGATATACTCACTTCCCAGCAGCGTAGACCTCTGCTGTGTCAAACAGATTGATGCCATTTTCATAGGCCAAAGTCATCAGCTGCTCCGCCATCTGTTGAAAGAGAACGGAGAGGGGAAATGATGGAGAGCGCTGATGTTATAGTTTTTCAATTACCGAACGTTATTTAAACCACAAAATAAAGCAGCTTCTGTTTTGCCTTCATTTAATGTGTTTGCTGTCTGGCTGCTGACTACCTCTGGCACTGTTTCACTTTCAGTAAAAATAGCATTCTTGGGCAATCCTGCATATGCAAGATCATGTGGAGGGTTTCCATTTCCGAACTGACTGACTGATGGAAAAGGACAAAATCCATCTGCTCTCACCTCATCCGTTATCTGCCCACCAAATGTCACCCATGTTCCTAGGAAGAGAGACAGAGAGGAGGATCAGAGTACATGTAAACAACCACACACGTACCCAGATGAGCAAGTAAACAGTGATACTACACTCAGTGGCTAATTTAGTAGCTGCACATATATCCCATTTATATAAATGTGAGTTGAGAATATATCAAATTACCACAAACACTTTTCTAACTGCTTATTTTAGCTTAGATGTACCCGAGGAACTGCCAAGTTAGAGTAATGTACTAATAATATATACATGATAAAGTTCCAGCCATTTAAAAACACCTCTAGACACGCCACTGAAGTTTCTGTGTAAAAATACTACGAGTATAAGAGGAAAGACCGTGGGGTTATCAGTTTTCATAAATGTGTTACATTTGTTTGTATGAAAACTATTTGGGGAGCTCTTACCTAATCCGAGGCAGGACACACGCAGGCCAGACTTCCCAAGGTTCCTGTCAAAACAGAGAAGTACATTAACATGAATGCTGCACTGAGGGGCATTGATTTGTGATAGTTTGTACCCCAGCGGTGAGTCTGACCATCTTAACTCTTAATAAATAAAGAACCCGTCTGTGACATTAGTTCTGCTTTTAATACTTGGAAAAGTCTCTTCCTGAGGTTCTTACTGCAGTCACAGATGCTGAGAAGAGGAAGAAGAAGAAGGAGAAGAAGGAGAAGGGGGTTTTTGAAACCCGTCTACTGCACTGACACATGCAGATTGGAGGGTTAACGACGGGCACATGTGCCAACAATAAAATGTGTGTGTGTGCAAAGAATTGTCAGGGTTAAGTCAGAGGGTCTTAAGCAGGCCCACCATGATGTCCACTGAAATTCCTCCCCCAGAATCCCTCAGCTTCAATCTGACTGAAATCCCTTAAAGCAATGTGGAAGCTTGACTCCTCACAATAACTTGCTCCTACAGATGTTTCTGAGCCCATGGCAGTCCACACGGACGCCCCCACCCCACCCCCTGCTGACAATCATGGCTTTAGCTGACTCTTCTGTTCCAGCTTTAGCTCTAGCTAAAGTCTTCAAACATCCCTATGGTTCATAAGATGTGCTATTTGCTCTCATTAATGTGTTGATCATCCATTTTGCAAGGCAGATTTGGACTTTTTTTTTTGGATCTACAAAAGTCTCAAGACCTTAGGTAGCCATGTTTGGATGAGAGGGTGGAGCTGGGGAGGAGAGCAGGTCATAATCGCAGCTAGCAGCACATGAAGGTACACCCCCACCTGCCACTCAAAGAGAGGCCACACCCTTGTTTTGGTGTAACTCTAAGCCTGTCAGCTGTGAGAGGCTATTTGAAACATGGTTTTTGGCATGAAATGTATTTGTTGCTCTTTTGCACCCTGGAGGTTAATGCTTGGATTATATATACAGAATAGAGAAAATGCTACATCTGGTCAAACGGCTCTCAATAGCTGAAACAGGCAATGTGATGACATTTGTAAAAAAAGGGAAAAAAAAGGAAGAAAAAACAAGTTCCGTTAGAGATTATGTAACTTGTGCAGGAGTCAAACGAGAGTGTGGGAGGATATGTACTATATTTTTATAAGACTGCCCGTATAGAAATACAGTTGAAATGAAAAGGGGTAAATAGGGAAACAAAGATGTGTGCGTGTGTGCGCAGATAAAAGAGGCGTGTGCTTGTGACTGTGTGTAGTGCTCTGTGTGTGTGTCTGAGTGTGTGTGGGGGTGTTTTATGAAGCCATGATAAGATTGCTGAATAGCTGTGGTGACTAACAAAACACTTATTTCAATGTAGTCTCAACACAAAGTTGAAAAAGCTTTAGGCTTTAAAATAAATATGGAAATCTCAGTAACAGTATCATATCCACTCTCAGTACACTGTATTTGTGTGGTGGGGAAAAAGAAAAATTAATGCTCCTAAAAAACTTCAGTTTCTATCCTAGGTTTTTTCTTGTGATTTCCTTTTTTTTTTTTTTTGGAAGCTAATCCACATCATCAAACTCGCCCTTGCATCAAAAACCACCCAGGATACGGATAAGCTGGAGAGGTCTCTCCTTCATCTTTAATATTATCCACTGGTTTCAGTGTTACAAAAAATCTCATCCAGGTTTTAAGTTTTATTCCAAACACATAATTACCAAAACAACAACAACAACAACAACAACAACAAAAACACATTAAAATGATCCCAATGATGTCATTTATTAGGAGTCTACAAAGGTACAAGCAGGCACAGTGTGCCAAGCCACAGAAGAAAGAGTGATGGGAGAAGGTAGTGGGAGCGTGCAACCTCACGGTGCACTGTGGTGACAAGGTTAACGTCCCCTCTGGCAAACGGGAGCTAATCTATAATTGGCTGCTTTTTATTTGTATGAGTTAAAAACCCCCCTAAGGGGTCTGCTGCTCAGCATATCAAAGATAACCAAAAGCAGCTTACTGACCAAAATTGGTAGTGTAAAGTACAGTATATTCACTAGTGTTTCAAAAGATGGACTAAGACACTTTAATGGTAGAATAATAAATATCTCCTTCACTCAAGATTTTGTTGTATTTAAGAAAAAGAATTTCTCTATTGACAATTTGTGCCTTGCACTATCCCAGATTTAAATATCTAATGTGATTAAACATGTGCTGTTTAATATGTTAATACTTCACATTCAGGCACGTTGAGAAAATGAGTTGCACAGTGAAGGCTTTTTCAATTAGACGGAGCAACACATGCTTCCCGAGTTGCAGTGTGTGTAGGGGGGCTTATCACAAAGGAACGCCTGCCACGTAAGTGTTGCATAAGAATGTTAAAATGTGAACACCACACATGCAGTGAAATACCAGCACATTTAAGCACTTCTCCAAAACCTAAGAGCAACAAGGACGAATACGCAGCACTGCGTTTTTCTCCTTGGTAGGTTGTCCTCTTTGTCAGCACTATCGGAGTTCAATATTTTACCAGATTAGCCTTGAAGACCGCATTGTGTATGACTGCAGTGACCCCGTGCCAGGACCTGGAAGCAGGCAGGGGTCAGGTTCCTGCACAGCCTCAGCAGACAGTAAAGTCATCTCCTTCTCAATAATGAAGGAGACAGCTGCAGTAAAGGACAGCTACACCACTGCAGCCGGGGAGACAAAGACAGTTTACATGACATGTAATGGCCACTGCACATGTCGAGCATGCTTTGGCAACCCTTGAAGGAACAGTTGGACGAAAATATATTGACCCTCCGTCAAGGTCAACAAATGTAGGGGATCATCGGAGGTTGCCCTTGGTCATTTCTTATTGGATGGCGTATTATTAGATTACTGACTGTTGATCGAACTACAGTTACAACATCCTGTGGTTTTACACCTCCACCAACCAAACCAGCTGCAATTGAAGTGCAGACCCACATAGTATACTGCAAGTAATGAAGAATTTAAAACAAAGGTTTCGAATTTCTTTTTTGAAGGAATGAAAATTTCTACCTTTGTGGTGTTACTAAGATTTAGCAATGGCCACAAAGCCATCATTTAATTTGACACCATGAAACACTTGTTTGAAGTTTTTGTCACAATCAACATTCTTGAGTGATAGTCAAAAAGGTGTTTTGTGCAGTGACAGTTACCTCACCTTTTGACCGCCGAAGTGTAATCCAAGTGTTAACGTGTGTATTGCTATTACTTTGTGTCTTAAGTTTATGTAAACACGGTACAGTATGAGGATAATTCTATAACCAGGCAGCGGTTTCAAACGGACACAATATTCTTATTACAAGTAACAACAAAGAAAGTAGAGATCTAGCCAGATATTCTCTACCTTCCTGGACAACTTGAATTATTCACCGTCCTCACTTTTCTTTTTTTTTAAACAAAATCTTTTTAGTTGTCTGGCCATAGATGCATTACAGACTGTTAAAAGCTCAGTGTTTTCAGGGGTCTCCCCAAAAGCCCTGAAAGCTGCAGAAGTGAAACTACTTTAAGAAAAAAAAACCAAACATCATGCTGAATGCTAGGAGAGTGCATTAAATAAATTAGTAGCTGAGCATTCTGAAATTTTCTCTGAATACATGAGGACAAAACCCTCTGTGTGGGGGCAGTGAAGAAAGACTTGACAGCCTCCCCTCAACCTGGAGAGTTGAAATCCTATCAGTGACCTTGTTGTTATGAACTCAGCCACATAACATTTGTAAGAAAATCCGCCTTCTACCACTTCAGATCATCAGAGGTAACACACATATGTCGTCTAGATGCCAAAACATGATCTACAGGAACTTGTACATCGGTTTATCTGTAGCAGGCTGGATTAGTGCACTGATCACGGTTCTATCTCAGGCTGAAATCACAAAGCCTCAGCTGATCCAGAACACTGCTGCCAGCTTATAAACCTCTCTGGTCCAGTGGTTTGGGGACTACTAGCTGTTCCTAGAAAGATATTACAACTTAAAAATAATACACCCTTCCTCAGGTTTTTTTGCTGCTCAAATGTGGGAAACTCTGCCAGCAGAGATTAGAGTCTTCACATTACCAGCACTGTAAATTTAACCCCAAGACTTAAAAAAACAAACAAAAAAAAACCCAACCTGTTTGAATTAATCTTTTTTGCCATTTTATAATATCATTACTATTCTGTATTGTGTATCTCCTTATTGGCAAGGGTGTGTATTTTCATTGCAATTTTGGAATATCAACCGCCGCTTACAGTCTACAAGAGTGTACAAAAATAGTTACATAGACATTAACGCCACTGCCATTACAGCGTAAAAGCAAGCACTCTATTATAATGCAGTCAGCTTTCATTCTGGACTACTGGCTTCATAATCACAGTTTTTACTGTTTATTTTTTCTCAGTGTCGTGGTATTGTGAGATGTGTGTGTTCATGTAATAGAAATTATACCCCTGCAGGTAACAATTCAACACCCCCCCATCTCTCTCTTTCTCTATCTCTCTCTCTCTCTCTCTCTCTCACACACACACACACACACACACACACACACACACACACTAATTTCTTATTACCTCAATACACATTGAAAGAAAGTCTATAACCGTGGTTCGAGCGAGCTGAATGGCCCCATTTGTGTGGTAAGGGATGAGGCACTGGAGCTTTGCTAGAATACTTATTGACTACGCCAGTTCTCTTGTTGCTTAGTGTATGGTACTATACCAAGAAGGGAAGCTAAATGATCCATCATATCCAGGCAAAAGTGAATCAAATCTAACACAAGCATGCACACACCCTGATTAGTAGCAAGATAATAGAGAAATTAATATGTTCACTTCTACATATATTATATATCGTCAGTTACTATTAACTCACGAACACACACACACACACACACACACACACACACACACACACACACACACACACACACACACACACACACAGAGTCTTTTAAACTGTAGAAACCGAGTGTCCAAGTCTAAAAGTGGTCTCGTCTCCCAATCATTGAGCACGCTCATTAGCCTAAAAATGTTCTGGAAATACTCCACCCTGATTGGTCATCACTAATAACTCCAGTGGACAGCGCCAGTGAATCAAGGAGTCTCAGAGGGTAATTTTTCGTAATGGTTCATGAAATGATTCATCAATTCATTTCCTAAACATAATTAGAAATTAATTGAAAATATTACCCAATTAAGTCCATCAGCTGTTCTAACAAGTCAACTTCTCACTACATAATAGTCGTGCAAGTACAAGAGGAGTGGATTGAGCAGAATGAAAAAAGTTTTCAGAGTTCCTAGTTTTTCAACAGGGGTCAAACACTGGTTTCCTCAGCCCTGTACGAATGGAGAACTGGAGGCAGGAAGCAGGTGCACTGAGAAAAGAGAGAGAGGGAAGCTTAGAAAATCAGGCTGAAATGAGCAGAGAGGACAGGACAGGGTGATGAATGTGAAAAGAAGGTCAGAGAGCTGTAAAGGGGAATGTGTTGAGGGATAGCTTCACTGAGCAGGACTATTAATACAACTCTCGGCTTCAACAGAAAGACATACACTGAATGCCACTTGCTCGTGCTGGCTGCAGGTGGTTTCCTCCTCCATTCAGGTTTATGTAAGACTCACTCCTGAAAGGAGGTGAGGGAAAGAGGACTGAGGTACTGGATTAAAAGTGTCCTGCCTTGGAAATAAAAAAGAGTGGAGAACAAGGTTAACAACTTGACCTGAAAAGCTGCTTATACAAGTAACGGTGATTAGAGGAACAATTCAACCAACAGTTGAAATTTTGTCAGAAACTTTAGGTTTCCACAGTACATATACTAAAATTTGAAAATTGACTTAAAAAAATTCAAAGGAAGTTGGCTCTCAGCAGCCAGTTACCCTCAAATTTGAAACATGACAGATTCTCTGTTTTATTTTTCCTATAGAAATCTACATAAAAAGATTCAGCATTTTAATTCAGTAGCTGAAGGCATCCAGTGAGATTTTGGGTAGGGTAGTACTGACCAATCGTGTTTGGGCAGGTTTTGATTCCATAAAATTAAACAGTCAAAGTGTCGAGCAAAAGAGATGAAACGCAAGAGATGAAACATCGAAGGATGCATTTGCATCATGTAACAATGTTTGATTTTTTTGAAGTTTATCTGCATTTCTACCAAACATGAATCAATCCAGTCGTTGATGTCGACACTCAAATCCAACTTCATTCTCATGTCTCAAGTTGCTAATGGTCCTCTAAGCAATAAACTGCAAACAGAGAGGAAGTCTTAGCCGTTGGCGATACCAAAAACCTATAATAGTCCATCATTGTGATAATAATGATGCATGTTTCCACGGCCAATGTTTGCAACCCAAAAAGAAGCACGAAATTGATCTAGACGGCTGCATTGAATGTAGATTGGCTACAGTCAATGCAGCCAATTCACCGCTGCCAATACACTGTCACCTGTCAGCAACAGAGCAGAAGCTGATGATTATACAACCGATATCCAATACTCTCTCTGGATAAAACAATTATATTCTGTTTTTTTCCAGCAAATCTGGCCTCTGCATTTTCTTCCAGCCATAAAAAGTTGACTGTTTGTTGCCCCCCCTGGAAAAAGTGAGACATTTAACTATTTATTTAATTAAAACGTAACAAAAATGAAATATTTAGATCAGTTGAAATGACAGTAACTGCAGATGAAACCTTAAGTCGGTATTTCTATTATTTGGATTAATATACTTATACTCTAAAAGACAGCCTGAGAGTGTGTGAAATGTGATTTCATGTGGAGCATGCAACCAACTTAATACATGAGCCAGAAACACACAGAGCCACTGGCATTGAAGCCCCTCAAGACATTTGTCAATGCCATTTTATTTCAGTTGATGGTGAACAGATTGCCATCTCACAGGCTTTTCCTGAGGCTGAACTTGTTTTTCTCCTAACTTGAGTGTTTTCAGAGGCTCTTCACGGAGATCAATCTGCCAGAGCCTCTGGGAAATCTATATGGAGATACGTATTTCATGACGTTTTGCAGAGTAAAAAAATAAGAGCTTCACTTAAATTCATCTGATGTCAGGAAAGACGCAAAACAGCTTAAATGGAACTTGACTAAAAAAGTTAACCTAAAATATTGGGAGGACAACAAATCAACCAAAAAAGGGCTGACAAAATTAGTTACTGAATCAGTAGAGCAAATTGGTCCAAACTGTCTTATCATGTGAAATCCATCCATTTTCTAAAACAGAAAGTAGCATTACAATACTGTTTAGAGATAATAGATAGAAATAATAGCACACAGTCTGTCGCTGATTCAGTTTCTTGCTCTAGGACACTTCGACGCGGTCACCAGGGGAAGTGAGGATTGAACCAGCGACTCTTTGGTTGCTAGATGGCCACTCTACCTCTGAGCCATGCCACCCCTATCACACAAAATGCTGAGGTTAAATATTCATAATGCACATGACTAAGCAGGATGCTGTGGGGTAGATGGGATTTCTCCTGCTGGCCTGTGCTGCATGTTCTGTTACAATATCAGTCATCTGAAGCTCTCTAACCCCCCAATTACAATATATGCTTACGCGTATTTATGCTACAAATTTCACAGCCTTATACATTACATAACATGCAGTTCAGATGCCTCTCATGCATGAAGCTAAGGACAAATTTCACCATCAAAGCAAGATCGTACACAAGTCTGAGCTCGTGTTCTTACTGTACATGCAGAATAACAATCTCACGTTGCAGGTTCCAATGAACTCATTTGGTGGATAACACATGCTAAAACCAAATTTAAAGTTTTAACAATGAATATGTAATTAAGCGGAGGTGGGAGAAAGAAAAAAAGCCTGTTCTATTGTGCATTATACTGTACAGTATTTAGCACATTTGTATGCAGGATTGCAAGCAACAGCTTCCAAGTTCAGGTTCATTTGGGAAAGAAGCTCTATTCATTCTGGCCTAAAGCATCAAAACACAGTCTTGAGAAATACAGATTCAACTTCTTCCCCTTCTCTAGTATTAAAAAAACCCGCACAAACTGAAATCAACTGCAATGTGAAATCGCAATTCTAATCAAATCCGCATACCAGTCGTACAATTGTGTTGAATCAGGCGGCAAGCAGGCAATCCTAGCTCTATGATTCAGCATGCTATTGTTTGCATACTCGTGTATAACTCTTACAGGGTTGTAAATTGTTAAATACAATTCTGCACACACAAAAAAAACAATATTAAAGTTACACACTGTTCAAGTACAAAGCAAAACTGAGAGTAGAGGGGATTTGCCTGTGCTTGGAGCCAGAGTAAATAAATCAAGGCTATTTCTAGAGCATTTAAGAAAGTAACATTCAGAGAGAAAACGTGTGGTACTGACACACACACATACACACACACACACACACACACACACACGGTCTAATTAATCTATCAGTGAGGCAAAGAAAGAACAGCTGTCTTCGTGTTCTCCTTCATCACAACACAAGTTTGTTTCTCAAATGCAGATGTTAATAGACACAGAAGCAAAATATTCAAAGAAACCCCCCCCCCCCCATTCTACTACATATCAACACAGATTAAACCTCAGTGCATACAGTGAAAAACAATCTTACATCAATAAATGAACCGTCCCACTGTTTGGCAATTTCTCCCCACATGCCCAGAGCAAACAGATGGTGGATGTTGTTGTGTGCACATATTTAAGATGGTACCTTAAGTGGCTATGGTGGCCTGAAATCTGTGCTGTGGATGAGTCTTACTATAGACATCAGAAAGGCCTAAGTGTTCTGTTCGACTACCACGGTTCATTTATGATTCATATTTCAAGGGGGTGTACAGGCTGTGGAAAGCTGGCTCCCTGATAAAGAGCCCTCACAATACAGGAAACGTCCCAGCATGCACCCACACTCACGAGGCCCCAAATCTCACACCCACAGCTTTCTGTCGTCCCAGCATGAGCGATGCATGCCGCATGTGTGTAAAAACAATGGAAGGAAACGATTCTCTCTTTCATCGTCCTTGTACAAGGACAAAAAAATTCCCATAATTATGTTAAATCCATTCAAGTTTCATTCTGCAATCCCACCTAACAATAGATATTTAGCAATTTGGGTTTTGTTTTTTTTTAATTTTGCAGTTGCATTAAATAATGGTATGGATGGGGGACGTGTTTTTATTTTCAAAGTGAAATCAGTCATTATGATTCATTATAACTTCCGAATACTCGATAGTTAAAAAGCATCCACTTACACAACACTGAAAGTGGCCTTTTACTGTGGCTGTGTTTCTCTGTCAACTTCACAACCAAAATTGGACCACCAGAGATGTGAGGAATCCTACTGACAGTCCGAGCTGAGGCGAGTTACTTGTAGATTTACACCAGAGGAGAAGGTGAGTCAGCTCCAATTTAGATGGCTGCTGCAGTAAACGATACTGAGTACTACATAGAAGTGCTTAGTAGTTGATACCAACTGTGGTAAAGAACAAAATCCTACTTTGGCAAAAAGTATAAAATTGTATCTAGCTCACTTCACCGCACAAAAATAGCCATCTGACTGAAATGTGATCCAATTTAAAACTTATTCACCTCAGTGTTCCTTTGCAGCAGTTTATTTGCAATGCTGCAGCAAACAAAACCGAGGCTTCTAAAAGGTTAGCAATTCCCTCAAGACCTTTGCTCAGTTTTGCTGATTGAAAAAAGAGCTGATATCAGACTGTGAAAAGCTGGGTCCTTATGAGATTGACACCCCACCTGCATTGCTCCCAATCTTACAGATATTCTTTCCATTCCCTGAGCAAGACTACTTTACATAATTATGTGCCATTTTGTGTGCATCATTAATTCAGTCTTGACTGAATCCATTTAATCATTCCTTGGAGGAGGTGCAGGCTCTTATAGCCAAGCTTGATGATTTTAACCAGTCATGTCATGCAGACCCAGTGTCACATTACAGAGTGGCTCAGCCTGTGGTGAGGCAGCCCCCCTAAAGCTGCCACAATCCCTACCTTGAAAAGACATTCACTTTGATATTTTCCTTGGCCTTGTGGGGGAGGTCCCTTCCAACTTAGCCTGTACGCTTGCCTGTAGATGTAGTCTGACAGTCTTGATTCAAGCCCAAGTCTGCCATTCAAGGGAACAGAGCCGACCTCATGCAAATCAGGCTGATCTGAATTTCATACTTCTATCTTCAGAGAGGGTTATTGTGCAAAGTTTTGTTGAGTGGAAAAGACAGCTTTAACTGCAGTCTTCTTCTCAAGGATGAAAATACAGAGATTCACAGCCATGTTAAAGGGCTCGCAAGATTCAACTCTGAAAGGCAAGTTTGACAAATACGCACTGACGGGATCACTGATCACCTACCGTACCTCCTCCTCGGCACAGGGCCTACACCAGCATTATCCTCAGCACTCACTCTGCCTTTCTCTCTCTCTCTCCTTCTTTCCCTTTCATTCATATCTATTCAAAAAACACCACTGCTCTACCCTCAGTGCATGCTTCCTTTAAGCCTCATGCCTCCTGCATTACCTTCAGTTTACATCTCTCTCACACACACACACACACACACACACACACACACACACACACACACACACACACACACACACACACACACACAGCCTGTTAGATACTTTGGACTACGCTGCAGAAGCAAAGAACACAAACAGCCGCTGGCCCCTGGAGCTGAAAATGATTTTACTCATTCAATATCATTAGCCTCAATAATGACAGTGTGCCAACATGGCGAGGCTGCCGCAAGCAAATCAGTTGCAAAAGGACTGTAATGTCCCTTCAGAACCAGTGGTGAGGATAAGTCTCATCAGATCAACAGCCAACGTAACACAAACTTTCATGCCAAAATGTATTCAGTACTAAATATATCTTCTTGTATGATCATTTCTTTCAGTTTGGGGAGTGGAAAACAGTATTTTTATTTCAGTGTTAGTTCTTTTAAGATTAAAAAAACAACATGTATCGTTCCTCTGAGGAAAACTTGTATCTCCTTATATCTGATATTCAGAAATCAGGAAGTACAGGAAGAACAAAAACTTCATTTTAGAGTCATATTTCATGTTTTCAGTGACAGGTTTGAAAATACAGAGAGGGTACTACTTCAAAATGACCACTGGAAAGTGAAATCAAGACTGCACTACATAACAGATGTGGTCCATTAATGACCAGGTTGCTGTAGTTAAAACAGAGCCACTGCATCCTACTATGTTGAAGTACAATGTGCAAATGTGAACTCCGTAATTGTGTCAGATCGTCACCAGAGTTCAAGCTGCCATTCACTGTATTAGCTAAAAGCTCCAATAAGCATTTGACTTTATAATTCTTCCCCTCCTTTTTCAGCCTTTGTGTAGAAGCTGAAGTCATTTAAATAATTTCCAGCACAAATAGCAGACATTTGCATGTTGTTATAAATGCTTGCCTGCACAAAACCTTGGTCTGAATGTTAAATGCTGGCTACGGTAGACAAATTCTCATTAGTCTTCATATCCCTTGAGGTTTCCATACTCAGACAGGATACATAATTTCTCTTTAATAAAATTCAAAACTCGTTTATCTGCTTTGACAGAATAAAAGCATCAGAATTATAAACACAACAATAGAGTTGTATTCATTAATCTACTGATTTAATGATGCTGACAATCAACAATTTTTTTGGCAAAAGCTTGTATTACCAGACGCGGTAGCATGTGGCTGGTATTATTTTCACCTTGTGAGTCTGTGTGTGTGTGTGTGTGTGTATGTCATGATGGCCGATATGGACCTGGAGACACCCGCTGTAGTGAGAATTACCGCAGAGGTGGTTTTGAGTAGTTTGGCAGGCGTTTGCATGGCTGTCTTGGCCACAATGGTGCGAGAAACAGTCACGAACATTGCGCCGTTGACCAACCCTGGTTTGACCCCATCAGAAGACGGTCTCTACTTCCACATGAGTTACTGTGTTATTTGGGGATGTGGACGATTTAAAAACAATGCTATCCCTATAGTAACATCCTAATAGTGACAATTTAGACATTTGTTGACTCTACACAAGGCATAAAATATGTTAAAAAGCAATAAACAGAATATTATATTTCTATAATGGGAAAACGCACAAGTTCCTTCAAAGCGAAACAAATTTGGGTTATGATGCATTGTTTCTTGTAACTGTTTATGTGACTTACATTGAACAGATTCAATATCAACTAAAATTTCAATGATATGCCAATTTAGTTGCATAACTTGTGTACAAAAATAAGAATCTAAATTCCTGGCCTTTTCCACCTATCTGAGAGCATGCCAGTTCTTACAGTTGATACCTCATACATTTTTTTAGGGGTTTAATTAATTAGAAACTGTCATAATGAAGTACTTTTGTTAACCCTGTGACTCCCATCATCCTTAATGCAGCTTTGACAGGAATGAGTGATGAAGACTGGCAAAGAATAGCAAAGTGGAACCACGGATTGTTTATTTACTGTATAATGTACTGTGCTGCAGTGCCAAAGTATTTCATGGCCATCATTCTTCATATAATTATGGGGCTGGCATAATAAGTACCCAGTATAGGTCTGAAATGTATAGTTACCAGTTAAGAGTAGACATGCCCTACCTATACTTCATTCCAGTCTTCATGCTTTGCTCGCTGGACGAAGGAACACTCTGGACAGAGAGTTGTCCAAGACTGCGAGCCACCATGGCCACTGCTCTGAACTTGCTGCGGGTCCCTGTGTTGGGGCTGTTGGCATTTTGTCGGTTTAGCCGGTCCTCTGTGTTACGGCTCACCCCCCCACGGTGGTCGGTGCACACTAAGGACACTTGCATCCTGGGGTTCTGTCGGCTACCCCAACTGCAGAAAGTCTAATTAAGATCTGCTCTGGAAACAGGTAGATTGAATCTCAGAGGCTGCGAATGAGAGGATCCTCTAGAGCGGGAGAATTTTCGGTCACTACCATGAATCAAGCCTCTCAGTTTCTGCGAGAAATCACAGCTCAGCTGACAGAATAACTGACAGGCTCACAATGTTCAGTTAGAAAAAGAAAACCAAATCCTCTCAAAGGAAGTCCCAGAGACAACATTAGTCCAGTACATTAAAGAGAAATCTAAGAAAAAATGTAAAGAGAAGAGGTTCTATCAATGTCCCACTGCAAGTTTCTCCTTGATTATTCCGAATAGACCAATATCGCTCTATTAATCTCTTAGTCTCATCAGAGGTAGAGGCAGATATGGAGTCTTGCAATTTCCTTTTAAAGATGAACTCAGGGTGGGAGATGACACCTCTTGCTGCCAAGCTTTAAGTGTGAAAACACGTCGATCCAAACCATGAGACGGAGGGAGTAAAATACGACAAACACTTCCAGAAGCTTTTCATCTCTCCGTCTATGTCCGTCTTGACAGCTGCACTGGCTGCTGAATATTCTATTGATTACTACTGCATGTTAGCCAAAGGAAAGCCTCCTAGTCACTTCCCTGCTCTGACTGTTGCCTGGATTAAACTTACATCTGTATGCCTTGTGCTCAGCATAAAGCTGCATGGTGCACAGAGACAAGAGATGGGAGGAGAGAGAGAGAGAGAGAGAGAGAGAGAGAGAGAGAGAGAGAGAGAGAATGTAGTGGGAGGGATATGAAGAGAAGCTACGAGGCAGGAGCTGTGAGGGAGCTTTCGCAGCGTGAGAGAGCAAGGCATTGAAATCTGTTGTGCTAACAGGATCTCTCATAAGAAAGGGCAGTACATTTTTTGTGCTTCTCTTTGTGTGTCCGATGCCCTGCAGTGAGGGTACATATGGTTTATTCTGTCACAGAAAAAAGGGGAAGACAAACACTCAATGGTGCGGACTTTGCCGTCGCCTATGGCCCCAGAAAAGGGGGCTCACACGTGGGTCTGTTCAACCCTCCATGAAATATTCATTATGTAACTTAATCTGTAACAATATATGTCAAGGCAGGAGTGTCACACAGACATAAAAGAGATGCTGTCCTTTTGTCTGTTTAAGGTAATCCTTTGTCTGCTCCTCTCACTAAAATATTATAGGAAAAATAAAAGACATATAGAAATCGTTTGCCTCATTCATTTAATTTAGAAAGCTGCTTTGCCAGGGAAAAAAATAACGATGATAATAAATAAATCTCTGCTGTCAATTACCACGTAACACTGGTTATTACCGGTCAGTATAAACTGATCAGTAAAACAATAGAAGTGAACTGAGCAGATGCAGTCAAGAGTGAACAGTGAGATTATGATAATGGTTGGAAGCTAAAAGTAAACACCACAGTAATTGGACTCGCCACAACAGAGGCTGCAGATTGAAGAGACAATAGATGAGACATTCGCTCTCAGTAATATAATACTGAAGCTTATCTGAGCGGACCAGCGAGTGTGGCGAGCAGATAATTAAAGGAGATGCCACCAGGAGCAGATGTGTTTAGTAAAGCAGTTGTAGAAACAACCTCCATCAAAGGAATCCAGCAAACAAGCTGTTGCTAACTGACAGTCCTATTCTCGGAACTATGACCTTTAGGTCTCTTGGATTTAAAATAGAACCCTGGGGGGAAAGGTGGTTTAATTCAGTGAAATCTGATTTAAATTTCACACCGTGTGCAGTGGGAAGACAAGTCACGCTCAGGGGGGCAGTTTCCAATATTCTGTAACAAAGACGGAGCGACAATTTAAAAGGATTCGTAACCCACAAGTCGAAATAGAGACAGCACAGGCAATACAAAAAGGCAGGACCAGTGGGGTCTTGACACATTATGGGGAACAGATCTGGGGCTGGTGCCACTCACTCTCTGCTCATTTGACGAGGCAGTTGAGCATGACAGTAAGAGTATGGCCCGGCATCCCTTTACCACAGGGTTCATTGCATGCACTCTCTACAACTGTGGTGGAAACGTGATGCCATGTTCCATTACGCTCTGCTCCAGGGCCCCCAGGAGTCGTCACATGGGGAAGGTACTGAGAGTTGTGCGAGGGCAGGGACAGGATCTCAGGCTGCACAGATACAGTGTCATATCTTGTGATTCACGCCAAGCCCACATAACAAGCCTGACAAAAAAACCCAAAGCCCCACTTAGACATGTGAAATTGTCAAAACCATCCAGCCCAAGGCCTGCATAACAATATTCAAGTATTGGCGTGACATAAAATATTATCAACAGAAAACCTTCCAACAGTGGTATATTATTGTGGGTTGTACTACGTTGCCATATTTTTTTGTGATACCAAAAGAATGCACAGACAGATTTCATATCATTGCCAAACCTTTAAAGTCCTTTGTTGACCCTTGATTTATCTTTTTCTGAAAATCTGCACATTTATTGACCGGTGTGCAATCCAATATACAGTAATCAATACAAGCATGCATCATCTGACAGACTAGTGATCAATCACTTAAATTACAACCATTTTTCATGTACTCTTCCTGAAGGCAATTTTTATCCAGCTGACTGACTCCAACCACAAGATGCAAACACATTAAGACAATCTGGATTCTAAAATGTATTAACTTTAATGCACCGGTGAAATAAAAAATCTACAGAGAATTACTTTGTACTTTATAAAACACACCAGGGACTATAAACCGCAACGAAAGTATGCAAACAGAGTGAGAAACAAATATTTTCAATCTGAGCAAAATACCAGATAAACAGAAGAGAGTTACTACGGATGACTAACATCAGTATCACCACATGACGGTATGAAAGGTTAGCAACAGTTACTGCGGGCATGTTTATGGGTCTTCCCGTACAACTGTCAAGTACGGTAATTACTAGTGAAACCTTCATATGACTTTTGTTAGAACTTTGTGACCCTGTCCTACATGTGCGCAGTAACTCTCCCACGCTAGAGCCATGACACTGCTAAAGGGAGTTGGTTGTTCATCTGTGTCATTATTATGCTTTTCATCATGGACATTTTCACTTGGATGACACATCCGACACACACTGCACAGGACACACTGCTTGCTGGTTAGCGAGTGAACACAAAGTCCAAGTTAGAATACAGAGTTGAATCACAAACTGGTTCCAGTTGATAATCTGTACCATATTTTCTGCTTCAGCTGCATTATATGATGAGAACTGGACAAAACATTAAAATCAACAAAGGTCATATGAGTAAAAAGAGACTACAAATCTATGCACTACAGTCAAACAAAGGAAAATAAAATAAAAACCTGAAGAGGAACATCAGGGCTCACCGTAACATAACCGAGGTGAGTTTTTATCAACTAAAACTAGATGAAAATATTTATCGTTTACTTTGACAAAGATGAATCTAAAATCCTCGGACAGTTAGTCACTAAAACTTAGTATTACTATAACAGCTGCCAAAAATATCATTACAAAGCGTACACATTCTTCCTTTCATGAAAGTTTGCCTACTTTTCAGACTCTTGCTTAACAAAGTCAAAGTCGTTCATCATGTACAGCCCTGGAAATACTTTCAGAGCAACATGGGCTTAAATTCCAGGGATGCCATTCATTTTACTCTGCATGCATGCCAGCAGAGCAGCTTGGCCATCACAGAGGATAAACATCATATGTTGCAGTAACATTAGCGCCACGAAGACAGGCTTGGCAGAATTTTTTCCTCCGGCTATATAAAAACATGTTGAAGCTAATTTCTCCGCACTGAAATTTAATTAAGAATCAGTAAGAAGAAATTGGACCGATTGTATCAGAAGAATTGGTAATACCACTGCTATTGATTCAGTATTATCAGTTCCCTTCCCTTCGTCATGTAGTGTTTCATACAAAGTTTAAAAAGGACTTTTTTCCCCCCCTGAAAACTATTATCAAATGTGCGTTGGCGTGAGTTATGAGCTGCTTTGTGTTCACTCACCAGTGTGCTGGAGCAAATTAGTAATTAACCTCTATTCATTGTTAGTCACAAAATAAATCATAATGGATGCTGGACTTAAAATAGGAAACTGATCTTTACATAATGCCTTAGAGTAGCCCTGTTAAATTTCTAATTAGAGACGTGTGTTTAAGGTGACTCAGAATCTTCCCAAGCTAACGCGTGACTGCGCTTCCGCGATAAAAAATTATTTTTTTGTATCAATGCAGGCAGAAACAATTGAACAATACCTGAAACCAAATCCTATCAGTTCCTTTTGTTATTGCTGATGGTAAGATAGCTGTGCTGAGCAAATCTCAGAAGGAAATAAATCAATTTCCTCCCACTCTCTCTCTCTCCCACACACACAGTGTTCTCCCTTTGTGTCATGGCCATCACCTTCTTAACTTTGATTAAGTGTCTGATTTATGGCTATCCAAAAATCTACTCAGCTGCTAAAATTTCAAATTCCTCTCCGACACTCAATCACTGGGCAAATGCAGAGCACTGATAGGGTCCTTCACTTGGTTCAATGTGCGGGGGAAGATGAGGAGGAAAAAAAACCTCCCTCCCTCTCTCATCATATATGTATGATGAGAGAGGGAGGGAGGTTTTTTTTTTTCTCCTGGTAAGATGTGTGTGTGTGTGTGTATGTGTGTGTCTGTGTCTTCAGTTTCAAACTCAGCAAAAGCAAAGTAAACAAAACACAATCTTATATCCAGACAATCCTATATTCCTTAATACCAATATGAGAAAAATCAGCTGCAAAGTGCGCACGCGCGCGCGCGCGCGCACACACACACACACACACACACACACACACACACACACACACACACACACACACACACACACACACACACACACACACACACAAAAAGTGTTTTGTTTTCCTCATTCTTCCAGGCCTGATTGGTAGGAAGCTTGGAAAATCAATGATGCCATACCATAATGAAGCCACAGGAGATGGTCCAGGATGTAGAGGACTTATAGCTCAGAAAACTGACCTCACCCAAACAGGGCCCACAAACTGACTGCAGCGAAGAAGCCCAGTGGCAGAGATGGGAGGACAACTAGTTTAATCGACAGAGCGTTAGAAACTACTCTGACCACAGAGGAACTGTAGGGTACTGTCACGAGTAGTGATCCTTCACCGCAGCATTATCTCTAAAAATAGACACTGGCTCTTTGAATCAATTCTACACAGTAAGCCAACACAAAGGACGCCGTTAGCTTCCTAAAGGAAAAAGGCGAAAAGTACTCCTAAATTTGACATTTGTCACTGCAGTGAATGTCTCATGTGGTCTTTCACTAATTTGCTTTCAGGAGCAGTCTGGGTACCTCCATTGAGCTGGGACTGGCACATGAACTGGCATGCTCAGTTGCTGCAGGGTGCACAAGCGCTGAAGCCCTCTGCAGGGACTACTGGCAAGATTCTTTTGAAATATGCAATTAAACAGGGAAATTACATCTTAAAGGAGACTCTTTCAGAGCCGGGTAGACTGAATAACTTATACTCATTAATACTAAGCGGTCTCATACTCAGCCATCCTATTTGTCACCGCTAACCTAAGAAAACATATCCAGGCCAGGATAAAGTAATCTGTGGCAGGCGGTGCTTGTTAATGCAGTGCATAGTCTGACACTGAGCACAGTTGTATCGTGGGTAACTGTCACCCAGCTGTTCAATAGAGATTGAAGTTATACGTCCTGAGAGTTTAATTGAACAGCATTAGTCAGGATTTCAGCAAACCCACAAAGACAGAAACCCTGAGGTGGGGGATGGAGTGACAGACAAGTGTGTGTGTGTGTGTGTGTGTGTGTGTGTGTGTGTGTGTGTGTGTGTGTGTGTGTGTGTGTGTTGAAGTGAGAGGGTGAACAGGCTTAAGAGAGTTAATGGAAAGCGATGTGAGGTCAGACAGATTGACAGTGTTGATCGACAGATGTGGTAATGCTTTTTCTAGCAGCTTAATGCATCTTGAAGCTGTGTCTAAACATTTCCAATGACTGACAGTTCCATCACTTTAACGAGGATGTAATTAACTGAAGCAAAAATACATCATGATATTTGTTCCTCAAATGTTATTGTGAATATTTTGTCAAGTTGTCTGTGATTATATAAGTGAAAAACACCGAGTACTAATTACTGGGATCTAAGTGTATGGGGTTGTTTAAAAAGCTGATATATGCATGGAAAGAACACGAGAAAAAATAGGTTTAGCTATTTGAATGATTCTGGGAATTCCTGAGGAGATAGAAGAGTGAGAGAGACATAGGTCACATATGTGTGTAGAGCGATTGCAGCAATTCTTAATTCTCCAGTGAACATGACAGATTCCCTGCAGACAGCTGGGCTCAGGAGGAGTTGACATTTTAGCTGTCCCCACTAACACATCTAACAGAACCAAGAGAGCTAGGGGAAAAAAATAGGACAGGGAACCCCTGTGCTTATGTAATATATTTATGTAATATAAGCCATCCCTTTTGGCTCTTTACTAAAAGCACTATGATATTACAAAT
This sequence comes from Aulostomus chinensis, assembly GCF_037954235.1. NCBI lineage: Eukaryota > Metazoa > Chordata > Actinopteri > Syngnathiformes > Aulostomidae > Aulostomus > Aulostomus chinensis. The sequence goes on along the minus strand of NC_141322.1, from coordinate 22,123,792 downwards.
ATAGGAAAATGGTGAATCAACTGCATATGTCTGTACATTTTTGGAATGGAACTACGGAACCTGTTTGGCTGGATGAAATGATTGGTTGGTTCTTTAAGGTCCCCCGAGCTTCCTCTGAATTTGGAAAATCTGCTTTTTCCTTTGATGCCCCTAACACATGGCATGAACGCCAACGCACTTTAAAAATAAAACATTTTCCTTCATATTAAGACTTTAAGTCAGTGGTTTCCAACCACCATGTTTCCAGTTGTATCTATTTAAAGCTGACGGTTGTTTATCTTTGCTTTTGTGATCCTATTTTATGGCTCTGTTTTGACTGTAAGCTCAACACTAGAAATGAGGGAAACCTAATCGTTCCACAAGCCCCCAAAAAAATTTAGCACACAGCACACTATAATGTTTAAATACTGTATATTTGTACTGGAAATACCATCCATCCATTTTCTTCCACTTATCGTGTTAAGGGTCGCGGGGGGGCTGGAGCCTATCCCAGAGGCTTTCGGGAGAGAGGCGGGGCTCACAGTGGACAGGTCGCCAGTCCAACACAGGGCCAACACATAGAGACAGACAACCATTCACACTCAGTCTGGAAATACCTGAAATGTCTAATTCTGTTTGTGCTGTAGTAATTGCATTGAGATTTGAATGAAATGTGTTTGCAGTTATAAAGTAAGAGGGATTTCACAGCTATGCAGGAAGCATCAAGTCTTGTGTAACAAAGTATGCCTATCTTGCTCTAGTATCTTGCTCAAGGATACTTGGACATGGTCACCGGGTAAGTGAGGATAAAACCAGCGACCCTTTGATTGCTAGATGGCCACTCTACTTCAGAGCCATGCCACCCCTATAATAACATTGAGTTTTATTAATATCCATCCATCCATCCATCCATTTTCTTCCGCTTATTCCTGTTAAGGGTCAAGAGGGGGCTGGAGCCTATCCCAGAGGCTATGGGTGAGAGGCGGGGTTCACCCTGGTCAGGTCGCCAGTCCATCGCAGGGCCAACACATAGAGACAGACAACCATTCACACTCACATTCATACCTACGGTCAATTTAGAGTATCAATCA